>NW_011494924.1:3486415-3519863 GCF_000754665.1 Bison bison bison | reverse complement strand
GGGAGGCAAGCTGGTGGCTTTGGACTGTGCCTCCCCCAGACCCTGGGTCTGTGCCAAGGGCACCAAGTGACTTAGGTTTCTGCCAGCCCTGGGTCTGCTGGGGGATTGTGGCTCCCTGGGGAGGCCAGGTTGAGAGCTGGGGCAGCCTCCTCCCTGGACCGGGGTGCCCAGGTCTCCCTGCTTGGTGCTCAACAGTCCTGCCTCAGCAAACCAGGGAGCATGTCCTGGGACAGGAAGATGGGGTCCACGGGAGAGGAGAGCCACCGTGGCCCCGAAGCTGAGCCCCCCACTGGATCTCCAGCTGCTGAAGTGCATTTGCTGTGACCTTGTGTGTGTGTGTGTTTTTTTAAAGCATTCTAAGCCTGTTTCTCCCTCGTTAAACTGGCCATTCCCCATTCTCACGTACCTGCTGCCTCACAGGTGCATGCCCTTTCCGAGAGGAACAGAGAGGACTCACAGGTGATCCCAGCCTGGGTTCTTGAGCCCACAGAGGGAAGCTCCTATTTCATGCCTGGGATTTGGCAGCAATGACGTCATTGCTATAAGGACCCTTTCCAGGTGGTCAGACGCACCCACACACCCACAGCATGTGGAGGACGGGGCAGGAGAAAGGGCCACCTTGGAGGAGAGAGGAAGCAGGTCCCATCCCTGCTCTGGGAGCAGGCAGAGAGTAAGGTTCTTTGTGCAGACCAGCATCGGTGGGTTGCTGGTGGGGCGTCCGCCCAGCTGATGCCAGAGGCTGAGGATGTGGTGAGGACAGAGCCATCCAGGCAAGGGGAACCAAGGGAGCACCCCCTCTTGGTTGATGAAGCTGCTGCAAAGCTTGGGGTCTGAGTGAGAAAAAGCAATCAGAAATGTGGGGAGGCGCGAGGCAGCCCTGCCTCTCACAGTTGTCGGGACACAGCCTGGAGATGCTCCCCAGTTGAGGTTCAGTGAGGGTCTTCGGGTTGAAGGGCATGGCAGCAAAGGGGGGGGAAGGGAGAGTGTGTGCACGCGCATGCACACAGGCTCATTCAGTTGTGTCCAGCTCTCTGAGGCCCCATGGACTATAGCCCACCAGGCTCCTCTGTCCATGGGATTCTCCAGGCAAGAACACTGGGGTGAGGGGTGCCATTTCCTCCTCCAGGGGGATCTTCCCGACCCAGAGGTTGAACCCACGTCTCTTGCACCTCCTGCCTTGGTAGGCAGATTCTATACCACTAGCACCACCTGGGAGGCCCTTCCAGGCTGGAGAGGCTCCTCCAAAGGAAAGAGACTGCCTGCCCTGCTTATGGTGCCGATCAGGTGCAAACCAGCCTTCCTCTAAGGCAGGCCCGGTGCCCGCACTCCTCAGGGAAAGCTCTACTGGTCGAGTTTAACTGTACAGAGTGTGTGGCTGCCTGGGAGAAAGGGGTGGAGAGCCATGAGAACACACATGATGATCAGTAAAAATCTTAGAAACACGCTGGTGTTTCTCATGACTTCTTCCAACTACAAATTAGTCCAGAGCTTGATGACGTGTCCTAGTTTAACTATCATCAGAGCCCTTCTCGGCAAACGTTCTGGCGTTGTCAGGCTGGTTTCATGTCAGTTTCTGGGTCACCACCGGCTTGGGGCCCTCTGGGCTCAGTGCCACTTAGGATCACCTGCGGTGCTTAAAGGACCCAGGTGCCCAGGGTGGGTGGTGTGGTGCTGCGGTGTAGAAACCTGAGAGTTTCTCAGCTTCAGTGGGTAAGTTGCTGCTGCTGCTGCTAAGTCGCTTCAGTCATGTGTCTCTGTGCGACCCCGTAGACGGCAGCCCACCCAGCTCTGCCATCCCTGGGATTCTCCAGGCAAGAACACTGGAGTCGGTTGCCATTTCCTTCTCCATTGTGTGAAAGTGAAAAGTGAAAGTGACCCCATGGACTGCAGCCCACCAGGCTCCTCCATCCATGGGATTTTCCAGGCAAGAGTACTGGAATGGGGTGCCATTGCCTTCTCCGTCAGTGGGTAAGGAAGGTGAGTAAATGAGTGAAGTTTGATCTACCAAAGTAGGAAGCTCCTAGTTACTGTCCAAAGTTGGCAAACCAAGGAATAGCAGTGTACACTTATTATTTAGAATTATGGAGAAAGTACTAGAAGAAATGGGCTTCCCTGGTGGCTCAGCTGGTAAAGAATCTGCCTGCAATGCGGGACCTGGGTTCAGTCCTGGGGTTGGGAAAATCCCCTGGAGAAGGGAAAGGCTACCCACTCCAGTATTCTGGCCTGGAGAATTCCATGGACTATACAGTCCATGGGGTCACAGTCAGAGAGGACTGAGTGACTTTCACTTCACTAGATGAAATGGCAAAAATCATTTCAGATGGTCACCTTAAAACTATTTGATGGTGACAGTACTTGTCTTGAGGCAAGGCAGTATTAACTGGACAGAGGTGCCAGTGAGTATTTGAGGATGCTGGAATGGTCTGGATCTTGATCTGGGTGAGGTTAGGTGGATACACGTGTAAAAATTCATCAAGCTGTACACTTAAGGTTAAAAAGCTTAAATGTCTAAGGAACAGGAGTGAGATTACAAGGGGACTGATGTTTGTTCTTTTTTTAAAACATACATCCTTTAGTACTATTAAAACCATATTCAGTTCAAAAAAAAAAATACTGTGTTTGGGACTTCCCTGTAAGTCTAGGAGTTAAGACTCCCAGCTTCCCCTTCGAGGGGTCAGGTTCGATCTCTGGTTAGAGAACTAAGATCCCTCCTGCTGTACCATGCAGCCAAGAAATAAAATAATTAATTAAAAAACCTGTATTTGTGTACTACTTCGATAAAAAGAGAAAGTGAAATGCTTTAAAGGTCCTAAAGAGACTGATGTGCAGCCTGGCTTGAGAACTACTCGTTTTAGAAAGGGTTCCTGTGACTGGAATGCCTTTTCTTACAACCTGTAATTATCTCTTACATCAAGATACGTTTTCACAACTTTCAGCCTCACCTCACCTTCAGAGCGTGTTTCCCTTTCTACTAAATGGAAGCTGGAAAAGTTACACAGCAGGTTGGTCTGCATGGAATTCCTCTTGAGTAGTTTCTCTAGGCTCTTTTCCCACCAGGCACTGCCAACTGCTATTGTTTGAAAACCACACTAGTAACGCTGCCACCGGCACCCACTTGTTTCTCGGAGCTTTGGAGAACAGCCTCTGACACAGGCTGGCCTAGCAGGTCACAGCGGCCTCTGCGGTAGAGCTCAGAGGCCACCTCGCTTGTGGAAGTCACCAGAGTGCAGCACACACAACTCATTCTGAGATGGGCAGGGGGTGGGTACCGACCCCCAAGTCAGGTTTTTAACCAGCTTTCCTGGTGAGACACACTGTCTAAGAGTCCATATTGTCACCAGGAAAAGCATATTTTTGCAAAGAAGAAAATAACCTCATCTCAAGAGTACCTTTTGGGACTACCCTGGGTGGTCCAGTGGTTAAGAATCCACTGCAGGGAGCATGGGCTCGATCCCCGGTCAAGGAACTAAGATCCCACAGGCTTCATGGTATGGCCAAAAATGAAAAATCAAGAGGGTACCTTCTGAAGACTGTAGGCACCCAAACCACTGCCAGTCAAGACATGGAGTAGTTCCAGGAAGTTCCCTCCTGTCCGTTTGTGGTCAGTGCTCTTTCTCCTGACCTCCAGCCCCAGGCAAACTGCTTGTTCTGGGATTTCACATGAACTGTACATTATGTACTGTGTGCTTCTTTAGCAACAGCATGAGCTTTTAAGGACATGTTCAGGTTGCCACCTTCACTGATAGGAGTTCCTTTCTTTGTAGGGATAAGTCAGAATCTGTTTATCATCTCTCTAGTTGGTTGTCTCCAGTTTACGGCCATTATGAATACAATGCTATGGACATTCAAATGTAAGTCTGTGTGTGGAAGGAAGCTGTCAATTTTCTTGAATATCTAGGAGTAGGGTTACTGGGTTGTATGGTACGGGTGTGTGTTCAGGCAAAGGAATCATTGGGGATACTGGGCTTCTCCCTATAAGCTCCAACCTCCTACCGCCACCGTGGAGCAGCCGTGTGGTCTGGCAGTGATGCCAGTTTGCAGGTGGAGGTGAGCAGCGATAACCTGGGAGGCACCTGATACATCTAAGCCTAACATTCGTCGTGTGGTCCCAGCTCTCTGGCCAGTGTTTGGTTCAGGAGTCCAGACTGAAGTCAATTAGGGATGTCACTAACTCTGTCCACTTTGCTTGGTTTCCAAATGGGAACTTGACTCAATTGGGCCATAGACCTAAGCAAAGATGGCCTTGCTCTTTACAGACACAGGAGCAATGGTTTTGAAATGGTACGTGATGATTGATCAAATCCATTTCACCTGTCTCCACTAATCAAGGACACTTCGGTGTTCTCTCAAGCAGCAGGTAGCCTGAACAGTGTCTGCCTGGGTTATTTTCCGGGACCTTGGAGCCTCAGCTAAGCTGGTTAAGGCTGGATGGAACCACCCACCCTCCACCTCCCCCAGCATGAGTGGGTGCCCGCTCCCACAACCTCCTTGTAGCTTCATTGCACCTGTGCACAGGAAGATTCCTGCACCTCTTTCCTGTCTCCTCTCCCCATCCCTCATCAGCTCTGCCTCTTCGTCGTCCTGTATATACACTGAGCCCCTCCCTTTCTGGGAGGCAGATTCGAGATCTGAGATCTGTTATCCCATCTCCTCTTTTGGCTGGAATACACCCATTCTTTGTCCCCAAACTCGGCATCTCAGTGTTTGGCTCTCTGTGCAATGCGACAGGACAAAGCTGAGTTGGTAACACATTGAGTTGGTAACACATCTGTGGAGCCTGGTAGGAGGGGAAGTCCAGGTGGACTTTATGCTTGTTGGCCCTTGGTTGGAACTGAGAGCCCGCGGATGGGTCCAAGCAGCTGCCTGGTCCGTTTGTTCCAGGACCTCCCCCGAATCTCCCCTGCCAGGTGCCACCGACATTTCATTTCACAGAAGCTAGTTTGGAAGATGTCTTGTGGGTGAGTAACCACATCAAAGAAATCCAGCAGTGCTTAAACCATCCGATAACCCTGACCAGGTCATGGGCTGGGGGCCCATCTACCTGGAAGGATTCTGGCAGACAATACAAAAGTCACAGCTGCTGAGGTACCCTCTACCTGCGTTGGAGGCCAAGGGTTTTTGGTAGCTGATCTTGTTTGGGTCTTGTCTCTGTCCATCTTCATCTTATTGTTTCAGTTGTTCAGAATCGCCTGTTGGGGGGACTTCCCTGATGGCTCAGTGGTAAAGAATCTGCCTGCCAATGCAGGGGACACAGGTTCGAGCCCTGGCCTGGGAGGATCCTACATGCCATGGAGCAATTAAGCCTGAGCACCCCACAGCCTGCGCTCCGCAACTGGAGAAGTCACCGCAATGAGAAGCCCGTGAACCACAACATACAGTAGCTCCCGCTCTCTGCAACTAGAGAAAACCCGTGTGTGCAGCAATGAAGACCCAGCCCAGCCAAAAATAAGTAAATAATAAAAGAATTGACACTTGGGGATTGAGCTTGGTAATGGCAGCAAGGACCCTTAGAAAGACTTCATTACTGAGACCACCTGGAAGCAAAGCCCCTTCAAAACGGGAAGTACTCAGTTCCCCCTTGCAGCCCTCTAGACTGCATTTTCCAAAATTGGGAGACTTGCAGGTATGAATCCATGGAAAAGAAAGTGATGGTAATTTTTGGTAACAGAGCATGACCACAATATCCTGTAGATTCCTGAGCAAAATGGCCTGTAAATGGATCCTGCATTTACAATATCCCTCTGCAACTGGATTTACTTTGTAAATGGGAAGAAAAATGGGATGAAGTACCTTAGGTACAGTGACTGAATCAGAATAAGCCTGTGCAAAGATGTCAGGTCATGGTCCAACAGGAAGGGAAGGCAGAGAAACCTGTTTTGCTTAATCCTAATGGAAAGGGGGATTGCTGTTCACCCTACCCAAGGCGGCTGCTGCTCTTTCCCCTGAGCACAGCCTCAGGCTTGGGGCCCTCCGGTCTCTGAGGGGCCCACAGGAGTGATCTCGCCCTTCTCATACCTGTCACTTGACTGGGCCAGGGACCTATGCAAACTCAGGTGGGGCAGCGTCCAACAAGGCAAGTCCCCACTGGGGATGTGAATGCTGAGACCGGGCAGCTGATGGGGATGATCTGGGTCCAGTCTCACTTTCAACTTCAGATTTAATTGGAAGAACAATATGCCAACTTATAGAGATGAAGCAGAGAGAATGGAAGAATTCTTTTCTCGTCAAAGAAAAAAAAAAAATTTTTTTTTTTTTTTAAACTCCAAATCCGACCTGGGCAGATGTTCAGAATTTCATTCAATACCCTTCTCATTTCAGAAGATCGCAGAATGGTGCTGGATAAAACTCGTGAGGAGGCAGTTATGTAGCCCTGACAAGCCGGTGTGGGAGGCTGTGAGCATGGCTATGTCAACAGCAGATGATAAGTGGGATGTGAATGCTGGGGATAGGCCAAAAGTTGAGACTGATTCAAAGAGGGATGCGCAAATGAAGAAGTTTTAAAAGTACAAGAGATAAACAGAACCCAAATGAGGGTCTTTCAGAATTTCTAGCAAGGGTCTTCAAAGCTAAGAGGCATTATACAGATACAGACCCTGAGGCCCCAGAACTTAAAGGTGGTTAATAAAACTTATTGGTCAGAGTGCCCCCCCCCCACTTCTACCATACACAAAAAATGGAAGGTGCTCTTGGAATGCCTATGTCTTAACCTGTTGAGATTGCCTACAGTTTCTAATGGCAGGGCAGGCTCAGAAGAGAACAAGAGAATGAAACAGGCCATTCTGTCTTCACAGAGGGAAGAGCTGGACCAGGGTGAAGACCCTACAAGGCACTTGGCAAAAGGTAGGAGGCCCCAGGCTTCTATGTGAATGGGGCAATCAATAGTGAGACCTCTGGGACTTCCCTGGCGATCCAGTGGTTAAGACTCCACACTTCTACTGCAGGGGGTGTGGGCTTGATTCTTGGTCAGAGAACTAAGATCCTATATGCCACATAGCACAACCGAAAAAAAAAAGACACCCCCCACCACCAACTGTGCATATTTCAAACAGGAGGGACCCCAGAAAAGATTGTGCCATTCTAAGGAAGACTCTGGAAGAAGATAGTAAAACAAGTGGCACATCAGATGGCTGAGATAGCTGAGAATGATAGAGACCAAGGAACGCAAGGGCTCCCCTAAGTCCTGCCAAGTCCATCAATTTCCAGCATATAGAACCTCACAGGACTAGGACAGTAATAAATCAATTTTTGGACTTTCTGATCAATATGGGGGCCACTTACTCTGTTTCAAATATCTAGCTTTGAGACTATGTTCATAACTAAGGTGTCTGGAGAAATGTTGAAAAGCCTGGTCTCCAGTCTCTAGACCGTCAGATGGGGAAGATTCATGTGACGCAGCTACGATTTTAAGTCACATAGCTTGTGGGATCTTTATTCCCCAACCTGGGATTGAACCAGGGCCCTTGTCAGTGAAAGTGCCAAGGATCTAACTGGTGCCTGGACTAGTGCCTCCCCGAAGCAGCTATGTGCTCTGTGGCACGTGAATATTCCCAGACCAGGAATTGATCCGGTGTCCTCTGTATTGGCAGGCATAAGTTCCCCAGGAAACTCTTAGAGGAGATAATGAACCTCTGCCCTGAAATCTTAGAAGGGTAAACATCTAGAAGACCAGTGCCATCCTTGCTGGACTAGACCTTCTGATGAACACAATGGGAAAAAGAGACCCTGCTGCAGAAGGGAAACAAACCTTGCCCAAGGTCATCCAAACCTTGTCTGGTTCCATAGCCCTGACACTGACTTCTCTGAATGGGCAAGGGAGTCCCTAGCAGATCTTAAGTTGCTTTCCAGAAAGAAGCTGTGAGAAAGAAACTAAGCTGAACAAGACTGCTGCAGTGCTGGCTTTGGTTAAAATTCTTCAGAAGGTAAGTTACTTTAGTAACTTGTTAGGTTACCAGAATGACTGTTCTTTTGACCTCCCGGGCTTGGAAGAACAATGATTAGGATTTCTCAGACTCTGGCAAAAGCAGGGACTCTCTCTAGCTGTTGGACATGTTACTCCAAACCTTTCTATATATATGATCATGCTGACCCCTTAGTTATGCTGGTCAGCAATTTTCCACCACCTCTACCTTCACAGACACTTAGGAAAAGAGCCCTCAGATGTTAAGGTCGGGTTGGACTAATCAACCCAATTTCCAGTCCCCCGGAAGCTGGAACTTGGTCCTCTCCTTGTGTTCTCAAATAACCCTGGGTGTCCTTCCCCTTTAAGAGTCCACTTGGTCAGAATATTGTAGCAATCATACTTAATCTTCCCTGCCCATGTCCCTTCCATATTTAGCATCTAAGTGTTTCAGCTAAACTGGTTAACAACTGAGGCACTTTAGGTCAAAGTAAGCCACTGACCCCTGACTTGATGTGTGAAGTTTATCAATATGTCTCGCACTTACATTGTGTGCTTTACCCTCCCCTCTCCACCAAGGTACATCTTTTTGATGACCAACTTTGGCCTATAAATGTTGTGACAGCTGGCACATAGGTGCCGTTTGCTTATTGGGGTCAAAATGTTAACTTGAAATCAGGAGTAAGAGTATTTTCAAATGAGTGCTAACAGCTTCATTACTAAGTCCTTGTTAGGTCTACACACCCCTTACCAGCAAAAAGTATTCAGAGTGGGCACTGCCATTCCTTCCTCAAGACTGAGGAACAAGGAACTTTCTCAATGGATGAGTGGTTAAGAAAATGCGTATCCACTGTAGGAGAATCGAGTTTGATCCTTATTCAGGGAACTAAGCTCCCATAGCCATGTGGTACAGTCAAAAAACTAAATTTTTAACACTTAAATAAAAGATTGAAGAATGATCCAAAGATGCAGTGGGCTGAAATGGTGCATGAGGATTAGTCAAATCTGCTTTACCTGCCTCACTTGTCACGGTTAACATCTGTATGTTTCCCAAGAGGCCAGGAGCCTGAACACTAAGATGGCTGGCAGGGCTCCTTCCCAGGCACTTGGGAGTCTCAACCGCACCTGGTGCAAGTGAACTGGTTAAAGCTGGCGAGGACCACCCCCCAACCCACCTCCAGCGGAGCACGCTCAGACACCTGCCTGGTGACCTTTCCAACCTGCAGAGGCCTGTAGCTGAGTTCCACTAGCGCAGAATGACCCCTGCACGTTTTCCAATCACCTTTCCCCGTGCACCCCACACCTCCGCTTCTTTTTATTGAAGTACTGCTGATTTACAATGTTGTGTTAATTACTGCTGTATAGCAAAGTGATCTGGTTATACATACACATTTAATACTTTTCCATTATGGTTTATCATAGGGTACTGAATGCAGTTCTCTGTGCTATATAATAGGGCTTTGTTCATAAAAGCTTACAGGGAATTCCCTGGCGGTCCAGTGGTTAAGACTCCACGCTACCACTGCAGGGGGCCTGGGTCTGGTCCCTGGTCGCTGAGTTAAGACCCCAAGAGTCATCCAGTGCAGCCAAAAAACCCCAAAAAACCCCAAGCAACCAAACAAAAACCAAACCTTCACACCAACCTTCTACTCCATCTGTCTTGATCTTTTATGGTTCCATATGAATTTTAGGACTGTTCTAGTTCTGTGAGAAACGTCATGGGTAATTTGACAGAACACTGAACCTGCAGAATGCTTTGTGTAGAATGGGTATTTTAACAATGTCAATTCTTCCAAGGCAAGGCATGCTGCCCTGCTTCATAACTCATCATCCAATCAATACTCTGACACTTTTGGGGTGGCCAGTTTAAGATCTGTTCTCCCATCTCCTCACTCAGCTGACTTGCCAAGAAACCCTCTTTTGCCTTAAACCTTGGCATGTCAGCGTTTTGGTTCCGTGTGTCAGGCAAGATGAAGCTGGTTTGGGAACAGTTCATCTGGGTTATCTGGTGCTACCCTGAGAATGGAGCTGTCACATGGAACTCAAGCAGCTGAGTTTTGAGTGATCTCCTTGTATAAGGCTGCTGGAGCTGGGTCTTCTGTTACAAGCAGTCAGCAGTACCCAGGTACAGGAGTGACCCTAGCAGCTTCTCCCAGAGCAGTATCAGCAGATTCAGGTGTGGGCGCTTCCTACAAGGCTTCCCTTGGCTGAATCCTCGACCGATAGCCCAGTTCTGCGAGTCTGAATGCCTTACTTGCAGCCTGAACCCTGTTATGCTGTCAGTTTGGTTTGACCCTTGGTGTATTTATAGACCCCAAACCTCTGACATCCTGGTCTCTGCTGATACCTGGAAAACATGAAGGCCCACCTTGAAGTTCAGAACAGTCCTGCTCACCTGTGGCCCCAGCACTACTCACTCCACTGGCAGTCCCCTGCCTGGCCCTCCAAGTCAGCCTCTGCCACCAAACCTCTGTTCTCAGCCCTCTCCTGCCTTCCCTACCTCTGCTGAAGGTGAGACCTTATTTTCATTTTCAAATTACAACGGCTAAAGAAAAAACAGAACAACTTTGTATTGCCTTATTTATACCGGGGAAAATCTGAATACCAGTAATTGAGGTATAATGAATAATGGATGTTAACAGCTTCTTTTTGGATAGGAAAAACAGACAAGAACTTTCTTCCCCCAGAATATCAGTACAGCATATTGTGCTGGATCAGATTCCAAAGATTCTCAGCTGTGCCACAGCCTAACCTGAGAGATGTGATCCTTGAAAGGATCTTAAGTTATACTCACAGATCCTTATATTACTTAATATTTTCTCAGCTTTTCTAGAATCACAAGTTTAACTACTGTTTCAACATGAATGGATATACAGCTTTTCAATGCAGAAATCGTTAAGTCTCTTTACACTGGTTACACCATGTTTTTATTTCGGTTTGTTCAATGTGAAGAAAAACAAAACAAACAAACCCAATTTCTTCTGCAGGTCTGGTCCTTCTCTACAGTGGTTGTTACAGTCCTGAAGCAGCTGGAATATAATCAGCAAGGGCCCAGGTGGAGCAACAATTCAGCTTGAATCTCTGTAAGTATATATTTATTTCCTTTGGTGCCTTGCACAGTAAGGCACTATAATAACAGAATAGAAATGGCCACCGCAAATAGCTCTAGTGACAATTGACTAGACAAGTTACAGTTTAATGATGGTGGTGGTGATTCTTTCACTTTATTATTTTTTACAATAAGGGTGTCATCTTTGTACTCCACACACACAAAATAAAACAAGTGCTTATGAAAGTCCCTGCCCCCACCCCCATCTCAAAACATCCTGAATGTAGCTATTCAAGAAGAACAGAAAAATCAAGACATGTTTGATTTCAAAATTTCAATAAAAAAGCAAAGTATGTAATGCAACAGCTGTTCAACTTCCAACTCTAAAATAGGCACCGTTAGACAAACAAAACTCCTCGTATTTTAAATTTCTCCAGCACACATTCCAGTATAAATGTTTTGAACTGTAATCAGCTAGTAATTAATAATGGGCATAGAACCTTAGAACAGAAGTTATATTGCTTCCTTGTACCCCTTTCTCTTACCACTAGAGGGTAGAAGTGTCAGGGGATATAGAGTCAAAGGAAGAAGGATTAAAAAGAAATACCCAAAGTAGCTGTTGTTTGGGACTAGAGAGGAAGACAGCATTTTACAAATGTTCAGAAAATCCTAAGGCAAGTAACACAATTCACCCATTATCAGTCCTACTAGAAAGAATAAAGACATCTGTGTCTTATTATATAAAACTGGACTTTCAGAAGTGTATTACAGGTTCACCAGAAACTATGGATGTAGTTTTAGGCTTCATCAAAGAAAACAAGTACAGACTGAGTTAAGATGCTGTACACCTAGCCTAGCTGGATCGGTGTCTGGAACTGCTCACTGTGCCACCCCGAACAGCTGTAAACTAAACAATAGTATGTAACTCCAGAAGAAGCTTAAGGATTGAGGATATGTACACAGCTAATTATATCTCCCCTGCTTCGCGCTCTTCAGAGCTCCTCCTGTCTTCTGATCTGCCATTAGCGCTCTCATAGGACCGCTTCTTATCTTTTCGATCTCTGTCACGAGGTGATCTGTCTCTTGAATTCCTGTCTCTGTCACGTGATGCTAAGTCTTGGTCTCTGAATCTTTCTTTTGAGGATCTGAAAAATATTAATTTGAGGAGCAAAATGTGTTGGGAAACCCAAAACCCAAATGAAAGAATCGGATAAATATTAAGGTACTGATTAGTTGAAGATACACAGAATACAACCAAGAAAGAGGAGTCAGTTTTCTGACAGAAAAGAGCACTACTGTATTTTGCTAAGGGGACTAAATAAGGAGATGGGTGAAAACAAAGAGCTAAGGGTAAAAAACCGTAAGCCAAAATAATGATTTCCAAGACAGTCTCATTATCTCAGAGGCAACCCTAGAGCTTCTCCAGCTCACAGCAAATGTATTTCATATGAAAATATACAAGATAATACCTTAAAAATGTTATCCAACATTTTAAAAACAGAATGTACATTCCAAATTAGATGGAAAGCACTGACTTATGATAGGAGTCAGGAACTAATTTTTCTTTGCTGTCTGGCCAGAGATGTAAAGATTTTAGGTGTTACAGGTCATGTAAGTGTGGTATATTCTTCCTCTTCCCTTTGTCAACTCCTTAGCAATATAAAAACCATCATCCATAGCTCCCTGGCTGTATAAAAATGGGCCAATGGACCAGATTTGGCCTGCAGGCAACAGTTTGCCAACGTTCAACTTAGGTAAGAGAACTACTCAATGATATGGCTTTAGGTAACCATCGATTATTTTAAAACTCTGCTTTATTCCTCCTGAGTTAGCTCATTCAACCAAAAGAAAAAAAAACAGAATAAAAGACAGGTGATCACACTAATCAATCTTGATTAACCGTGACTGTTTCTTAATACCGCCTTTCCATTCCCATACCCAGCCAGTAAGAAAGGTAAATATAAGCTCATACCAGAGATTCAATCAGAAGGAAAACCAAAGGACACTAGGGGATCAGAATTAACATGGAATCTTCTATACCTTCAACATCTAGAATAAATTAGGAACATATCATATTTATTTGGTTCTTTACAGGTGACATGGTACTTTTACATAATTATCTCACTTAATCCATGCTTAGAATTAGGATCTGAAGCCTAATTAAGTAATACTTTCAACTACTAAGGCAAGGGGAAAAAAACACTACTATACTAGGCAGCTGTAGAAATATCGTTTAAAAAGACTAAACCAGAAAGGTTGAAAGATTAAATGTCAACTTTGAGCATTCTACTGAATTAAGGTTTTAATAAGCTTAATTTAAAAATGATGTGTTAAATCACTCCACACATCCTACCTTTGTAGGATGTCTTTGTAGGAATGGAATATGGAGAGAGAAGACTGAGATGCTGCCTAAGAATAAGGACATGTACTAAGCCCCAGAGAAACGATGACAAACTATGAGATGAGTATCAACTAATATTTTGCCAGAGGTTACAATGTCCTGTACAGAAGCAGTTTCTACTCAGTATACCAGTAATTCTGATGAAGCAGGTACTCTTCTACTAAGTAGATGAGGAGAGACAGGAGGGGTAACTGGATAATTTGGCCAAGGCCCTTTTCATCCAAGTAGTCTGACTCTGAAGTCTGCACTGTATGCGCCTGAACACAGCAGAAAAATGCACATGGTCCTCGTTTACCAAGGGTGGGAGTTCCCAGCAAAAGCCGCACGCAGACTCTACTGAGACCAGTACTTCATAGCTGAAGCAGAAGAAAGCCAAGTCATAAAAGACCTTTAACTGGGATTTTTACTTTGAAATTAAAACTGGTACTATGTAGCAATAACTTGATATTCTCTTTTATATCAAGTAGATTTCAATAGCAATTGCTCATTTTCGGCAAAAAACAAAATACTGCTTTGAGACAGTAATCTGAGTATCAAGATTAGAAGTGTTCTTGAGAAAAAAATACTTCTACAAAAATAATCCTCTTTATGAACAATATGCTGAAAATATTGGATGAGGGATTGTCAGGTAGCATGGTGGTCAAATTTCCTATATATCTTCATAAACGCAGGAAACATTAGAGACTGGGTCCCGGAAGAGGGAGACTTCATGCCTATCCCGCCATCCCCACCACCAATGACAACATTTAAGAGTGCAGAGATACCAAAACAATGACAGGGGGCCAAGGTGACAAGAGAAATTATCTAGACCTTCTACCAACCAGCAAGATGATTCTTAAAATTTACAATGTAGGTAAGATTCACGGAGAATTTTTTAAGATGTATTTTTCTGGGCACTGTACTGTGTGCCTAGTTTTAAGGATATGAGATAAGGGACCTAAAAGCACACTATGAACAACTCTGTCCCTTAAAAATTCACAAATTCCCAGCTCATTCTCTGCATGTGCCTGTAATATCTAAAATATCTCTTTCCTACCTGGTTTTATCTATTCAAATTATACCTACTCTATTTAGGCTTTAGGCTACTCCCTGAAGCTATCTTTTAAAATTACTCTGATATTTCCCTCATCTAAACTCCCAGGTGGCGCTAGCAGTAAAGAACCTGCCTGCCAACAAAGGAGATATAAGAGATGCAGGTTCGGTCCGTGGGTTGGGAAGATCCCCTGAAGAAGGAAATGGCAACCCACTCCAGTATTCTTGCCTGGAGAATCCCAGGGACAGAGGCGCCTGGCAGGCTACAATCCCTAGGGTCGCATAGAGTCGGACACGACTGAAGCGACTTAGCACTAGCACTAAACTCCCATACTGTTTACTCTGATTCCAGTTTAGCGCTTAGCTCAACCTCATTATTGTCAAAATATTAGTCCTATGCCCTAATTCACTTGAATAAAGTTGCTCAACTACCTTATATATATATATATAAGGCCTAGTGCAGTAGAAGAACTACTTGGTTTTCTAAGAGTAGAACATAAATGTTCTCACCAAAAACAACAAAAATATATGTGAGGTGATGGATGTGTTAACTAGATGGGAGGAATCCTTTCACAATGTACCTGTATAGCAAATCACCACAATGTACACTTTAAATATCTTACAACTTTGTTAATTACACCTCAGTAAAGCTGGAGGAGGGGGTGGGAACCTACTTGGAACAAGGCAAGAAAATAAAGAATAAATAAAAGGGCCTATCATATCCAACTCAGTCTGTGAGCAGTTTCAGGGAATGGCTGGCTAAGGCGCCAAAAATAAAAAAAAGGAATCTGCAGAAAGCTGTTAAAAATTTATCACAGGTTTCATGTGGAGTAATAATCCATAGAAAGCTTGAGATTAGTAGATACTAGGCACTCAAAAAAATGTTTCTGTTCCTTAGAAATGACCTGGCTCTTCAAGGGCCATGATGGGACCTGAGAAGTTTGGGGAGCTTGGTTTATACAGACCATGAGTGCAAAGGCTCCATCACATTCTAATCCTTTGTCCTTTGTCAAACCAAGTCCTTAAACATACCTCAACCTGGGTCTGCCCTCCCTGCATGTTTTGAATTTTCATGCCAGTGATGTCTAACTTCCTTAAAATTCTGAACCTGCCCTGCCAAGCTAACTGTATGTAACATTGCATACCTATAGTGCAGAATAAACAAGAATATACTGAATGTATCTGCTCTGAAAAAGTACACCAGCTCCAGGAAGTTTAGAAAACAGTAAGTCAAACAACTCTTAACAAAAGGACTTCTCAGAGTCCCTAATTTTCCAATACATACTGGAGAAGCTCTCACAGTACTGGTACCTAAAATTATTTGCCCATAAAGTACTTTTCCCCAAGACACACTAACCAGAGAAAAGCAATAACCTCTGCATGTACTGGTTCCAATTTCTTACTCTGGCTCATAAGTATATTCTTTCTGAACTACCCATATAATCAGGAAAAAAAAGTTATACACTCACACACAAATGTGTACAAATTACCAGATGCAAGTTCAAACCACTAGTATTCCAAGTCTAAACTGTAAAGGTAGTTCCATATCCTCCTATGGACCTCAGTACCTCCTCCTCGATCGCTCTCTGCTCCTGTCTCTAGAACTGTGCCCACTTCTCTGGTGGCTGCGGCTCCGACTACGGCTGCTGGAGCGGGACCTGTGGCGATGGCGTTTCTCCCGGGATTTGGATCGAGTTCTCCTTTTCCGTTCTCGTGACATGGAGCGAGACCGATGTCTGCGATGCTCCCTGGACCTGGATCTATAAAAGATATTTAGTTTTTAGTTTCGTTGGCACTTAAGTTTCTCATTTACTAAAGCCTACTCTTTATAGAGAAACTTAATGCCAGTACTATTTCAAATCAGCTAAATCTACAATGAAATAAACTGCTGGTATATTAAATAACTACATACTAGAATTTTGAAATAAACAGTTCTCAGGTCAGTGTTGTATAAATTTACATTAGGAATATTTTTTTAAATGGAGGAAACAATCTATAATACTACTACATGCCAAGGACTATATTACCTAGATGTTTTATGGATTTAATTTTAAATCTCTATGGATTTAACTATGATTTTTAGTATACTTTAGAAACAAAGTATGTACCTGGTGAACACGGACAGAAGGGAGGAGACACATGAGAAAGAATATTGTTTAGGGTAAGTTTTAACTCGCTGAATTGGAAAGGTTGTATGAACATCAAAATAAATGCCCACAATGTGTCTTGTCAGTGTAATCAAAACAGTTAAGACAGTTCTCTCTGCAAGTAGTACATAATTTATTGGGAAGAAAAAGATTACATGCATAAATCATTTTAGAGAACTTTACTTATACTGCAAAATAATAATAATAATTTACAACAAGTATGTAGGCATACAGAGAAGGAAAAACACTTCTGTAGCCTCTGTTGGGTTACAAAACTAATTTATGTATTGTGTATATGGTCACGGTGGGGACAACATACATAGAGGATATAAAACATTTGGGGAACAATGGGAAGAAATGAATGAATATTGTTACTGCTGCTAAGTCGCTTCAGTCGTGTCCAACTCTGTGCGACCCCAGAGACCGCAGCCCACCAGGCTCCACTGTCCCTGGGATTCTCCAGGCAAGAACACTGGAGTGGGTTGCCATTTCCTTCTCCAATGCATGAAAGTGAAAAGTGAAAGTGAAGTAGCTCAGTAGTGTCCGACTCCTAGCGACCCCATGGACTGCAGTCCACCGGGCTCCTCCGGCCATGGGATTTTCCAGGCAAGAGTACTGGAGTAGAGTGCCATCGCCTTCTCCAGAATATTGTTAAGAGTGATGGAAATGTTTTAAACTGGATTGTGACAGTTGCACAACATAAAAATTTACTGAAAAATCAACCTGCAAACTTAAATAGGTAAACTTATCAAATGGTGTGTAAATAATGAAGTATTTTCTCGTAATCTGATTACAGTAAGTTCAAAAGCACATTATTCAGGTAATTTATAAACTGGGTTTACTTTCAAATGATTACTTTGTTACGGTTTAAAAGTATTCAGCTTCTATCAACATTAGAAAGAAAGGCATCTACTCTGGATCTAGTATCAATCGCAGCTGAATACAGTGTTTCCACAATTGAGTATTTCTGAGAAGAAACAAAGGGAAAAGAGAAAATCCAGTCCATGTGTTTTTATCAAATGGTATTTTCTTTTATCACTCACTCTGGGCTATTGTAACAAATTATTTCCCCAAGGCATACTTCATTTTACTTGACAATAACTGTCTGGTAGAAACATTTACTGGGTGCCTACTGCACTGTTCCAGGTCCTAGGGAGACTGAGCAGCCCATACAGCAAAGTCCTTAACCTCCTCATGGTGCTTAAAGTCCAGAAAGAGGCCTCCAGACATGTAGGCAGCAAATAAAATATAGGTCAGGTAGTAAGGACATGACAGAAGAGTAAAAAAGGAGAGTAAAATTAGGTGGTCCTCTTTTATACAGAATAGGCAGGAAAAGGTTTACCAGCTAATCAGGGAGCACAGAGAAGAATGCTTCAGGTAGAGGGAACTCAGGTGCAAAGGCCCTGAGGGGGGGGAAGTTCACAGGAACGAGACACCCTTCTGGCTGTCATGAGATTAGCAAGGGGGAGTAATATCAGGAGTCTAATAAGCAGGATGACCTGCTTGACCTGAATGACTTTGTCATTCAAACCAGGATGCTTTCAGTATTAAATTATACAGAGGAAAAGAGGGAGCTATTAATAAACATGCTGAGACAAGAAATAAACTAACTCTCCTAGGGCAGATTGATCACTCTATTTAAAAACCATGGTGAGGATTTCAACTTCTCCTGAGTGAAACGGAATACCTTTAGAAGGTTTGAAGACAGAGCTGATTTGCTTTAGTCCACTTTTTAAAAGAATACATTTTGGCTAATGTGTAAAAAACAGATTGAGGCCAAAAAGGGACGTGGACATGAACAGAAATTAAGAGACTTGTTAAAAGGCTACTGTAAATAGCGAGGTAAAAAGTGGCTTGGACTAGGGTAGCAGAAATTAAATTTCTAGCCTGAATATCTAAGGATGTTCTGTGTACAAAGAGTTTAAATTTCTCTCCAATGAAGGGACAAGCCTGCAGTAACCAATCAGTAAAAAAAAATCATCATTTAATATTTCTACTTCTCATCCTGGACTGAGAAACTCACAACCATATAAATTAGCTGATACAACTGGTCCTGACTAATGTCTTAGTTTTTTAGTGTTTTATGCAGAAATACCACTGAAAGATGCTAAAAAGTACTAAGTAAGTGTTAGTCGCTCAGTCATGCCCAACTCTTTGCGACCCCATGGACTGCAGCCCACCAGGCTCCTCTGTCCATGAGATTTTCCAAGGCAAGGATACTGGAGTGGGTTGCCATTTTCTTCTCCAGGGGAAATCCCTGACTCAGGGATCAAACCCAGGTCTCTTGCACTGCAGGCGGATTCTTTACCAACTGAGCTACAAGGGAACCCTCTCCCTGCCACCAAAAAAAAAGTACTAAGTAGTACTTAGTACTAAAAAAAAATACTAAAAAGTACTAAGGGACGTTTAATAGAAACACAAGGTTTTGCTTTCATAACAGCAAACGCTCTTATTCTTTAAAGTCAAGAATACGTAGAAGGTTTCAAAAAGAAGATGTGATTTGAGTGAGAGCAATGGAAGAATTTGGGGAAAAAGCTTCAGAAAGTCCACCAATACTAGGGCCAAAGATCAAAATTAAGTCTTCTCCTCTTCCTCTTTTATGGATGTAAAATGCCCCATTAAAGCTTTATCTGATACCTGTGCAAAGGGAGATGTAATGAAGCCCAAGTCTAGCTTGGGTGCAAACCAACATTTTCGTTTCCCTTAATTAACTCATCATGGATTCCCTCATTCAAAACATATCCAACTATTTATTTGTATTTTGAACAGATACAACCTCTTAGAATGTGTTTCTTAGATGTACCACCCAAACTGATTTTTAAAAAATAAATCTTGTCACATGTATACTCAGCTTCTAAATAAGATTTTAATGAAATATTCTGAAATATTTTTAGCTTTCTCTGTAACTTCAGGGCACTGTATATAATTTATTCTGATAAAATTAAACTGTAGCTCATGAGTATCTTCTGACCAACTTCTCAAATGACACTGCTCAAATATGCACTACAAAAGAATTAAGAGAACTAATAAATTCTCATTCACTACCCTCAGAAAACACAGCTTCACCACTTATCTTGTATAATACCTACCTTTTAGGATTCTTGCTATGTGAGCGAGACCTAAAAAAAGAATTCTGTTTTTAGAAAAATAACTATAAATAAGGAAGAAAGGGTACAATGTGGTATTAAAATTACATTCCCATTTCTAATTTTTATATTACTTTTATAAATACAAGGCACATGTGTGTATACACAAATTTTCCCAAAAAGCACCACAAACTTTACAGACTTTCTCACTCTGGCACATCCCTTACCTAGGCTACCTGGCTCTTAGAAGACTTAAAACACAATGCAATTCACTAATTCTCCAAAAACCACCTCCCAACCTGGAAAGAATTCTTTGTTATTTACATCTGTCATTTCGTCTTTCCCTCTTAGATCAGAACTTCTGAGGGGCACATACCCTGGAATTATCACCTCATACAATAACCCCTAGAACACTCAATTCAATCTTACAATGTTTCTTAATATGACACACAATTCTCTGATACAAAGTACTCTTCATGTTGCCCAGTACACAATTAAAGCTCAACAGATAGTAAGAGCAAGTATTACGGTTACCAGGAAGTCAAAGGGTTTTTTTTAGTGGAGTGTATATAGCTTGGTTGGAACATGAATGTGGACTGAGCCTCATATAAGCCATAACTGTTTCCATCACTCACTATCTGTGTGGCCTGGGCAGATTATTTATCTTCCTGCAGCTTAGTTTGCCATTTGAAAAAGAGGAATAATAATAAAAAATTCACCGGGAGCTTTCAAGTAATAGATAAATAAATACAGGAAGTCTTACTTATTAGCACAGTATCTGGCACACAGTAAGCATCTAGTAAAGTGATAATAGTTTTTATCATTATCCTTTCAACACCATAGTTGGAATCCCAATTTTGTGTATAATTTTATACTTACTAGTAATTTCCTCATTTTCCATACTTAGGGTCCTTCAAGTTCACAGATAGTTTAAAAAAAATTTTTTTAAACATTTCTGAAATAGCGTTAACATTTCATAACCAATATTAAAAGAAATGTGGCATTAGAAGAGTAAGATGTGATGTACTTTCATCTCTGACAGATGTGAAAATGTAGTCTTGCAAAGAATTCTTTTTCTTATTTGGCTGTCATCTCAGATGTATAATTTGTATTAGTGGCAGTATATTCTGTTGAATTTTAACTTAAACTGAGATTCAAATTCCATTTGTATTATCTTAAATATTACAATACTGGGTGCTATTTCCATGGAAACTTAGTATACACAAAAGAGAACAGGGATAAAGCTCTAAGGTAAAATTTACTAGTAAATGAAGAAAATATATCAATGGAAGAATAAAAGCACTTCCTCTAAACAGGAACATGTCCATATATAGCTTTGTTTCATTTTTGTCATCAAAGTGCAAAGAGATTACCTGTTACAAGCCATGTAACAAAAATGAAGTCAGTTTAAGTGTCTTGAAATAGATTGCATGTAACAATCTCAAAGCTTGGAGGAAGGTGACATAGCTGAGTCACATATTATCAAAGGTTTTAATTAACTTAGGAACATCTACTGAAGAGAAGCTATTTAAATTTCAGAGCAATATAATATCATTAAGGAAACACTGTAAGTTAGAATGATAGGTAAATCTTTTCTGGCACATCCCTCCATCTGAAAATTGTTTAAGTTTTTAAACATGTTATCACACAACATGCTGCCAATGGGTAACAATGATCCAGAACATGCACACGTTCTAAATATGAAGAATCCTGATTTTATCAATATACCAATATAAAAAGAACTGTGCACATTTAGCTATTATATTAAATTAATAAAAGTTTTAACAGTTTATAGCTTCTAAATTGAACAAATAGATAATCAAAGTAGCATGTAAAATAATCAGTGAAACAGATTAAAAAAAAAACAAAAAACACCCAGCCCTTCTATCAACAAGTATGTACCATAAAATAGTTCTGTGCCAGTCTAGCTCAAAGTGAGCCTATTATGGTAATCAAAGGGCTAGAAATGGGCCTTGTTATCTTACTAAACACAAAGATGTGAGGCGCTCTTGGCTCCCTCTTCCATACATTTTGAAGGAAATCTCCTGGACTTAAACAGTCTTTAGTTAATATACTTGAATAAACACTGTTTCATATAGTAATATTTTTAAGAGTAAACAGAAATTTCCCAAGTCCAGATTTACTGATGTCTAAAATCTTATGCGCCATCACATCTTTTTTTATGCCCCACTTCAGGTCCTTGGACCACTCCAGTGATCACGCCATACCTCCTCAGCTTCTCCCTTTCTTCTCTCTCCCTTTCTTCTCTTCTTTTCAGGCGTTCTTGGTTTCTTTTCTCCTGCTTCTCAGCTACAACTCTCTTAAAACACAACGACAGTTCAAAATAATATTAAATGAGAAGCATTATTTACCGGGCCCATTCTTAGCATTATCCTCAACTTTACCATATCGAATATCAAAACTTTTTAATACCAATTCAATTTGAAGTTTTGTCAGGTTTAATCACTACACTTACAAGTCTGGTTTCCAAAATCTTTCCTCCCTTTCATATAAAATTTCATATTTCTCTATGACTTCTTAATGATATTTCCAAATCACTTTTAAGATTTTTCTCCTCTTATATCTTCTAAATTCTTTAAAAATGATTTAAAAAAATCAATCATTATAAATCACTATTTCCATGCTCTATGATTTCCAACACAGAAATGTCTTCTGTTGACTTCTAGTTACAATCCTGATGCTACTACTTTTAAAAATACCAGTGATAAACTAACAACAAAAGAAATAAAAATAAAATAAAATAAAATAAAAATACCAGTGAAATGCTCAACAGTTCTGCTTCTAGGTCTGTATTTGGTACCCAATCAGGTACCATTTTTATCTTTGAGCCCAATGATCATTTGCTATGGTGACACATTTGTAATTTCAAAAAACTTACCCAAGATCATCTAAGTTACTCAGAATACTGGACAAGAGCTCACAATAAACTAAAAATATGGAGAAATCCCTAGGTGATTTGATTCTACATTATTTTAAATGCCCAGCTATGGATGCTGGGTTAATTTCAGTGATAACTACACAAGAAGTCACTACTGGTGTTTGCCATCTTTAAGAAAGTCCTCAATTCATGACAAAATGCGACAGTGCCAATTAAAAAAAGACAAAAAACAGCTAGCCACATCAGACTGCTGAAAAGTAAACTGGCCCTATCCATTGACTGTGCTCACTTTCAATGGTTTAGAAATATCCTTTTCTGTCTTTGTTTATCTTCTCAGAAGAATTTGGCAGACAAGTAAGAGTTGTGTTGCCTTTCTCACATCAGCCTATTTAAATGACACAGACTGTCCATTTAAAAAAATAGGTTTCTAAGCTTTCTCAAGTGGGAGCAGAAGCATAAAACTAGAGGTTTTAAAATCTGCTATTTAGTGAACTGCAAAATATTTAAAATATTATCATTTTTTTAATCTTCCTTTAAATGTTATATTAACATTACCAGTTTTTTTTTTTTTTTTAAAGAAAGTATCATTGGAAATTTTAGGGGGCTTGTAGGATTTTCTAACCCAGTTTGCAAGATTCCTACCTGATTCAATATAATGTCCAAGAGAAAATATTATCTCCACCAAGAATAAGAGGATTTTTAAAGTTTGTCAGATATCCATTAAACAAGCTATTTCCATTTACAATCCTACACAAAATCCTATAATCTGAATTATTAACAGAATCACAGTTAAGAATAGTCTTCAATATCAAAGAAAAATACTACACAAAATGAGTGGCTATAACTGTAAAAAGTGTGGGATATTAATTTACCAATGTACCTTTAATTCTTCAAGCTTCTCTCTTATTTCAATAAATCCCAGGTGCAGTTTACCCCCAAAATGATCAGCCAGTCGTCTGTCATTATCATGAAGACCTAAATAGGCAGAGCAAACTTCACAGACTCGAAGTTTCTGCTGCTGGAAACTGGAAGCGGGCATAGAATTCCGATAAACTTCCTAAACAAAAGTGAGAAAAACCATGTTCATATAAACTGCATTCAAATCACACAATTAAACAAAATTCACTATGTTCATACAAAAAAAAATGCTTCTAGTGAACATACGAAAGTATGGCTATTTTGTCATGAAACAGATTTCCCCCCCTTACTCCCATCCTCCGTCCTCAAGACTTCTCCACTAGAAATGAAAGATCAGAGCCTCAAATTACCTTTTGCCAGAACTACAATAACATTAACAGGATATAACTTTCTTCAAAGGTTTTCTCTTTCTGTTTTCTGTATTTTTTTGTTAAAAATGAGATGCAGCAACCTCAAAAATATACACTAGTGAAGAATCAAGGTAGTCGCCGCCCATGCTTGCAGAAAAGGAATGCACGCCTTCCATACTGTTACAGCTTCCTTCCACGTATCGTTCTCCCCACGATGTAAATACAGACAAGGCCTACAAAAAACTTCGCCTCAAACAGAGCGGCTCTATAAGACATAGATGAAAGGTGCCTTACTGAGATTAAGAGGTCTTGGACTCATCATTTTACTTATACTAAGGAGATAATAAATTAGTGTATTTGTGCATCCACTCTACCCTTTTTCCTTATACTGACAGAATTCTGATTTGTTTGAGGCAGCAGCATGCCCATATAAAAGCATGACATTTCCAAGTTTCCACATAGCTTTGGCTAAGGAAATATAAGTGGACACTGCTGGAGAAAATCTATAGGAGGTTCTTTAAGCATCCGCCTTGCAAAGCAAAGGACACCAGTTCAATCCCTGGTCTGGGAAGATCCCACACAGCACATCTACTGAGCCAGCACTCCAGAGCCCGTGCTCCGCAACAAAAGCAGCCACTGCACCACAACTGGAGAGTAGCCCCCACTTGCCACAACTAGAGAAAGACCACATGCAGCCAAAAATAAACGAGTGAAATTTTTTCAAAAAATAATAAAATGCAGTCTCCACTTTGGGCCCAGTTTTTGTATACCAATTTTTTTTTTCTTTTTTTTTTTTTTTTTTTTAAATACTGAGCTGTATGAGCTGTTTGTGTATTTTGGAGATTAATCCATTGTCTGCTGCTTCATTTGCAAATATTTTCTTCCTAAATAAGACATTTCTCCCATTTCTAGGGATTTCCTATTAGCTCAGCTGGTACAATCTACCTGCAATGCAGGAGACCCAACTTTGATTCCTGGGTCAGAAAGATCCCCTGGAGAAGGAAATGGCAACCCAATCCAGTATTCGTGCCTGGGAAATTCCATGGACAGAGGAGCCTGGCAGGCTACAGTCCATGGACTTGCAAGAGTCGGACATGACTTAACGACAAAATCACATGTTACCACGTGTAAAACAGACAGCTAGTGGGAAGCTGCTGTATGGCACCGTGTCCTTGATGACCTAAAGGGGTGGGGTGGAAGGGAGGCTCTAGAGGGAGGAGGTACAGGTATACATGTAAACAAACCACTAATGCCTTTGATAGGCTATGACATTGTTTCAGTGGTATTCCTCTCAAAAATCTAATGAGAAAGAAATATTGAGCAAATCCAAAGTGAAGGACATTTTACAGAATAACAGGTCTATACTTTTCAAAATGGTCAAGACCATGTAAGACAAAGACTGAGGTACCAGATTAAATAAGATTAGAGTAAGACATAACAACTAAAATGCAATACATGATCCTGGACTGGATCTTAAGCAAAAGTTTTTCTTTTCTGAAAATGAACATTATTGGGACAAATGGTAAAATATGAACAAAGTCTTCAGATTAATAGTATTGTAACAATATTATTCTGTGATTCAGACAACTGGTACTGTGGTTATATAGTAAGATATCCTTGTTTTTATGAAATACACACTGAAGTATTTAGGGATAAATAGGCATCATTTTTATAACTTATTGTCAAACAGTTCAAATACACACACACACTGATGTAGGAAGAGAATGATAAAGCTAATGTGGTAATATGCTACCATTTGAAGAGTCTGTGTGAAGGATATAGAGAATTCTTCACCCGATATTTTTTTTTTTTTTTTACTTTTCTTAAAATATTTCAAAATAAAATATTTTAAAAAAGAAAATCCGAAAGCACAAGAAAGCACAGGTCAACTCAATTTTTGTGCCTTATTATTCCTCCTCTTTCTGCTTAGGGAGAAATGAAAGGCTTTAGGCTTAGAGACCATGGTGGTACCACAAACTGTTTATTTTCTGCATTGACATTAACTACATTTTAAAAAATCCTAATATTAAGAAATTAAAACTACCTAGAATGGCTACTTGGTATACCTTTTCCCAGCCTAGAACCTTTAATCTGTGTCTCTGTATTTAGAGTGGGTTTCCTGCAGCTAGTACACAGTTAAGTCTTATTTCTTTTTGTTGTAAATCTAGTCTCACAATCTCTTTTTAATTGGACTATTGAGACTCAGACGGTAAAGTGTTTGCCTGCAATGCGGGAGACCCGGGTTTGATTCCTGGGTCGGGAAGGTCCCCTGGAGAAGGAAATGGCAATCCACTCCAGCACTCTTGCCTGGAAAATCCCGTGGATGGAGGAGCCTGATAGGCTACAGTCCATGGTGTCGCAAAGAGTTGGACACGACTGAGCGACTTCACTTTCACTATACCTCTTTTTCTGCTCCAGTGGTTTCTCTAGAGTTTATAGTATACAACTCCAACTTGTAAAAAAAGCTAGAATCTTTTATTATAATCAGACAAAGGATAGTTCAAAACAAGGGACATTAATAGGGAGAGAGAAGGACATTTCAAAACAAAGGGTTAAATTAATCAAAAGACATAAAAATCTTAAATGTGTATTAAGCTAATAACAGAGCTTCAAAATAGATGAAGCAAAAAGTGACTAAATGGAAAGCATAAAGAAACAAATCTACAATTAGACTTCAACCACTCCTCTCAGTAAATATTAATAGCAGAGTAAGTAGGCAGGAAAACCAACACGATATAGGTAAGTTGAAAAAATCTATCAACTATCTTCACTCAAAGGACATTTACAGAACACTTCATTTAACAAGGCAGAGTATCATTCAAGTGCAAATGGAACATTCACTAAGACAGGCCATAGGCAGGGTCACAAAACCAGTGTACTGACATATTTAAGAGAACTGAAATCACAACATGTTTTCTGACCACAACAGAATTAAAATCAGTGAAAATAAAGACTAAACAGATCTCTTAAAACCCACAGGTCAGAAAAGAAATCATAAGCAATATTAGCAAATATTTAGAAATGAATGAAAATAAAAACACAACATATGAAAATCTATGAGATGCTATTGCTGTGGTTAGAAGAATGATCCAAGGGGGTTGGAGGAGGGAAGGATTGGAAGCTTGGGAATAGCAGACACAAACTATGATATACAGTATGGATGAACAACAAAGTTCTACTGTATAGCACAGGAACTATATGTATATTTCATAATTCATGATAAAATATAATGGCAAAGAAAAAAAATATGTAATGACTGAGTCACTTTGCTGGGCCTGCTAAGTTGCTTCAGTCGTGTCCGACTCTTTGCAACCCCATGGACGGTAGCCTGCCAGGCTCCTCTGTCCAAGTGATTCTCCAGGCAAGAATACTGGAGTGGGTTGCCATGCCCTCCTTCAGGGGATCTTCCCGACCTAGGGATCAAACCAGTGTCTCTTAGGTCTAACTTGCATTGGCAGGCAGTTTCTTTATCACTAGCACCACCTGGGAAGCCCAGAAATTAACACAACACTGTAAATCAACTACACTTCAGTAGAAGTAAAAAATGAAAAATAAATCAATAAAATAAACTGAATCAATGCTCTAAGCTTCTGCCTCAAAACACTATAAAAAAAAGAACAAATTACACCCAGCTGTGATACAGTTAAAAACAATGGAGACTATAGCAAAAGGGGAGAGTACAATCTTATTTGAAGGTATTTGATTTCCTGAAAAATATCGGGGGGAGGGAAAAAAAAAAATAGAACTTTGTCTGCAGGATAGCAGATTTTGAGCTGTGCTGTCGAAGAAGAATGAGAGGAGGCTTCCAGTGTGCTAGCAGACTATAATGAGGAAGGAAGAAAAGGGAGAATACTATAGTTGCATGGGGATGGAGAAGGGGGTAGGGTATCATAGTGACCATGGATATGAATACTGTATGTGTGTGTCTGTGTGTGTGAGAGACGTTTCAGTTCAGTTCAGTTTACTCGCTTAGTCGTGTCCAACTCTTCACGACTCCATGAATCGCAGCACGCCAGGCCTCCCTGTCCATCACCAATTCCCGGAGTTCACACAGACTCACGTCCATCGAGTCAGTGATGCCATCCAGCCATCTCATCCTCTGCCCTCCCCTTCTCCTCCTGCCCCCAATCCCTCCCAGCATCAGAGTCTTTTCCAATGAGTCAACTCTTCGCATGAGGTGGCCAAAGTACTGGAGTTACAGCTTTAGCATCATTCCTTCCAAAGAAATCCCAGGGCTGATCTCCTTGAGACGTTGTTTAGGTAATTTCAATTTCAACAGATCAATGACTCTAAATTCCAAAACAACCACTAGTTTTGATATATAACCCACTGGCACGACATAAACTAGATATTTATTTTTAAACTGGTTTAAATTTCCTTTAACTTTTCAGTAACTTCTGATCAAATATATGTTCTTTTGGAAGTACAGATGCTAAGGCTCTAGAAACTGTAACTATAAACTACCTCTGCTTCTCTTTTTTTTGCCCGTGCTTTTTCCACTTCATCCATTACTTTCTGGGATTCCTCCACATTTCCTTCAGCTCCTAGCTGCTCCACCTTGGCCAACAATTTGCCAATTTCTTCATTTAACTCATGAACACGTTCTGCCTAGAAAGAAACAGAAAAGATGATCATGAATAAAAATCAGCACGTACCAAAGTTCAAAATATTTCGTAAGTGTTCAGAAAAGACGTTTGAGCTATCTAAGGCAATATAACTAATGCTTTCTGAGCATATCATAAATGAATTGGTGGACATTAGAGTATTTTGAGCCTGCCTGCCTTTACTTGTGAGTTCAGGGAGACAACTGATCTCAATATAACTACTGCTTTTTAACCTCTGCTTTGGCAGTGTATTCCAAGTATAAAATACATTTTCTTCCACATTCTGGAACTCTGTACCTTTCCAAACCATCTCTTTCTGTTCTCTGACTTCACAACAAATCTGTTATGTTTCCCAAACTCACCCTGTTGTTTTCTTCCTCTCTGACTTTCCACATACTGCTCTCTCTTGCTAGGATGTCGTCCATTATCTCCTTTATCTGCCTCATGCGTGTCTATCCTTTCAGTAAGATCCAACTGAACAGTCTATTATGTGAACAATCAATAGTCACACCTCACCCTCACTTAAGACACTTAAGCAGAGAGCATCATACACTCCTTTGTGCCATCTTTGTATCTTCTATGACAATTATTTTATCTGTATCACATTACTCTGTATGCCATTTTTGTATTTCCAATGCCTAAGATACGCTCAAATATGAGTAAAAGAAATGAATTGGGGGATATTCTTTAAAGTGAAGATATGGCTTTAAAGTCCAACATATCTATCTGGTTTATGGCCAAACCAATTAACAGCTATGTAATTGTGGCCAGATTACCACACCCGAATCTACTTCCTCATCTGAGAAGTAGGGATAATACCTATCTCTCAAGGTTGTGAGAGATGAGAAAATGTGCCTTGTATATGCATGTGGCATATTACTAATATTCAGTATACCAGCATGGCACCTTTCTCCCATGGTCCATCCCTTTCCATTGGGATTATTTCTTTCCTTGGCTTCTGATATACCACCTCATCACCACCGTTATGGGTATCTAGTTCATTCCTATTGTTTTAATGGCACATGACAGTCTTTATTCTGGCTAGAAAGTAAGTATTCAGCCTATATGGCCAATTAGCAAAAAAGGTTTTGATTTGATATTGACATCCAATCCCAACAAAGTAGTGTGCCAATAATCTTTACTCCTTAAATTTCCCTCAATCCAAGATATTTGTCCCTCAAAGAAATTTCCAATTGTATTATCACTATTGTCCTACTTTAACAAAATGGTATTTTCCTCAAGTATCTGCCACAGAAAGACTGCATTAGTGACCAAAGCTCTTCACCCTCCTGCACCTGTGCCCTTTGCTATGTGAACACCATCATACGCTGACTCTGAACTTGGCCATGTAACTAACTGGCTTTGGTTAACAGGATGGTAGCAAATATGACATAAGGGAATGCTTAAAAACTGCTTGTACGATGGGGCTTGACACTATTGCACCTCTGCTACCACCATGAGAATATGTTCAGGCCAGACTTCTGGCCTCCAGCTGACTAGAAGACATGAGTGAGCCCAGCTTAGAGGAGTAACTGCCTAGTCAATTTCAGCTTAAGTTACTGATTACAGACTCATGAGCTAAATAAATTCTTAATGTTTTAAGTTTTGAGGTAACCTGTCAGCATTTTTGTAGTGATGGATAACTAATACAAAGCTTTATAAACCAATATAGCTGGGGTCTAGCCAACTGCTATGGATCTCTTCCTACCAGGAGATATGAAATCCCATGTACTTTAGGACACCTATCTTTATAGTCCCCATATTAAGAAAACTTTCCAGAAAAAAGTTGGTTATACATAATCCTCTCCTCAGACAAGGGATCCATTTCACTTTGTATACACATATCTGAGCACTACATTTAATGACGTTACCTAAACTCTATTGGATAACTTTGTCTCCATTCTGCATTTTCATAAAATGTGCCAGACTACACTGAATGGTACACAACATTATAAAGCAGTGAATCATCAAATCAGCTAAAGTCAATATGTGGACTTAGGAACTCTGATTTAACACACCAACTCTACATAGGAAAATGAATTCATTCTGGGTATTGGATGATATTAAAAATTTGTTACCTTTATGAATGTAATTTTGTGGTTATGTTTTAAAGGTGAAATGATATGACATCTACAATTTGCTTTTCAAATAATGAAATAGCAGAAGACTGATGCCTTTGAATTCATTGGGATTCACTGTACTTTTCTCTCTACTTTATGCATAAGTTCACAACAAAACATTTTTGCCTAAGAATGAGGTACTGATACACACAACTTGTATGAAACTGAAGGAAGTTGTACTGACTATAAAAAGCCAATCTCAAAAGGATACAACCTGCATGATGCCATTTATGCAATATTCAATAAAATAATTACAGAGATGGAAAATAGATTAGTGGTACCCAGGGGCTAGAGAGATACAGGAACGAATGTGGCTATAAAGGGGTAATATGAGGGAGTATTGTGGTGATGCTACAGTTAAGTATCTCAATTACAGTGGTAGTTAACCGTTACACATGTGACGAAATTGCATACAGCTGCACACACATGCACAACTAATGAAATGTGAATAAAATGTAAGGACTGGCCCAGTTATCAACTTCATGGCTTTGACACTATTAATTATGTAAGATGTTAACATAGGGGAGGACTAGAGGAAGAGTATGCAAAATCTCTACATATGTCTCTGCAATCTCCTATAAATCAGATCAGATCAGTCGCTCAGTCGTGTCCGACTCTTTGCAACCCCATGAATTGCAGCACACCAGGCCTCCTATAAATATAATTATTAAAAAATAAAAAGTCATAAAAAGTATACCTCAAAGTATAGTAAGGTAAAACTATTTTGTATTAATGAAATAATTGAACATCTTACCTTCGCTGCAACTTCAGCACTAATTTCTTCTTGAGTTTCTGCTAATCTTTTCTTAGCCACTTCTGTTCTTCGATCACAATCTGCAATGAATGACTGCAGATGATCCATAGCCTACAAAGTTTAATTAAGACAATTACTGTAAGAAAAATCAACTGTATCTGTAAATATCTTTACTCAAAAAGTATACTTTATTATTTTAAATGCTATTATGGGAATAAAAAAAAAAAGTGAGTTCAACTACAAATTGAAAACCACTATCATCATCTATCAAATCTACAAAGAACAAACATAAAAATTCCCAGAAAATGTAAGGCTGTAAGGAAACCACCACTCTCACACTTTGCTGAAGGAATCACAAACCAGTGCAGGCTCAATAAAAAGGCAATATGGTAATCTTTATCAAAAGCCTTAACAATATGCCCTGACTTAGTAACTTTTACTTCTAGGAATCCATTTTAAGAAAGTAATCAGAGGTATATGGAGAAATTAATATTCAAAAATGTTCTTCACAGTGTTAAATGGGGAAATATCCAGGTAACATGTAGAGAACTTAATCTTCAGTCATTTAAAAAAGGTGTCAGTAGAACACGTAAGGACCTAAGAAAATGCTCATGCTTCATTCGTAAATAAAGTTACAAAATGGTATATGCAGTACGAGCCCAATTTTGTAAAATAAAAAAACAGTAGAAAAATTGACAAGCATACATTAGATATTAACAATTTCTGAATATATGGATAATTTTTAGTAATCTGTTTTTCTGTGTCCTTCAAATTTTCCACAATGAAAATGTTACAATCAGGAACAATTGCTCTTTTCTCAAAGAATAAACCACTGAGAATTTTGTAAAAATCTACATCAGTATTTACATAGATGTTTATCAGGCATATGTTAGTATGTCTATAAATAAATCACAGTTCATATAAAACTAAGCTTTAAAGATGTATTCCCAACCCAACCAATTTAGACTTTCATATCTTACTGTACAGAAATACAGCTAATTCAAAACTCCAATGTTTAAAAACATAAATTTATTAGACACACATAAAATTCTAAAAATGGTTATTTAACCCATGAATTTCATGAAAATGTAAAACCTTTTATCTGTGATGAAAAAGAAATAGTTATTTAACTCTAATTAACTTAAATTTTATTTTTAAAAAACGATGGAACTAATCAATAGTGTTGGGTCAACTAAGCAGCTATGTAGAAAGTGAGACCTATACCTCAATTCCTTGTAACAGAATAAATTTAATTCACAGATTCAAATACATAAAACAAAGCCATAAAAATACCAGAAGAAATAATGAAACAGAATTCTTATCACAGCAGGACAGGGAAGGCCTTTTGACTTAATTTAACAGATTTTTAACAGTTAATAAACGACACAACTACACAAATATTTTGCAAAACTCACAACTTCCAAAAAAGAAATAGAAAAAAAACCACAACATATTATCTGAGATAAGGGACTAATTTTCATTATATGTAAGGTGCTATTTAGTACAAATCAAGTAGAAAAATACTAACATCCAGGACTTTCCTGGTAGTCTGATGGCTAAGACTCCCTGCTTCCACTACAAAGGGTGTGAGTTTGATCCCTGGTTGGGGAGCTAAGATCCCATATGCCACATGGCAAAAATTAAAACACACACACACACACACACGTATCTGAAATTAGTAAATAGCACCCCCCACACATACACACAAAATGATGTACACTGAAAGTTCACTGAAAAGGATATATAAATAGATCTTAAATACATGAAAAATTTTCAAACTTACTTATAATAAGAAATGCAAATTAAAATTATACTTATAGTCCATTTCATTTATTAAAGCTGCAAGGAAATCGTGACCAACACACTATATGGCATATGGGAAATAGTTTCAAACATACTTGTGGGAGTATAAGATTGAAAACCCCACACCCATACATCTAGATGTTGGTGAATTTCTGCAGTATTTTATGCCCAGTGTACGTTAAATCATAACAAATTCACTTAAGGCATTTCCCCAACTGCTCCAGCCCCATATTAAAATTATGTTTACATAGATGACTTCATTTCCATTAGCAGAAATTCTTGGAAGTTCAAAGAAGTAAATGGGGGGCAGGGGAGGGGAGGTGGCTATTTACTACTTTTCTCCCAAACCAGATAAACCATCTGTTACGTCACTGATAAAATATACCAT
>NW_011494924.1:3468255-3486315 GCF_000754665.1 Bison bison bison | reverse complement strand
TTTTTAAGGAATAATGTAACTTATTAAGTCACTGATAAAATATACCATAAGGTTTATGGTCATCAGTATGTTTTATATAATGCTGATTAGTATGTCTTCTACTTTAAAAAAAGTCACGACTACTCTCATGTTTGTATAACAAGTTTGAGCCTTTTAGATACCTATAGCATCTTCTATTTCCTCTAATATTTCTTCTCTTAAGCACATTAAAAAAAAAAACAAAACAAAATAAAACACTGCCCTTAATATCTTCCCTCTCTTTACACGTATACTTATAGATACAAAAACAAGTATGAATATAAAAATTCAGTTAATTATTAAAGGGTTTTATATACACTAGAAATTAGTTGTTTACATTTTTTTTTTTTAAGTTGTCTACATTTAAAATGGTTATTTTCTTAATCACAAATACCTAATTGGGAAGAACATCCTTAATTTTCAAATCAATGTATGAATTACACAACTTTCACACACTTTCTTAAAATATGCAGTTTCATCTCATATTTTTCAAAATTATCGTTAGGAAAGTACATAATCCTACTAGTTTAGTATTGCCCTTCATGTGTGTGTTGTGTGTGTTAGTCACTCAGCTGTGTGTCTGACTCTTGGTGGACTTCCCTTAAACCATCCTTCATATTAACCACAAAAATAAGATGATTTTTCTAAGAGGCTTTTCCATTAAGAAATATCAATCTATATTCAAAATATTTTACTGCAAAAGGTAATCCAACTTGTTAAAACAAAATCACATACATCAAGTTCAAAGAAAAAATCTTGTTCTTTGGATGCGATTTCATAATCTGCTCTTAAAGCCAGGTCATGGACTTTCAGACATTCTCCAAGATCCATTCTCTGGAGGAGGAAAAAAGACACATATTATTAAAACAGAAAACACTTTTTTCAAAAATTCATTAACAATCACAGTTCTCTTCAGAATAATTATTGAGTCATACAGATGCTTCTTTATTTAAGGATTTTTCGAATCATGCAAACTTTCATAGACAACTATAAAACTAGGTGCCAGAAAAAACCCAAATGAATTCTATCTACCAACAGATGGGAAAGATGATTACTTTTGTACTTAAGAACAAATAGAAAAGGAAAAGCCTGTCAGAAACTGAAAAAAGCTTCTCACTTCTACCTCAAGACATTTCAGTTGGTTGTTTAAGACAAAAAAAGATAAATTTAAAATCAAACTAGCAGAACGTGTAAACCAAACCGCTGAATTATACTCAATATTCTATGAATAACATTCTAACTTTCAAATAAAGATGAAGTCCTCAAACAACAGACTGGTAATCTTGATATGGATTCCAGACAAGACTCCAGGTGAACTAGTAAAGAGGTACTTTATTAAAACCCATAACAATTTGACAGTAAGTATCTAGCCCCACTATGATTAGCATATGTCAGGAAAATAAATACCTACTTGGTATTTATTTATACCAAGTTAAGTATTTATTTCAATAAGGAATCTAGTAGGAACCTTCTATGGGAATTCCAATTGGACATTATTTACCTTTCCTGGTGGCTCAGACAGTAAAGAACGTGCCTGCAATATAGGAGACCAAGGTTCAATCCCTGGATCGGGAAGATCCCTTAGAAGAGAATGGCTATCCATTCCAGTATTCTTGTCTAGAAAACCCCATGAACAGAGGAGCCTGGAGGGCTAGAGTCCACAGAGTCACAGAGTCCCCAGTCAACAGGACTGGAGTCTAATGGTTTTACTTTTTCACCCAATTAGAAGATTTCCTCGTATCTGAGACAAAAATTTCTAAAAATCTGTCCATTTTTACATGTATCTGGACAACTGATAAGATCTTTCATGAAATTCTTTTAGAAGCATATTATGTAAAAAAAAATGGGCTTGCTGTAAAGATAATTAGATGTGATTAAAGGTGATCATGGCATCTGGTCCCATCACTTCATGGCAAATAGATGGGGAAACAGTGGAAACAGTGGCAGACTTCATTTTTTGGGGCTCCAAAATCACTACAGATGGTGATTTCAGCCATGAAATTAAAAGACGCTTACTCCTTGGAAGGAAAGTTATGACCAAACTAGATAGCATATTCAAAAGCAGGGACATTACTTTTCCAACAAATGTCCGTCTAGTCAAGGCTATGGTTTTTCCAGTGGTCATGTACGGATGTGACAGTTGGACTGTGAAGAAAACTGAGCGCCGAAGAATTGGTGCTTTTGAACTGTGGTGTTGGAGAAGACTCTTGAGAGTCCCTTGGACTGCAAGGAGATCCAACAAGTCCATCCTAAAGGAGACCAGTCCTGGGTGTTCATTGGAAGGACTGATGCTGAGGCTGAAACTCCAGTACTTTGGCCACCTCATGCGAAGAGTTGACTCATTGGAAAAGACCCTGATGCTGGGAGGGATTGGGGGCAGGAGGAGAAGGGGACGACAGAGGATGAGACGGCTGGATGGCATCACCAACTCGATGCACATGAGTTTGGGTGAACTCCGGGAGTTGGTGATGGACAGGGAAGCCTGGCGTGCTGCAATTCATGGGGTTGCAAAGAGTCGGACAGGACTGAGCTACTGAACTGAACTGAAAGGTGATCAGAGCAAAGCAGATTTTCCAATTGGAGTTATGATATCCCATCACTGAAATGTGACAGAATCTCTATAAGGGTGGTAAAAGGGAATACAGTAATTCAAAAAGCTAAATGTTCCTTTTGTATTTATTACACAAATATATATAAAGTAAAACTACAAAAAAACATTGCAGCAGTAAAATTATTCCTTCAACTGAGTCCCCAACTTGTGCCAAGCACTATGTTAGGTGCAAGGGACATAGCACTAAATGACAAAGATATTGGTCTCTGACCTCACGGAGCTGACATTCTAGAAGAGGAGAAGTTAATAATAAACCATATTTGTATCTCTGAACAATGTTAAGTGATCTAGCAAAACAGTAACATTCCTATTACTAGGGGAAGCTACTTGGGATAAGGTTGTCAGAGAAGCCCTTTCTGATGAGGCTACATTCCAACTGGATCTAGAAAAGTGAGAGGAAGCAGACTAACCTTAGGGAAAGCTAAGAAGAGAGTCTTTCAGTTTTACAGATTTAGAAAGCAGATCTTTAAGAAAATATATACAAGTGTAACTCAAGAGGGAAGTTTCTAGAAGCAAGGAACAGGACTAACGTATCTATAGCACACAGGTCTGGGTCTTACCTCTGTATATATTACCTAAAAATGACTCTGCCTATTTAACATTTTTGCAACCACCTGGACATATAGAAGGATATGATCAACAATTCTGTGCAATATCCCAAGCGAAAAAGGATAGTGAATTTACTGGATTAAGATTCAAAAATACTGATATACCAGATTAAATTTAATATGAAGAAATAAGTGCAAAGTTCTAAAGGACTTTCCTGGTGGCTCAGTTAGTAAAGAATCTCTGCCTGCAATGCAGAAGACCCAGGTTCGACCCCTGGGGTCAGGAAAATCCCCTGGAAAAGGAAACAGCAAACCACTCCAGTATTCTTGCCTGGAGAATTTCATGGACAAAGAGGAGCCTGGTGGGCTACACACAATCCATGGGGTCACAAAGAGTCGGAAATGACTAAATGACTAATATTTTCACTTTCACAGTTACATCAAAAAATGAAATTTATAAATAACTAAATATAAGGAAAAAATCAGACAAACTGAAAAACTTGCTAGTCAAGAGTAAGGGTTACAGGGTGGCATGACTGAGATCAAGTTAAGTGATACAATAGTAATTTATAGGATATAATATGAGCAAGTGAGAATACTGTTACTGAAAGCTGGTTTAAAAGCAAGTCCCTCTCTTCCAAAACACACATTCTGTGTGCTAACACATTTCAAAAGTGATATGAATAAATTAGTGTCTCAAAACAAAGCTTTACAAAATAGCCAGAGAACAGATGTAACTAAACTGGAGAATTAAGATGTGAAAAGTCAACTGAAGAACTTTTTAAGATGGAATCAGACAAAGATTGTATTATGGCCCCAAGGGACTCCAGAGACACTTTGGTCATCTTAACATAATACATTCTAATCTAATGCTATTCAAAAGATGGACAAGCTTTCTTGGCAGTTACTTGAGTTTCCAGGTAACAGAGATTCAAATACTGTTTAGACAACTACTTCTTTGGGGTACTCAATAAAGAATTCGAACATCAGGTAACTGTTAGTCTTTCTTCCAACTCTGAGATTTTATGACTATCTTCGGAAAAAAAAAAAAAAGGTTCTCAAAACTGTATTACCTTGGTTCTTAATTATGTAAAGGAATGAATGGGAAAATATAAATAGACAATGTCCTCAAAGTTATCCTTTGGGAAATAATAAGGACTATTCACCACCATTATAAAAGTCATCACACTAATGGTTTAAAGCAGGCTGGAACCCAACCCCGAGGCTGGAACCAGTCCATGGCCTGTTAAGAACCAGGCCACACATCAGGAAGTGAGCAGTGGGCGAGTGAGCCAAGCTTCTTCTGTATTTACAGCTGCTCCCCATTGCTTGCATTACCACCTGAGCTTCACCTCCTGTCAGATCAGAGGTGGCATTAGATTCTCACAGGAGTGGGAACCAGCCTGTGAACTGCACATGCAAGGGATCTAGGTTGCTCCTTACAAGAATCGCTCTGAAACCAGTCCTTCATATTCAGTCTGTGGAAAAATTATCTTCCATGAAACCAGTCCCTGGTATCCAAAGGTTGCTGCTACTGCTGCTTCTAAGTCGCTTCAGTCGTGTCCGACTCTGTGTAACCCCATAGACGGCAGCCCACCAGGCTCCACTGTCCCTGGGATTCTCCAGGCAAAAACACTGGAGTGGGTTGCCATCTCATTCTCCAATGCATGAGAGTGAAAAGTGAAAGTGAAGTTGCTCAGTCGCTTCCGACTCTTCTCGATCCCATGGACTGCAGCCCACCAGGCTTCTCCGTCCATGGGATTTTCCAAGCAAGAGTACTGGAGTGGGGTGCCATTGCCTTCTCCGATCCAAAGGCTGGGGACTACTAAAGTGTCACTGTGATGCTGAGGATGCTGAGATTTTTCCAGGCTCCAATGCTTACTCTCAATCATTAGTCCATGGATTAACAAACTAAGGAGATTTCCAGTGAGAAGCAACAGCAACTGAAACTTTCTACAGATGTCTGGAAATTCAAAGCTGTTTATTAGGCAATGCTTATTAAAACAAAACAAAACAAATAACTAGAAAAACACTTAATACCCTTTAAAAAAATTGCAGGAAAATAAGAGGAATGAAAGAAGTTAATGGCAAAAGAATGTTCTTACCCTCTGTTACACTAGCCTGTTGATTTAATAATATCTTAATATTACTCATCCCAACAATCCTATTTACACATATTTCCACAGCTATAGTTGTTCATGCTACACTTACTTCATCAAATGTTAATATGTCAGAGTTGGAAATGCCTTTGATCTTGGGAGCAGTTCTGAATCTGAATTTGGATTTAAATATTATCAGTGGAAGCTTCTGAAAATAGGCCCAAGCCCTAACCTCCAAAAACTGAATTGTAAAAGTCCCCCAGAAGTTTTTAATGCACAGTGTTGTGACTCACTATTTGATCTAGTTTTATCCCCATTTCAAAGAGGACGGAACTGAAGCACACAGACTGCCTTCTTCAGGGCACTCATTAGGAAATCTGGTTAGAGATTTCTGCTCTAACACCTCTTCTGCTTTATTATGCTAATTCCAATTATTTCAGTGCTAATTTATCTTTTAGTATTTTTAGTCGACAATCATTCCCCATCACATCTAAAAAAGCTCTGTACTGCAGATATTCAAAGCAGCTGTCTAATGCCTTTACTTCAGCAATCTCCCTTATTTTTACCTTGTGCTTAACTGTATTTCCAATCTGTTTTCAGAAACATGTTAATTGCCTCACTGCGCTTAACCTAAACATCTGTCGTCCACCCATACTATCCTTTGGCAGGAATTCCAGGCTCCCCCCCGCCCCCCGCCCGCCTCTATCTTTAAATTCACACCACACAACCAATCAAAACAAAAGCAACTATGTGGATCAAGAACACAATGAACACTAAAAAAAGATCCAATTATGTCACTACAGCAAAGTTGGAATCTGGGTGAAAGGAGTAGAGCTGGGGGAATATGTGCCTTGTGGGGGACTCATGGAAGGGAAAATGTGAGCTCCACAAGGATAAAGACTTTTTTCTACTTTATCCACTACATATCTGGGTCTATACATCAAAATGCTTGAAATATTTAACCTTTACTGAATGAACAAAACTGGGCAGAGAAGAACATTTGGCACAGAGGGTCCTATCCTTAAGCAAGGGTGGTCAAGATGCAAAATTGGACTAGGGCAAAATTGGTCTGAGCTCTGAAAAGGGAAGGTCTTCTTAGCCTCTCCTTGGATTTTATCCTTTTGGAGGCTCCCTTTCTTCTTAACTGTTTTGAGCTACTCTTCTGTTTTTCCCTATGCACTCCTCTCCTCCAGGAGGAAGACTTACTTGGGCTTTTCACTATGGTGGGCTAAAAGCATCTTCAGCTTTAGTCTTGTCTAGCTCACCAAAGTAGATTTGGGGGCCAAAGCTGTAGGAGCTCAAAGAGCCTAGTTATGATGAAAATTCCCCCCCACCCCCCCAGCCCAATAGCCTCAGTGCTTATTTCTTCAGGGACCTATCAGGACAGTATGTGTAAAAAGGCAGATTTTCAATTCTGGATACTAGCCATGTTTTTTCTTCAGTCTGTAACATCATTACTAAGCACTTACACTGGCGTCATATTGTGCACATGAGTATTTAAGAAGCCAAAATAAACTCAACAATTACCTGCCACTGTAAAACTGAGTGAAGGGGAAGTATAGTAATGCTCTTCATGACCCTAGTAATGTAATTAAAAAGCCACCAGAGCCAAGCATGGTAGAACCACACCATGACTAAGCATGAACCTGACTCCATCACTGATGGTGCAACAGTGCTTTGAACACTAAGTGCACGGATATTTTCTGTTGCTACTGCTTCTCTTTTGAAATAGTTGAGCTTCAAACTGAACAAAATAAAATGTTTGGTCATTTATTTTAACTTAAAATAACTATTTACGATGAAAGCCACAGGAAGAGTTTTAAATTTTTAAATTTAACAAGTAATTTACTCCATAAATTCTTTCCACAAACTTACTCTTGGTGTTTTAATTAATGCACATTTAAATTCTTAGATTATTGGGAAAATGGATAAATTCAGTTCTGCATTTTGACCTCTCCATCCTAAATCCACTTTTTCCATGAAGTCTTGATCAAATAACTATACCTGATCTTGGTAACAGAATTCTCTTACAACCTCCCAACATTTTATGTTTTACTATTTAACAAAGCTGATTCTGTTAAGTGCTTTTTAACTGTTCTTTTGAAATTCCAACACAGATCAGGTTTGCATAACCCACAACTTAGCCATTTTTAAAGAGACACTGCTGTGAGGTTGAATATTTTGTTTAGATTTTTGGATAATGGTTGAATTAAATGTAAATAAAGATGTATATACAAGCATTCCACTGCCATACTGCACACCAAAAACAAGAGCAATTAAGAGTCATTGGATAAGTAACTTAGGGAATGGCTATATTGTAAAATATTATATCTGCATTTAAAAAATATAGACCACTGATATGGAAACTTCTCCAAGACAAGTGAGAAAAATTCAAAGATGCTATTTGTTAAAACACACACATCACACATACTCGTAAATGCACAGAAAGGAGAGTGGAAGATGTACATTAAATTGTTAACAGGGTTTAGTTCTGGGAAGAGGGGTATGACGAACAAGGGGAAACTTCTATGTTTTATGCTTTTCCTCTTCTACTTGAAGACTATATTGCCAAAGTAATAAATAAAATATGACAGACCAGGCACTGACCTGGTCTGAACTCAGAAAATATCCCATTTTCTCATTATTCCGTATCTCATTATCCATTTAACTGTGAGAAATTCACTTAATCTCTCAGAACTTCTCTTTTCTCCAGAACTTCAGGACTGCAGCACAATTTACTTACAGACTGACTACACTGTGGAAGATTCTGAATGTGAATCAACACATGCAGAACTTTCTCTGCGGCAGAGAAGAATGCTGGACTACTTGGACAGGAATATGACATGATAAAACCTGTTTCAGAAGCATTAACACCACACTACTAGGTGGACGAACATCCTTGTCAGACAGCAAGCAATTTAAGAATGGACAGCAATATTGGTAAAGTACTAAAAGGAATACATACCAACTGAAGAAAAAGTAAAACAAAACCATGACAGCAGGGGAGAGAGCACAGCAAATACAAACCCTTAGTCTAGCATCTGAACCATTCCATGCATGGTTCCAATGCCAACGCTATTTTCCAAAACACAAATCATCTATACTTTGACGTTCACATCTTCACATTTTACATCTTCACTTTCTTCCTCCTCCTCCTCACAATGATAAAATCTTGCTCTTCCATCCATGTTCAGTGCCCACCTTAAGACCCAGCTTAAGAACAAGAGAAAGCTGAAAAAACTTCGGAAGAAGTCTTGAAATGACAGAACCTGGACACGAGTTTCAGTTATGCCACGATTGTTTTAAGAAGGATGTTTTAATTAGGATGTTTTAACATCCTAATTCCAATGCTGGCACTCAAAACTAACAAACTAAACATGAGTGGCGAATGAAGAGGAATGGGGCCCACTGTGAACGCACCAAGTAGCTCCTGCTTTTCCACCACTTCCCCACTTGTTAACTGCCCATTCTCACTTGAATGTTCTTCCTCCAAGTTCACTTTTTCCTGAGTGGATAAAGAAAAATAAAGCTCTTTGTTTACGATTTCTTAATGAATGTTTTTTCATGAATACAGTAGGAAATATCTCATCCATTTCTAATCTTAGATATGCAAACATAACGGGATAAAATTAAAACAGAAGGCCTTGCCTCACAAAGACCATCTAATCAAGGAGAGAAAGGATATATATAAACAAGATAAAACAAGTGACCACTCGGTAATATGGAGGGTAGGTGCTCCCCTGGGGTTCAGAGAAATCACATGTAGTGTCCTAGGCAGGATTTAAATTTGTAGAGAAACGGTTATTCCAGGCATAGAAAGGCAGATAGGCAATAATGAACATGCTGGGCAAGGACAGCAGTGAGACAACAATGAAAAAATCAGTCTGGTCCAAACAGAGGACCAAACTGATTTATTTATTCAAAGAAGAGACAGATCCAACTGAAGACTTTCAGAATTTTGACCATATATAAATACATAATAGGGAACGACCAAAAGTTTTTGAGTGGAGGCGATATATGCCAAATTTATTTCCTCTCAGGAATAACTGGCTTCTTTTCCCCACATTTAGAACTCTTCAAATGTCATCTCATCAAAATGTTTTCTCCAGTCGTCCTGTCATAGCAGCCCCTTGCCCACCATCCCAGATCTAACCACGCATTTTTGTCACAGGGCTTGCAACATTCCTGAAATCACAGTGTTTCTTTTCACACTTGACTGTGAAAGAACCTTAGAAGGTAAGCTCCCATCACTGAAAGAGAAACCCCGATATACTTGTTATCTCCAGCATTTTTGCATATGACACGGAGCAGGTCCTCAATATGTATTTGTTAAGTGAATTAATGAATGAATGCTGATCTCAGCAATCAGCAACACTCCCAGATATTAAAAAAAAAAATTAATTTCTTGAAAGAGAATTTTCTGTTAATTTTTACTGTGAATTTTCTTTATATTTTCCATCTAACCCTCATTAATCTGATACTCTTGCTCACCCTTTTCTATTTCTTCCTCTGCTTAATTTCATTGTTCCAAACACTGTAATAATAAATACAAAAGGGGTAGGGAACACACAAAAATCTACCTAAAGTTAGATATTTTACAAAATTGCATTATACAAACACATCAACATATATGCTTATATTTTTTGACTTTATAGACCAACAAAAAGGCTATAGGGTAATATATAGTCAAGATGTTTTAGTCAATATAAATCAGAGTAAAACATCAAATGTTTTTAAAAGTTTCCTTTGTAACTACCCTTAAATAAGGAAGGATTATACTAAGTCATTTGACCTTGCCACCAGCACATCAAGGTAGAATGCATCACATTAAAAAAAAAACATTTTCAGTGATAAGACATTTTATGATTTTGCTTGATGCCTGCGGTTAATTACCTGTACAATAAAAATATGTTTCAAGTTTTCATTTATTACTATGTTTGCTTTGTGTTCACAGTCTGATTCTTCCAAACAATGCATTTATAACTCCATCCCACCTTTCTCAATGAATAGCCTCAGAGAACACACTAATTCAGATTTGTTAAAATGCAATTTTTAAAACTGTTCCTACGTCTAAAAAAGACCTAAAATGTTCAAGAGATTACTGAGTGATGATTCCTAGTTTTTAAATAATAAACATTTATTGAGAGCCATTGTACAGAAAAACCAATGTGTGGGAACTACCTGGCAGTTCAGTGGTTAGGATCCACACTCTTAACTGTGGAGGGTCCAGGTTCAATCCCTGGGGAACTAAGATCCCACAAAACACCCTGCCCCGCCCCCAAAAGAAAAACCAATGTGACAGTGAAATATACTGACCAAGTACCAGGGTATTAAAAACAATCTGCTTGAACAATGACTTCCAGACCTTATTCTTCTTTGCTTGGAAGTTACTGGTCTTTGCTACTTTATAGTGTTTCAAGAGTTATCCTAAATGACAGGTCCAAAATGTTAAGATTTACCTCAAAAAACAAACAAAAGGATGAAGAGGACATTAAGTAATTATAAATGACATAAGGTAGTTGTATGTAAAATACTTATGAAGCTGGAATATGGGGAGATGAAGCTCAGTATACAACTCTACTTTTACATAGCTGAAATTTAAGTTTCAAAAGATTTTTTCCCTCAAACTGATTCAACAGCACAGAATAAAAATGAAAAGTAAAATTAATTTGTATTTGATCTACAAAGACTGGACATGAGCACAATAGATGCACATATATTTACATATATGTACTTTTGTATTTAACCATTAATGCAAGTGTCATGGACAAATATGCTGACTGATCTTAACTAGAGACACTAAAGTATAACAAGACCCAGAGATGGTCTCAGGGTCTCCTTTTAAAAGATTACTTCCACAAGCCTAAAGTATATTAACTTGTTTTAGGAACATGAAATGAATGACTGCAAGATTATTCAGAACAATAGAAAAAGGTTATTTCCAAAGGACAGAACCACCTGAAGCTGAACAGTTCAGGGTATTCATATCCCAAGTCAATAATACTCCAAATTATATTCAGGACTTGGTTTCGAATTTGTTTCTTTTTTTAAATGTGGACCATTTTAAGTCTTTTTTGAATTTGTTACAACATTACTTCTGTTTCATGTTTTCATTTTTTGGGCTCAAGAGACTGAACCGACACCGCCTGCATTTGAAGGCGAACTCCTTACCACTAGGACTGCCAGGAAGTCCCCAGGACTGGGTTTTTCTTTTTTTTAATCGTAGGATAACTGCTTTACAATATTGTGCTGGCTTCTGCCATACAACAGTGTGAATCAGACACAAGTACATTTATGACCCCTCCCCCTCCTTCCTGAGCCTCCCCAGCCATTCCCCATTCCTATACCTGTCACATTGTACACGATTGAACTCCCTGAATGTAAACTGATACAGCCGCTATGGAGAATAGTATGCAGTTTCCTTAACAAGCTATGAATAAAACTATCATATGATCCAGCAATCCCACTACTGGGCACATACCCTGAGAAAACCACAACTGAAAAAGAACATGTACCCCAATGTTCAGAGCTGCACTATTTACAATACCTAGGACTTGGAAGCAACCTAGATGTTCATCAACAGATGAATGGATAAAGAAGTTGTGCTACATACATACAATGGAATATTATTAGTCAGCCATAAAAAGGACTAGGTTTTTGAAGTGTGGCTGCTGCTAAGCTGCTAAGTCACTTCAGTCGTGTCTGACTCTCTGCGACCCCGTAGATGGCAGCCCACCAGGCTCCCCCGTCCCTGGGATTCTCCAGGCAAGAACACTGGAGTGGGTTTCCATTTCCTTCTCAAATGCATGAAAAGTGAAAAGTGAAAGTGAAGTCGCTCAGTCGTGTCCGACCCTCAGCGACCCCATGGACTGCAGCCTACCAGGCTCCTTCGTCCATAGGATTTTCCAGGCAAGAGTACTGGAGTGGGGTGCCGTTGCCTTCTCTGTGAAGTGTGGCAGTAAAGATCAAATTATTCACTGGGAAGCTCTTAATGTGCCTCTGATTTCCTAGGCATCAAATGTATTTTTAGTGTAAGGCATTCTCTAGAACTGCTTGTTAAAGGAATTTTTCTAAGAAACCGAGACTAAAATACAAACAGCAAGTTTGATAATGTAAGAATATCTCAAAAGCCAATTCTGCTAAAAACCTGGGTTATCTGGCAGTTTCATAAATTGGGAAGCTCTAGAAACTGGGGGTCATAGAAATTAGGGGGAAAAAATTTCAAGCTAGTTATCTAGGCATGTGTTTTATTTTGCTTTCCTTTTCTTTTTTTATTTTAGCCATGCCACGACAGCTTAAGGGACATCTCAGTTCCTTGACCAGGGACTGAATCCAGGCCATGGCAGTGAGAATGCTAAATCCTAACCACTAGATCACTAGGGAACCTAATGTTAAAAACACTTGCTTACCACAGGGATGGTACGGGGAGGTAGGCGGGAGGAGGGTTCAAGATGGGGAACACGTGTACACCTGTGGTGGATTCACGTTGACGTATGGCAAAACCAATATAGTATTGTAAAGTAATTAGCCTCCAATTAAAATAAATAAATTTATATTAAAAAAACAAACACTTGCTTAAAAATCTTAAGTGTCTCAAAACAAACCCTTTCCAGAGAAAAGGTTATGAGTTTAAATTATCTACAGACTTTTTCATATATATATGTAAAACCACTGCTGTCATGTTTTGGTAAGTAATCCAAAATCAAGATACACTCCTTATCCATTAGAAGGTAACACTTTTTCCCACAATAATTAATTTTTGAAACTTAAAGCTTGCTCTGAACAACACGTGTTCCATGTCCTACTTCTGGGTGATTGATTATTCATGTTAACACAAGGGAAGGACACCATTCTAGATGCTAGATACAGCACTGAAGGAAACAGGTCTGCTCTCACTATGAAATTTACATTCTACTTAGTGGCTGAGAAAATTTTGTGCAGGTTTATTTCTTATAATGCTTCTCTAAACTTTCATGGCTCCTTTAAATTTGTACTATCAAACACACTTCAGCAGTTGTAAAGTTCAGGTTTGGAGGTATTCAAGGAACTGACTTTAACCAGGTCTCAAGAGAGAAGCAGTAAAGGAGTTCTGATTAATAAAAATTTCATTTTGGATAAAACCCAGAACCTACTGCGGACACCATAAAATCAACTCAGGAATTTTGACAACCAATACTCCCATCCAATCACTTCAAAGAAGCAGATAAAATTTTACCTTATCCCTGTCCCTAAGTATTTCTCCTGGAGTCCAAAGACAAGTGGGCCTTAGGAAGCATCACTATGAACAAAGCTGGTGGAAGTGATGAAATTCCAGCTGAGCTATTTCAAGTCCTAAAACATGATGCTGTTAAAGTGCTGCACTCAATATGCCAGCAAATTTGGAAGACTCAGCAGGGGCCACAAGACTGGAAAAGGTCAGTTTTCATTCCAATCCCAAAGACACTGTCAAAGAATGTTCAAACTATTGCACAATTGCACTCATCTCACATGCTAGCAAAGTAATGCTCAATATTCTCCAAGCCAGGCTTCAACAGAACGTGAGAACTTCCAGATGTTCAAGCTGGATTTAGAAAAGGCAGAGGAACCAGATATCAAATTGCCAACATTCACTGGATCATAGAAAAGGCAAGACAGTTCCAGAAAAACATCTATTTCTGCCTTATTGACTACACCAAAGGCTTTGACTATGTGGACCACGACAAACTGTGGAAAATTCTTCAAGAGATGGGAATACCAGACCACCTTACCTGCCTCCTGAGAAATCTGTATGCAGGTCAAGAAGCAACAGTCAGAACCAGACATGGAACAACAGAACTGGTTCCAAATTGGGACAGGAGTACGTCAAGGCTGTATAGGCACCCTGCTTATCTAACTTATATGCAGAGTACATTATGCAAATTGCCGGGCTGGATGAAGCACAAGCTGGAATAAAAGTTGCCAGGAGAAATATCAATAATCTCAGATATGCAGATGACACCACCTTTATGGCAGAAAGCAAAGAGGACCTAAAGAGCCTCTTGATGAAAAGTAAAAGAGAGTGAAAAAGTTGGCTTAAAACTCAACATTCAGAAAACAAAGATCATGGCATCTGGTACCATCACTTCATGGCAAATAGATGGGCAAACAATGGAAATAGTGACAGACTTTATTTCCTTGGGCTCCAAAATCACTGTAGATGGTGACTGCAGCCATGAAATTAAAAGACGCTTGCTTCTTGGAAGAAAAGTTATGACCAACCTAGACAACATATTAAAAGGCAGAGACATGACTTTGCTGTCAAAGGTCTGTCTAATCAAAGCTATGGTTTTTCCAGTAGTCATGTATGGACGTGGGAGTTGGACCATAAAGAAAGCCGAGCCCTGAAGAAGGGATACGTTTGAACTGTGGTGTTGGAGAAGACTCTTGAGAGTCCCTTGGACTGCAAGGAAATCAAACCAGTCAATCCTAAAGTTAATCAGTCCAAATACTCATTGGAAGGACTGATGCTGAAGCTCCTGTACCTGGCCACCCAATGCAAAGAACTGACTCACTGAAAAAGACCCTGATGCTGGGAAAGATTGAAGGCAGGAAGAGAAGGGGATGACAGAGGATGAGATGTTTGGATGGCATCATTGACATGAGTCTGAGCAAGTTCTGGGAGTTGGTGATGGACAGGGAATCCTGGCGTGCTGCAGTCCATGGGGTTGCAAAGAGTCAGACACGACTGAGCAACTGAACTGAAGTATTTCTCAAGATCAGCTCTTTACAAACATAAAACATTAAAGAAATATTTGGATTAAAATAACTCTTAAGATTCCCACGTGGCATAATATACCATGATTATTTGTGAGACATCTGACAAAGACAATTACCCTGAATCTTAATTTTTCTATCTATATAAAATGATGGCCTTAAGCTAGAAGACATGATGGCCTGTCAACACTAAAATTATCCTATGATGAAGTCTGTGAGAAAATTAATAGTGGCCATTTTTGAATTTAGGATAAATGTATTATGAGTATACATCCCCATCCCTGCAGATCTTAATTTCAATCTCTGATGCCGCCTGCTTCCGATTTAATGCCTTCTGTAAATTACTACTATTACATACCTTTTCCCCAGGTTCCTAAGAACTAGATGCAAAGATTTTTTTAAGCATTTCAATATCCTTATCTTTCCTTAGGGAATATATGAACCAGAAATAATGTGGTTTATTTTGGTGGAGGGAGGGAGCAGGGGGAGATGACAACTCTTAGGCTTTTTGTTTTGCCTAAATCTGAAAGGGGGTGCTGTCTACTTTATGCATGCTAAATATAAGGAGACAACTAAATGGACCAAAGGATGAAAAGAGTGGGACAAACAAAAAGTTCTAGATGAATAGGAAAATAATCCAAGCTTTTGAATTAGAAGGAAATGGCAATCCACTCCAGTATCCTTGCCTGGGAAATCCCATGGACAGAGGAGCCTGGCGGGCTACAGCACACGGGTCACATGGACTTAAGCGACTAAACAAACAACTGTATTTGTGTGTGTGTGTGTGTGTGTGTGCGTAAACACTGTGTGCGTGTAAAACACTGAATCTGTGCGTGTAAAACACTGAAATACAACTTTGTAAATCAACTATACTCCAAAAAAAAAGAAAAGGTTATACCAAAGTACCAGACTAAAGAAAGGTACAATGCTACAGGGCCATTTTCATCAAAGTGAATTTCAAAAATATTCCAATTTGTCAGTTATGAGTATGTTTTCAGAAACCATACCCTTTCTCTCCAAGTACTCAGTATAAAGTTCAACCTTTTTACAATAATAATAAAGAAAAGCCAAAGAATATATTTTTGGGTTATCTTCTGCTAAATAATCTAGAACACTGATGAGTCATATTCTCTTGGAAGTGACAGATCTGAGGAACAAGGTCTGGAAAACTAAAGGGCAACTTTTAGTTATAAAAAAGACAAAAAGCACTATAAAATCAATAATTACAATTTGGTTCTTTTCATCTGTGATCTAACAGGTCAAAAAAATATTTTCAACATACAGAGGTGTGAACTATTAGATTCTGTGCCAGAAAAGCATTAGCCCTACAGAGACTGGTTGCTCAAGAAGTCAGAGCTCTGTAGGTAAAAACCACACGCACACAGGATAAACTGCTATGCTACTGCTAAGTCACTTCAGTCGTGTCCGACTCTGTGCGACCCCATAGACGGCAGCCCACCAGGCTTCCCCGTCCCTGGGATTCTCCAGGCAAGAACACTGGAGTGGGTTGCCATTTCCTTCTCCAATGCAGGAAAGTGAAAAGAGAAAGTGAAGTCGCTCAGTCGTGTCCGACTCTTTTCGACCCCATAGACTGCAGCCCACCAGGCTCCTCCGTCCATGGGATTTTCCAAGCAAGAGTACTGGAGTGGGGTGCCATTGCCTTCTCCAAAAACTGCTATAAACAGCCCTTTTTAGTATTACAGTAAGTGTCATGAGACAGTCACTCATGGGTGGTTTCAGGTTCTCAAGTTCATCACTCTAGACAACCTTGGACTCTTACAAAATTCTAGAGCCAGCCCTGAAAATTTTGCTTCAGAGGCTCATAAGGACTTAACTCCATCCTTACATAAATGACAATCTCTTGCCTATTAAGCTGACATAAAGAAGATAGGTCTCATATAGAATTTCTCTAACAAGTGCCTTTCAAAGGTCATTCGCTATTTTTCATGTGATCCAAAACACCAATTTTAAGCCTCACTGTAAGAAAAATGTTACAAATTAAAACAGTATTTTTCTATCATCAATTTTAAGATGCATACTACAGAAACACTGAAATTTGAAAAAATGTGCTTCTTACAAATCCACCAGCAAGAATTTTACAATGAAAGTCTAAGACCAACATGATGAAGGATTAAGTATTACCTACAGAGTAAATAAAACTAGAGTGAATAAAACTAGACCTCAGAAAATTTGGCTTTGGTCCCAGTTTTACTTTAAATCAACAGAACTGAATAATTTTTAATAAATCACTTCACTATCATTAAGGCTAACTATGGAACATATACTCAACAAATTGTTTTACCCAACAGAGAAATAAATGAGTGTAACTGAATTATATAATTATAAAATGCAAAAGCACAACTGTGATGTCAGATTTTTAAAATTATTATTAAATGCCATAACTGAAGAATGTAATAATATGTCAAAGTCTTGCTCTTGCTGGTTTTAAAGTACCAAAAACTGAAATCCTGCCACTTATCAACTAATCTTGTTCTCAAAATTCATTTGAAGTGATAATTTATCCATTAAGCATCATTAAGAGTTAAACAGTAAATGTGAAGAATCAAATAATACCACAGATAACTACAGATAATATAGATTTCAATATTACAGCAGAGCAGAATATTTTAATTATGCAAATTCTAAAGAGTAGATATGAGGGTCTAACAGAGATATCTGTCACAGTCCTAATTCAAGCCCTGAGAAACCGGTATGCTTGTCTTGTAATATATTGATACTTAGAAAATAAATTTAAGTATTTATATATTTTTTTAAATGTTAGCACTTCTATTAACTTATATAACACAGTTTCAATGGTCTTTCCTATTGGAAAAAGACAAGTGTAGTAGTGTTAGTCACTCAGTCATGTATGCCTCTTTGGGTCCCCATGGACTGTAGCCCACCAGGCTCCTCTGTCCATGGGATTCTCCAGGCAAGAATACTGGAGAGGACTGCCATTCCCTTCAGAGGACCTTCCTGACTCAGGGATAGAACCCAGGTCTCCTGCATTGCAGGCAGATTCTTTACCATTTGAGCTACAGGGAAGACCAAA
>NW_011494924.1:3452697-3468155 GCF_000754665.1 Bison bison bison | reverse complement strand
AGTCCAAATACTGGAGTGGGTAGCCTTTCCCTTCTCCAGCAGATCTTCCTGACCCAGGAATCAAACTGGGTCTCTTGAACCAGAGGTGGATTCTTTACCAACTGAGCTATCAGGGAAGCCCCCAAAAGACAGGTGCTTTTTTAAATCAAAAATGCCTGGATACCTATACATTTGGGGTATTCTACTCCTATCAAAAAGACACTACTCGTCAAGACTCCACACTTCCACTACAGGGAACGTGGGTCTCATCCCTCGTCAGGGAACTAACATCCCACATCCTATGGCAGAAGAAACCATTCATTTAGACATTTTTAATTAAGGGACCTCACTGCTTCTTCAAATGAAGTATGAAATCCTTTCATTTTAGAAAAATGACAAAATCAGCTAAATATTTACCCCTACCAGCCCTCCTGTGCTATCCGGGTGACCAGGAGCTCTTGAAAGTATCATTTCAATCAAATCCAAAACCCAGGTAACAAAATCCTTTGTTCTACAGATCCATGATCATGTGATTTATCCATCAAATTAAAAATTATAATACTTTAAGATAAACTAACATCACTAGATGTAGAATATAAATTAAGTGAGCTTTATGTATTATCAGGAGTAAGCAATATAAGTGAGTTTTAACCAACAACACTACTCACAAACTTTACTGTGAATTTAAGTAATTACCAATATATTGCTTCACAATAATGTCTACAAATGTGCAGAAATCTTAATGAAAATGTAAACTGTTTTGGATAAAAGTCTCCTATGCTCAACACTGAAGCAAATAATTTAAAAAATCATTTACATTATTTCTAAACTAAAAATGTAACTGATGTATTATAACTGTCTCTTTGTTCCAAATAAATGCTCTAAAGAATGGAAAATATTATAAAGTAAAATAGCAATAATTTCTGTGAGGAATCCCATTATTGCAGAACTAAATAATCAACCTGAATATAATAGATGTAAATTGCTCTGCTAACAAGTGTTTTTAAAAAAAATCACTGCATAGTAATTTGACACAAAACTAAGACGTTATCAAGTAGTTTGTTTTTGTAGTATACCAACAATAAAATAATAGATTTAATAAACACATACAGTTCCAGACAGGACATCATGGGGGCAACAGTTGAGAAGGTGACTCTTGCACACTCTGTCATCACTGAATTTGATTCGTTGACGAGTAGTATCTCCTGTAATAGAGGAAAGTTAATGACATTCAAGGTTAGACATTTAGAAAATATGTATTTTCTGAGAGCCCTACTAACACTAGCTTTTTATGTGTGGCTATACACACACATTTATAAATCACCTCAAGAGGGGTTAGTTCATATAATATCCTACAGAAAAACTATTTTAGACAACATGCAGTTGCAGTACATGTACTGCACATGTAATTCAAACAGTCAAAGTGGGAAAGCAATGCATTCTGTTAAATAGAGTACTTCAGAAAAGCACAGGATTTAGAGTAGGAATGGACCTTAAAGATTATTGAGTCCAACTCCTTCATACTGTAGATGAGAAAACTGAGGACCCAAGAGGTTAAACGACTTGCAGCAGACCCACTAGGAGAATTTCTATTGGTATACGATGTTCCCTACATTGACACTAAGCACTGATTCATTCTGTAATTATTTACATTAATTGAAAAACATAAAAAGTAATCTTGCAAACATTGCATACACACTGCGAATCCCCACTGAACCCCAGACGCCATTTCTTCCACTATTTTGTTCCAGCTGAAGTGTCTCCCTTTTGCTGCTGGGAGGAGTTAGAGAGGGTAGAATGACGTGTTTACGAGTGTACAAACCTGGAAGAAGGACTTACACACCAGTCAAACAAAGGCACACTGCCTAAATGAAACATTTAACTTAATGGCTCCAAAGGTCCCATATCTCCAAGTTTTAGGTAGTCTGTGCTATAAATGGCCAAACTGGGTCCATTTAAATTTATTCTGTCTTCACTTAACACAATACACCTCCTAGGCAACAGAAGCTTCCGACCTGCTAGTCAAATAGGCCTATCTACTCAAAACTTGAAAGAATATAAGAAAAAGAAAGTTAACTATCTCTAATAACAAAAAAAAATAGATGTTAGTTAGATTTTTTTTTTGCTTCAAATCTCTTTGGGAGGGGGGAATTCTTAAGGATGGTTTCCTCTAAGGAGACTGATTAAGCCCTAAGAAATGAAAGTGTTTTATTTTTAGCCTTAAATTGACATAGTCATTGATGAATGAAAACCTACTGGTGAATTACTGAAGCAAGAACTGTTGGTACCAAAACAGACTGTAAATAACACTGTACTAAAACTTTCAAGGAAGAGATTCAATTGTTTAATTTGTTTTTGACATGTGAGTAACAAAAAAGGTTAAAACTTTACCCCTTTAACATGGTATTATTTTAAAGAGCTTAACTCAAAGTCAATTAAATACTATCATTTTTAGGCAGGGTAAGATTTTGTTCAGATTGTTTTAACTTGGTTCAAAAGACTTAAACAACATATTAATTTGCAATCATGGTTTATAAAACTTTAAGAACAGTAACTTTTGGCTAAAACAACAGCTTCAGAGCAGTTCAACAATAGGTTTTCTAGAGGCTAGTCTCTAGTTAATGTTATTTTTGACACCACAATTTGGAGTAATTCATTTAGTGTTCACGCCTGCTACTATAATAGAGGTTATTTTGATGGTCCTTTTTTCCTTTTAAACACAACTGCTTTTTGTTCCACATTTATTAACACATCTGAAAAGTTAGTGATAACTCACGGCTCGGCGAATGCGGGGCCTTTCTGACACTCCCTTGCAGATTGAAGTAGTCAGGCATAGATACATTGAACCTTTACAAATAAAACAAGGGGCCAGATTGTTCAGTTTGTATAGAATAGACTCTGCCAGCAATTTCAATACAGCATCTAGAAGTACATGTTCACTGTTAAGATTCTTGTATATGAAAACAAAAGTGAACAAAATCGGGGCGGGGGGGTGTTTTCTGTGTTTTAATATTGACTTAACAAGTATAAACCCTGGAGAAGAATAGGACTGATCATAGGTAAAAGTCCAAGGCTGGAGCTCTGTAAAGTGGTCCCTGGGCCAACTGAGGTTTTAGGAAAAAAAATTTTTATAAAGCGTATTTCATACTGATCAGGGCCCTAAGCTCATGTCAGAATGGTACTCTGATGAGCTCACATCAGAATGGCAATGCCATTATTAGAGGTTTTTTGCTTCCTCACATGTAAGAAAAAATATTTTACCTTTAAGGTAAGAAATTAAAAAAAAATTTTTTGAAGAGGAGAAAATCATATATTCTACAAGTCCCCTGCCACAATTATCTAAGCTTTTCAGTAATGCAACAGCAGTATCGTTCCAGTGCTTTGTCAAACTAATGGCTCAAGAATACTATAAGCCAGGCTTCAGAGTAAAATTAAGATTTTAGAAGTTTTACTAGTTGAGCATTTTGTAAGAAATCACAACATAAACCTAATATTAACATATGTGCCTTGAAGATACTGCCATCAGATAAAATGTAAACAGTTTCAAATATGAATTAAACAAAATCATCCCCAATGAGTGTGGGGATACTAAAAAAAGCATCCGTTTCTATAAACATCAAAAAGTATTTTTAATTAATTCTTCACTGCATATAAACATCTGCTCTATTTGATAACTGCAGCAAACACAATAAACACAGTTATCAAACATCAGCCTGCACAGTAAAGAAATCTTTATAAACAAAGAAATAATAAAATTCCTAATAATCTGAGATACAGAAATGAAAAGGATTAGCAACTGAGTATCTGTCTATTGGTATTTTTAAAATTTTACTTCAGAGACCTTAAGGTTAACATTTTAAAATAATTTGGCTATATTACCATGTAGTATTTAATAAGTTTATTTGGGCTTATACCATGAAAGTATCATCTGACTAATCAAAGAATTTTAAAATAAAAATACTAGTAATTTTGATTTCTGTCAATATATCTGGCCCAAACCATGTTTTTCAAAAGAAACTAGGTAAAACAGCACCCACTGAAAAACAAAGGTGGGGAGAGGGGCTGTAATTAATAAGAAACAAATATGAACCAAATGTCCTTACAATACAAGAAATTATTTTATTAATCAAATGTACTTCAAATGTACTTTATGTTTGGGGTTTCTGGGTATGTACTCACTATTAAAATAACCTAAGTTAAACAATTGTCCTGTTATACTAATACTGGATCCAAATCAAAGAATCAAGCCGACTCCTGAAGATATCCTCTGTGCCAGCCAATGGGATTACAAAGAGGCATTTCATTAAGACAAGCTCTCTACCCTCAAGGAGCCCATCACTTTCCTAGAGAAGAGAGGGTATTTAAATACAGTAACAACAAAAGGGGGCATGATCCAAGTGCCAAATGAATGTCTAAAATGGATGGAATACTATTAAATAGTAGTACTTCAGGATTTCTAAGACTAGAATGACCACAAGGACTGAAGAGGTTAGAGGAAGCTTTGTGTAATACATAGAAGCCATTATTTGAAGGAAAGATAGGACTTAGACCAAAGGAATGGGGAAAGAAGAGCATTCCAAATTGGCATACCATCTTTGACAAAGCTTAGGAAGGCAGGAAGGTTTGGGAAACAGTACGTAAATCTATCTTATCTGGATTTGGCAAGTGGTTTCATGTAGGGGAATAGCAAAGTTGAGGCAAGAATATTTTTAGGGTAAAATCTGGTTTCTTTAATTTCTTCCCCCAGATTTTAAATGTGTAAACAAAGGAAAAGCTTAAAAATAATGAGGCAGAGATTCGATCAAGTCAACACAATTTACAACAAAATGCCCTACCCATAAAAACATGGCAGACTCTCTTCTCTATAACCTCCACAATACTAATTAATTAGGCTTTGTAGATAACTATAATGGTAAGGATTGAGATTAAAACCTTGATTTAGAACTGTGAAAGGAAAAGTATTCTTCATTTGAAAGGAAGCCCCAAAATTTCTATTTTTTCTACCAAACAACTAACTTCAGAGTAACCTCTCTCTGTTCTTCAACCCCCTCAAGGGCTTCATGAATCCTAACCTATATTTAGGAACACCTGAGTCACGGGTGTACAATAAAAACTAGAATGCACATTGTTCCTCTTAAACAACGTTCCTCAGTAACATTAACGGAACCTGAGGTGCTACCAAAGCAGCTTCATTCAGGGAATATGGACAGGTCACTCTAAAAAGGCGACTTCTGTCCAAACTACTCAAAAACTGCTATTCTCAAAATCCCCTTCAATCTGTAGGGAGAAAAAGCTAGGCCCACTGTAAATCCCAACACTGCCACTGTATGGTCCTGCCTCTTCTGAAACAGACTTGTATTCAAACTGCAGTAGCAACACTTGTAATTTTAGCCTATATGATATCTAACATCATTTTACACGGTGCATGCTATTTCCCCAATATCCACCCCCTCCCTTCGAGTGCCAACCACCCTCTCCCCCCCATACAAACAATAAATCAAATCAATTTTCATAGATTTAGGTGCTATTTTAAAAACATCAAAATTTTACTTTACCCATTCTCTCCGATGCTCCCTGTATTTTTTTAAGCTGTGAGTGGATGACCATGCTATGTGATCAACAACTGTGAAGGCTAAGCAAAAGTGAACTGAGTTTAGTATTGTAATTTCAAAAGAACCTTAAAGTTTGTAATATTTGACATATATAATGGTATGCAGAATCCTTATTTTACTGCATTTTATCAGGCATTAATGGCAAGCAATTTATAAAAACAACTAATTAGTATTTCTTTTGTACAGAATTAGCTTAAAGCTTAGCTTAGAGAAAACAGAGAGGGAAAAACTCAACAGTACACAAAGCAAACAGAAGCATCGTAGTTTATAAACGGGGCCAAGAGGGGAAAAGCTCTCCCACGTTCTCTGATGTGACAATCAAATCCCTCCCCTCCCCACAGGTATACTTGTTGGGGCCATGTGTCACTGTTGGCTGGAGCAGGGTAGGCTTACTCCCTCTGAAATAATTTCCATACTCTTTCAGTGAAAGAAAAGCCAGAGCTAGAAAGAGCAGTGAATAATCTTTAAGTTTCTTTAAGCTTAAAGTTTCTTATTTCCCTGTGCCCTCATATCTTCAAATGTCTCACCTTCTTATTACCATTTCTTACAACGTAAGCTATGAGTCCATAGAATGTGGAAACTATATAAACACCAATTTCTAATCTAGTACAGAGTGGGAAAGACCTGTCCTGTACTGGCAAACACTCATCTTCATATCTTTTCGTGAAACTCTTAGGTCTTCTTGTGGAACCAAGATAACAGCTACTGCTGCACAGTAACTATTATAGTAAAGAACAAATCTGATCATTTTTACAGCTTTCTGCAACAGTCTCACCAACCCCTAACTTCTCCCACCTACCTTTGTTGTTCCTTTAGCCTGAAGCTCATCTACAGCCTAAATTTAGCCTAAAGCTCACCTATAAGGATCCTTTTAAAATAATCTTCAAAGAAAAAACTCATTACTCCATTTACCTTGTTAATAAATACACTCAGTTTAATTCATCATATATTTATACAGTACAAAGTATAAGTTCATTTTACGAAAGCATTCACTACCATGTCTTAAAATAATGATTATTGATGCTTTGAAAATATTTAATATGACCTGGTACATATGAAACTTTCCAGGAACATATTTATTATATAAGGAAAGAAAAAATACTCAAGTCAAATATGGCAGCAGGAAAAACTAATGAGGGCATTTTCCCTTCCAAATGAAATATCAAGTCATTTCTTTCTAACAGAACTTAGGAAATCATCCTGAGTACTAGTAGAGGCTTTCCTTTCCTCTAGAAAAATCCAAAAAAATTAGGGTATTACAAGGCTAGCCCTCTTAATTCTTTCATATGGTCCTATAGGTTTATCATCACAAATCGGTACTTGTATCACCCCCACCATCATATTCCCCATGACAAGCCCATTTTTAAAATGCAATGCCTACTGCAGAAGAAATTTCCAAGAAAGTTCGTTCTTGCTGAATATCAGAGATAAATAATGCTAAAATAATTTTTCAAATTTTCCAGTCTATTTGTCTGTGAAAATCCATATCAAAAAAATTATAAGGAATGAAACAGAAAAACAGCCTTGTAGCAAGAGAAAAAGCTTACTCAGAGTCTTTAAGAGCTAACAGAATGGTAAAAGAAACGTTCAAAAATAAATACTAAAGTAGCTGCATTCCAAGAATCCTATTCCACCCCTTGCCACAACCCTATTTTCTCTCATTATAAAGCAGTCTTGGCCACTGGTAGGGGTCAGTGCCATCACATTTCCGCCAGGGGATATATGCTTTAGGAAATCAACATGTCGCTCCTCTTAGATTTAAGGCACACATTAGAAATGTGTCTTGAATAAATAGTTATCCACAAATGTAGTCCTAAAAGTGGATTACATATACTTTGTTTTATGGTATATGCCATTAAGCGAAGTCAATTATTAAAAAGTTGTAGCCTGCTAAATTTTATATTTTGATGCTTACTTACAGAGCTGCAATTCTGATACAATAATATTCATACTCTGGATATCTGGTGCCTTCTATCATCCACAATGTTTTATACACAAAATTAGAAGTAACAAAAGCTATCTCTGGCTATGAAAAAATAGCTGAAAAGAGCAGAAGAAAAAGTATTTGGCAGATCTGTCTATTAATGAGGCAAGTTTTCAATGGTTGGTGATTGCTATAAAAGCTAAGCAGAGCCTCCCCAAATCTAAAACAAAGTAAAGAAACAAAACTGGAAAGAAATGAGAATATCAAAGGACAGAGGTGACAGACAACTCAATGATAAAGGAATTTAAAATGAAAAAACAGATTAGCATGAAGAAGGAGACTGAGCCTTATAAGTACTGAAACAACACAGAGGAAAATCCACTGACATATTCACAAAAAATGCCTTTGGGGGAAAGGACTAAAACTGTGAAGGAGAACCTAAGAGACTTCATTTGTAACACTTAAAAAATTTTTTTTTAACTTAAGGGAAACTTACAAAACATTTGTTCAGTCTTAGAGGTGTTTGGCGGTCTTTTATATTTATTAACATTTTTTCAAAATTAGGTATCTATATATGTAATCAGCATACAGAATTTATCACTTACTATACATCTTCACTCCCTACTAGACTTTCAGTCCATCTAGGGTCAGAGTCTTACGTTACTACTTTATTGCAGAGTCAAATGACAAAAGCAGCAAATATGTCCATAATCTCTAAGAAAAATAAAGCAAGAAAAATCTGAAGCAAGCCAGCAACCTAGAGATATTCAGGTTCTAGTCGCACCAACAATTACTACATCCTAAAACATTTCAGCCAGTATCAGAATACCGTGTCTGGGAAAGTATTCCCTGTAATACTATGAGGCATATTAAATCATTTATTCTCACACCATAATTTCTCAAAATACATGGTTTCTAAAATCTGAGGTGAATCAACTGTTTTCCTTAGCCTGCCCATAATGCAGAATCACAGCACTTCTCCCGTTTCTAGTCCATGAGTTTTCTTTGACAAACAACCAGCACCTTTTCACAATCCCACTGTGGAACAGGCTGGTGAAATCCTGCAGAGATACTGACCACCACAGCCCGGAACATTAATGGAGAGCTAAGATCAAGCTAAATAGGCAATTTCATCCTAGAAGGCTGAATGGACCTCTCTAGGGACTTCTATATCATTCCATCTTATGGGTGTGTATTTCTAAGGAAAAGTCATTTCTACTTAGGGGCTTAGATATGTACAGTTCAAACAGCTTTCCTTCCATGTAAGGAACTAGAACTGCATTTCCTAAAGTACGGAATTTGTACAAAAAGTGATTTTAGGTGTTATATAATTTCACCAGCATGACATTTTGAACACCAATCACTTGGTGGTGATTATTATATCATGATTAAGTCAAGAAAAAGTTCCCACTTACTGCCTAGTATGTTTTTAATTAATATGTCTAACGAGCTCTAATTTTTAGCACAGGTAAATGACAGCAGAATCTAGTTTTCTCTTATAACACCATGTTGTTTTCACTGTATTTATTTTTCTGGTGACGTAAGCTTTCACTTTAAAGTTACCTTAAATTTTCAGAAAGTGAGTTGACAATTAAAAATGTTAAAACAGGGTAAAAAATAGTAAAGTGATATGTGTGACTAACATTTGGAAAACATTTATCTAGAACAGGGTTTCTCAAACTTTTAATGTGCATCAGAGTCATGTGGAAGGCTTCTTAAAACACAAATTGCTTGCACCCAACCCCAGAACGTCTAATTTGGTAGGCCTGGAGTGGTAGGTCCAAGAATCTGTATTTCTAACAAGTTCCCAGGTGATGCTAAAGTTGATCAGGCACCACACTTTTGAGAAACACTGATCTAGAACAATGGTCAGCATGCTTTTTCTTAAAGGGCCAGAGGGCAAATACTTTAAACTTACCAGCTATATATCTCGGCTGCAAAGCAAAGTAGCCATAGACCATACATACACAAATGGGCACAACTATGTTCCAACAAAACTTACAAAAAGCGAGTGGGCCGTCGTGCCAACCCCGATCTAAAACACACCCTCAAGAGACAGAGAAGAGTATCATGTATAACACAGCAGTAGGACAGAATATAGGAGCCACCAAACAGCAAGGTACGTATACTATAGACACTATCCATCAATATCTAACCAATTTTATTGAAAGGAAAAGTTTTGTAAACTTTAACTCTGAAAGAAAAAACTGATGTCTGCAGAAAACTGAGGTCTCAAGAAAATAAAAACAAAACAATTTACCATGCATTCAGGAGACATGACAAAAGATTCAGCAAGGGCAGCTGGTTAAATTCTTTTCATGTAGAATCACAGAGGTCAAACATCATTGCACACGGTTCACAACTAAATTAGAACATAAGGATCAGTATCTAGTGAGTGCTTTTTTAAGAAAAAAGTTTTAAAGACTCCTTTCTCTAGCCCATGTTAAATAGCAAAATATAACATTTATTCAGCTGACTGAGTTACATGTTATTTTCTAATGGCTTTGACTTTTCAAGTCTTACACTACTTAGTTAAAACACAAAACTGTACCTAAATTCAGTTTTTACAAACTACTTTTCTCTACATCCTCAATAATCTTACATAACTGATTAAATGATCAAAAGGTCTTGCCTTCTAATTTCTATCCTAGCAGCTGCTAGTGTATGAGAACTTAAACTGGAAAGGAATAGAATGACTTCTGCAGGTGCTGAATCCATAAGATTCCTGTCATAAACTTACCCTTCCGCCCACTCCCTCACTCTTTCTCCAGCAAAATGTTTCAACTTTCTTCATCTTCTTACCTACAATTTTCCCATACACTGATTATTAAGTTGGGTAGTACAGTCATGTATGTGTCCTCAATGAATATACTAATAGCCCTGAGCTTTTAGGATTCAGTCCATTTCAAGCACCTTTCTGGAATTCCATTCTTGAGGAGTACCTGTCTCATTTATCTAGTCTTGCCCACAGTTTTAAGCCCTCTGCCTATCCTTGCAACCCCGAATTTGCCTGAATCCCTAGCAACTCCGAGGTTTAATGTTTATATGAGCCACCTGGTACTGAACATTGACTCACTAACCCTCACCCACATCCATGACACCTTACTTGCCCTTAACTTCCTGCTATCCATCTTAAAGATGTAGCTCACTAACATTTATCCCTATATGACATCTTAATCAAACCAAATCAAAGTATTTACTTGCTGCTTATAAAGCTTATGCACTGACAGACAAAATGATTTCTTTGGTTTTATTTATTTTTTTTTACCCGAAGCAAGAATGTCTCAAAAGCACAGGTTTCCTTCAGGAAAGCTAAAATGTAGAAAATCCAAGAACGATGCAGAGTTGTAGGAGGTGATACTATTATTGTTTTCTGAATTGTACTGTAGTCAGAAATACCAGAGTTCAAAACTAGTTTTTTTTAAATGAATTCACTATGTGGGTGTTAACAGTTTTCGGTGTTTTGATATGCCTGGACCTCTGATAAAATCCTATATTTACTAAAACTGTTTAATGTTTGTTAAAATTTCTTAAAATGTCAAAAGAATTCACAAGCTCTAACACTAGATATATCCCATTATCATTTCAAAAACTGTGTGCTTACACATTATAGGCTACGCCTCCTTCACTTAAAATGAACAATCCAAGTGGAAGAGAAGAAATGATTTACAACTGACCAAGAAATAAATGATCCATTATGTTAATGAGAGAAAATGAGGAGAAAATGCTCTCGATGTTGATGACAACTCAAGGAACACAGATTACAGTCAAGGTGATTTTATGAAGAAAATCCACTGAAAAGAACACTACAATCTTTGATTCACTATTTATTTTGAAGAAAAGCAGCATGGTCATACTGTCCTATAGGTTCAACACTTATGTATCACTAGTACCAGGAACAAGTAACTGATTTTCTGAACTGTATTTTCCTGATTATCTCCTAGGATGCATGTCCCTTTAACTTACATCCCATAAGATACAACCACTGTACACTATAAATGATCAGCAAAAATATTTAATTATGGTTAATGTACTCTGTTAACTGAGAAAGTACATCATAGGTTCAGAAAGATTATCATCCAAAACAGCTAAACTTACCCGAAAGCTTTAACTTGCCCTAACATTCCCTAATCATAATGGACAACAAATGATGCTGTAAAATTCTTATCTATATTCTGAATCCTACTGGTTGTTTTTGAGGGCAGATTGCCATTTCTGGCCTAATATAACCTTTCAGAGATGGACTCTGTTCCCATTTAAGAGTTATAAGCAATTCAAGAGGTATGGAATCCTTAGAACTACCTTCTGTAACTTCCCTAGTTGCTAAACTTAGAAAGTAATCTAAATATACACCCTCAATTTTAACTCCTATCCCTCAAATCTTGCAAGACCTTTCTGGGGTCAGGACTAGAGACCTCTCATAACTAAACCATACTTGCTGGTGAAAGGGCTTTAGCTAAGGGACACCCTTTCAATTAAACCAACACAATAAAAATGGCTAGTCTGTGTGGGGACACTAGGCTCCTCCGACCATCACAGACAATTCAACTGAACCACTGTTTTACTTCTCCTGTGTTGCTCCTGCTTTTTAAATGGAATATTTTGGGGAAAACAAATTATCCCTCTCTTTTCTGTCACTGCTAACAACTAAAACAAAGTATTTATAAAATTTAATGTATCTTAAAATAAGATGCTAATATCTACCTATGGTTTCTTCCTTTAAAAAATTTTAAAATATACTTATTTGTCAACATTTCTGAGGATAACATAAGAAATTACTTGGCTTCTCATTTAACAAAGTATAGATTTAACTTGAGGCAAAAAAGGTTAAGTGACTTACCCAAGGTTACAATTAGAGGTACAGCTGGGGCTAGAAACCAGGTCTCCTGAGTCTCAGCCCAGTGCTCTTTTCCTTAGCCCATCATGCCTTATCAGAAAAATCCAAATACAGTCAGACCCCCAGTTACATGTGTATGAGTTACACTGATTCACATATACAAACTTTATATAGTGTGACCAATGTTTCAACTCACGCGGTACCCTGCTTCCATTTATGCAGTATGCCAGGCATCGGCACGATTTTCAGTGGCACACAGGCGGTTGCCACCACCAGGGCCCTAGGCAAAATTGCAAAGAAGGCAAAGTTTGTCTTTGGCCCTCCCACTTCCCTTATGCATTCCTCTCCCACCTCCTGTCATCCCCCTGCCCAGCCTCCCAGCGCGATCATGCTGCCCTCTGGTTGTTCAAAGCCTCCCACTTCCACCACTCACCCAGGACTGTCCTTTCTGGAAGTGCCCAGTGATCCAAAATTACCTCTCCTTTTCCCTACTAAAAGTCCCTTTTCTGAGAATTTCTATAAAGTTTAGGTCATCTACATGATTAACTGATTTGAGTAATTCCAACTTACATTTAACAGACAAATCTCCAAGGAGTTTAAAAAGGAACTAATTAAAAATTCTGATTTGGGGATGGAAAAGAGGAAATAAATTTTTCATTAGAGGGGCAAAGGAGGTGAAAGAGAAAGTGCCCTGGGCTTCCTGTGCCACTTCAGATTCCCTCACAGACAGCACTCTAAGAGTAGAGGGGGTGGTTACTGCCACCCTGACAAAAAGACAGTGGTTGCTTTATAGTTAGTCTCTAGGATTAAAAAAAAAAAAAAAAGGACACAGCTGCTTTAAATACTCTCCAACCTACCCTTTCCATCTCTCTCCCACCCCTTGGACCCCATTTCCACTTCTTAGAAACCATTCCCTTAAGCTGTTCCTGTGTCCCATACAAAGCTTCCCATTATATAATTTCAAATTACATGGTATTATTCAGGAAGGCGTCCATATCCCCTATCCCTGGATAACTTGAAGCTGACTGAACACTTAAAAAAAAAAATCCTAATTATTTGAAGGTCCTGAATAAGATGAGTATATAAACTCATTAACTATGTGGTAAGAAGGAAAAGAATGCTTTGATTTCTATATACATAAAAGAACTAATCTGGGTATCTAAAAAACATTCTTCTCCTTGAAAGTAGTATGTTTCTTACTTCTAGCCCAACACAGCAGTGAAAATCCAGTCATTTCAGCTAAAATAATATCGTGGACTTGTAAACCTGAGTTCACTGGTAAATCAGTCTGGAGGCAAAAAAAATCCAGTAACAGACACATAAAAATATAAATTTATCTGTATACAAAGCAGAGTGGATTTTAAGAAACGCCAAGTTTCTGTGGACTACACACATAGGAAAAATATGTATGTATCATATGTGAGTGAGTACACACACACATATATTTTAATTCAGTTTTGCAATAGTAGATTGCAGTCTAGTTTGGAATTTATCAGGTGATAATAGTTGCTTTGATTCAACTACCCATCCAGTAAAATTCGGAATCTAAATCCATGAGGAAGGGACCAAAAATGGCACCCTACTAGGATTAATAGGCTCTTGTAAAGTACGTCTTAAACAAAATGATTTCTATAATTATACTACAAAGATTAGTTATTCTGTTAGTTAAAATCCTGAATTAAGCCCCTTCTCAACACCAGCTTCATAATGGAAAAGGAGCAATGTTAAAACATGCTACTGTTATAAAAACCACTCTAACCTAAAAGTGAAAAATGTTAACTGATAGAAATTTCTCCAGTGGCATTTTTAATTAATGCTAACTTTCAAGGGTTTACTACATAAATAAAATTCATTTCCTTCCCAATCCTCCCTCCTCTATACACAACCACAAGTAGGTTTGCGATCTACACCTATTTTTCTATAGGTTCTAAGAAGAAAACTTCCAAATGTGGGTTTTTGTTAAAAATGAATTATGAACACTGATAAACCATGCAAATTATGCACTAAAAACATGTGAATTCAATAAAATGTTTTAAATCTACTCACATTTTGCTGCAAAGCACTCAAGGAAATTATAACAGCGACTGCTCAAAAGTTAAGAGTGTGCCTTTTCTCTTACATCAAACAACTTAAGTAACTTGTCAAGAAAAAAGCATTGGTTTAATGGCTATGAAACTATTTGCCTGAACAAGCAACATACAAAAATGAGCAAGTATTGGCTTTGTTTCTAAGAAAGTAGTGGACTAGACTCTTCCTCCATATTAGCATGGGCTTCACTCGAATTTCAAAGAGTATATTACTAATTACCATCATCAAAAAAGCAACAGCATTTCATCTTACCTAGAAATTCTCTGTGACAAAAAGATAACCAGCCATTAGTGGTTCTTTGTACAAACACTAACCTAAGCGCCTAAAAGCATCGTTGTTTCCCTCAATTCTACTTCACTGGGCACATTTTCAAAATGGTTCTATTCGGGGCACATACAAAGTTCGTCAATATTTACTGAACAAAGCTTCTATTAAATTGCCTAACAAAATGGAGGTCTCTCGGAAAAAACAGGCCGTAACATTCTTTTCACAAAATGGGCCAAACACACCCGCTTCAGGAAACCATGGTTTGGGTCAGATTTTCCCATAAGAATGGTGGTTTCATCTCTGGGACTGGATTCTAGGAAAGGTTTTCTCCGGACCCAGGTAAAGGAGTGGAGGGTGGGGACCAGTTCTCTGGATACTCCGCAGGGCGGCGGCGAGAGCTGATCCCACAGCTCTGGGTTAAGGAATTAGTTCAGGGGGCGGAGGCCTTAGCGGTCCGCAGGTACCTAACCAGCGACAAGACAGGCCGCCCGACTACGCAGGAGAGACGTGGGCGCTCCCGTCCCAGCCAAGTCAACACCCGGAGCGCAAACTCTCCTTTCAGGCTCCAGGCCCCGCCTGACCCCATTGGCAGCAGTTCCCGCCAATCCGCTCGGTCGCCGCCCCCCGGGCCCGCCTGCCCAACCCTCATTGGATGGGACGGGAGCCGGGACCTCGTGTTACCAATCTGGGAGCCCCTTACTCAGCCACACACACAAGCCCAGGTGCGCCCGCGGAGCCCCTTCCCCTCGCC
>NW_011494924.1:3435249-3452556 GCF_000754665.1 Bison bison bison | reverse complement strand
GCTGCCTCGAGGCGTGCGTAAAGGAAGCCGGAGGGGTTGCAGGAGAGTCCGGGCTGCGGCTCCTCACGACGACGCGTACGTGGAAGTCAGCAGCCCCCGAAAGCGACCCTCGTTCCCTCTCTCCGTCGGTTCCTGGGACGGAAGCAATACCGGCTAACCAAGCTCTCGTCTCCAACACCGCCACCCGCCAGAAGACGTCAGCCCCCCCTCCAAGTTCTGACGCCGCCACCGTCGCCGCGACGTGAGCGCGCACGCTCCTCGCGCTTAGTCGTTTCCCGCGGGGGCTCCACCAACTGGCGTCTAACTGTATTCGCTCCGCCCGCCCCGCACGGGAGGGGTTCCACCCTAACGTATCTCGGGCGCGTGCACGCCGGCCTCTCCCGCCCCTACCTCCAGATCTCGCGAGACTCGGATGCCTCAAGCTGGATCCGCCCCGGGCGCGAAACCTCGCTCTCCCGGCTGCGGGTCCGTTAGGGCTTCGCCGCACGGTGTGCTGGCGAGCCAGACCCAAGTTAGCCAGTGGGCCAGAGGGTTAGCCAGAGTCGAAAGTAAGTAGAAACCATATCTGGCATTTCGACGGAGGTTAGCACCGTTAGTAGCTATTATGGGCGTAATCTTGACAATACTCATTGACCTGACCAATTAACTCGTTTTCACAGGCCCAGGGGCCTGTGATCATGTAGACTCAACCCTTTTCTCATTGTGACCCGACCCTCTACGAAAGAAGCCCTGGAGATCTGACAGCTGGGTCATTTTCCTTAATCTATGCAGAGAGGCTTGAAGCCGCCCAACTGGAATAAGTTAGGTTCAGGAAATAACGCCTGAAATTAATACACTAGGAGCAGGCCATCCAACCCATTCGGATTTATCATCGTAACTTATATAGCAGGAGGCTGTTAGTCTAAATTAGAAGCTATAAAAATTAAGCACTATTCTAAGAAAGGAAAGGAGGTCATTTTGTAGAGAATTTTTTCCCCTATTTGACAGCTAAATTTGAAGGATGAGGCCTTTTTGGTATATCAACAGCTTTGACAATGGAAAAGAAAGCCTGTGGGTTTAGCTTAGCCATCACCTGCGTTCCAGACGTAGGTGGACGGATTCCTAACTGTGGGACCTTAAGTGATTTTTTTCCTTAAATCTCAACCTCCGATGAAGCTATACGTATGTGAGGACTAAATGAGCTCACAGAAAATGCTTATCCCAGAGCCTTGTCCCGATGTTTTAACTTTTATTGTAAAATAATAATTCCTTAAGAGGAGACACAGGTAAATAATGGTGAAAATTTTTGTTTCATTAAAGTGTTATATACATTGCCTTTGAACTTTATTAGCAAGATCAGTAAAAAAATGTACATGAAATAGCAATTGTGGTCTCAAGGTGCCCCCCACCACACCCTTTTTATTCGGCCCTACGGTGCAGCTTGGGAGGGAAGGCTCTGAGAACTAACCACAGGCCCCACCTTCAGGGAATATCCCCCGAGATCCTTTAAAAGCATATTGGGTCTATCTTAGAATCATCGCAGTGTTTAGTAACTGAAAAGATAGTTTCCTACCAGTTATTCAGAAAGTTGAAAATTCAAACAACTCCAAATACGTGGAATGTCATTCTTTGGAAACTATTTACAGTAAAAGAAAACTTTACAAATTAATACGTGTGAGAGAAATGCACTATTATATATGGCCGTCCCTGGTGGCGCATGAGGTCAGAGTAGGACACGACTGAACAACTAACACTATTACATGCACAGTAAGTATCCTTCAGTTCAGTCGGTCAGTCGTGTCCGACTCTGGCCGACCCCATGGACTGCAGCACGCCATCCTTAAGAGGAAAATACACTAAAATATTGAAATGGTTTGTGTTAGTGAAGAGAGTTTAGTTCTTATCTCTCGCTTACTTTCTACCTTTCTGATTGCTCACATTTTAGATAAATCTCATTTTCAGAAAACATAGTTTTTGTCTTTTTTAATAATCTGATATTCACTGCCTTTTAATTGAAGCATTTACTCATTTATATTCATGTAATTACATACATGCTTGAGTTTAAAGCCCTTGGCTATTTATCTCACCTGTTATAGGTTTAATTTTCTCTCCTTTCTTGTCTGCCTTTTAATCATTTCATTTTTTCCACTTCTGGTAGTTTGGAAATTTTAGTCTTTTAGCAGTTACTCTAGAAGTTATAAGGGGCATTTTTAATGTATCAAGGTCTAATCAATGCCTTTACACTTCACTCAGAGAGCTAATACGGAGAACCAAGAAAACACTACATTTAAACCTCTTCCCAAGATAAATGCACTTGTTAATCATATGGTTTAGATTTTTGGTTTCTTTTTTTCTTTTCTTTTTTTGGCTGTACCCCAGGGCTTGCAAGATCTTAGCTCCCCGATTAGAGATTGAACCTGGGCCCACAGCAGTGAAAGGGTGAAGTCTTAACCACTGGGCAACCTGGGATTTCCCAGTTCGTTATGGCTTTTTAAAATCAAATTTCATATCAATGTTTGTTTATTTACCACTTTTTCTTTCTTTCTGGAATCTGCCTTTCCATCTGGGATCATTTCCCTTTTGTCTGATGTTTAAACTTTAGGACAGGAGTCAGCAATATACAATTCACTCATCAAATCCAGGCCATTGTCAATTTTTGTGACTAGTTTCATTGGAATACTGTCAGGCTTGTTCATTTGTTACTGTCTACAGTTTCTTTAGACTACAACAGCAGAGTTAAGTGGTTGGCAGATACCATACCCTATGACCTGGAAGACTGAAATATTTACTGTCTATCTCTTTGCGGACACTTGCCTGCCCTGCCTCCGAGTTTGCTTTCCTATTGGCTTGCTAGTAGAGAACTCTGCCATTTTTGTTGATCTGAAAAGACCTTTATCTTGCCTTTCTCAATTCTAGATGGATATTCTAGGTTGAAAGTTATTTTCTTTTGGCACATAGATTCTATCATTCTGCTGCCTTCCTTGCTCCTGGGAAGTCAGTTCTCAGGCTGTCATTCCTTCGAAGAAAGCTGGGCTGCCTGCTTTCAAATTGTGTTCTTTTTGCCTGTATTATTCTGTAGCTAACTCTATCTAGGTGTGGATTTATTTTTATTCTGCTTGTGATTCATTGAGCTTTTAGAAACAGTGGACTGACACATTTTTTTAAATCAATTTCAGGAAAATTTTTAGCTATTCTTGAATACTGTCGTTCATCAACTTCTTGACCTCCGAATAAAGTTTTCATTGTTTCCTCTGTATCTCTTTATTCTCTTTGCATTTTCCACCTTGTTGTGCCAAGCTCCCTTCTTCATGCTTTTTTTTCTGATGAGTTTTATTGTTCACTAACCTCCCTTCAGCTGTATCTAGTCTGCTGTTAAACCTATCTGATGAATTCTTTATTTTTTCAGTTACAGAATTTTTATTTGGTTATTTTTCAAATCTAAGTAATTTTTTATGGTTTCTGGTTCCTTGATGAAATTCCCAAGGCTGGCTATTGTTTGACCCAGTGATCATAACTGTTTTGTAATCTGAGTTTGCTAATTATAATATCTGAAGTTTCCTATGGTTCTGTGTCTGTTGTTTCTCCTGGATTTCTCTTTTGGGGTCTTGTTTTCTTATGTATCTGATTCTCTTCATCTGCTGAACATGTACTTGAAAAAATATGTTTAGGATATAATGCTGTCTTTCTCCAAAGAGGATTTTTATTTTTTTTTTCTGATAGTAATGTGAAATACATGTCAAGGATCATCATAATACAAATTCAATGCTTTAATTTCTCTTGATACCAAAATGGCAAAAATCTAGTCTGAAAGGCTGACAAGGACTTTTTTATTTCCAGTTCACCCTTGAGAGTTAACTCCAGAGTCCTAGTTTAAAGTCAGTGTGGGTTTCTTAGAATGCCCACCTTGGTGGGCCTGAGACTTTGCCTTTTGCCTCCCTAACCTCTATGATCCTACCAAAAGTGCAGGTTAATTTCAAAACTGAAGCTGCTGCTGCTGCTAAGTCACTTCAGTCATGTCCGACTCTGTGCAACCCCATAGACAGCCTCCCACCAGGCTCCCCTATCCCTGGGATTCTCCAGGCAAGAACACTGGAGTGGGCTGCCATTTCCTTCTCCAATGCATGAAAGTAAAAGTGAAGTCACTCAGTTGTGTCAGACTCTTAGCAACCCCATGGACTGCAGCCTACCAGGTTCCTCCGCCCATGGGATTTTCCAGGCAAGAGTACTGGAGTGGGTTGCCATTGCCTTCTCCAAAACTGAAGCTATTGCTACTAAATTGGCAAATGCCCTGAGGCCAAAAATGTGCCTTTGTGTGCTGCACTTTTCTTGGTTCTTGTCTTTTAAGATTTGGTCTACTATTTCCTACTTATCTTAATAGCTCTTTAATGATTTTAAGAATTAAAATATTTCATCCATGGTTTTTAGCTGTGTTCAACCAAGTTTTAATCTAAATTACCTAGACTGTCATTAACAGAATTAGAAGTTTGTTCTCTTTGTAAACTTTTTTTAATTTTTAAAATTTAGTAACTGTGTATTAATCTTATCCAAAAACAAAACAAAACCTGTGAATATGTCTTTGTGTACATCCTAGCAATGATATCCATTCCTTTAGGAATAAGTTGTCATAAGGAAACAGGAACTTACAAGAGTAGTATATACTCTTAATCTATACATGCCATCAACTAGGTAATTAAAAATTAGAATAGGTACAAGGTTGGTGCAAAAGTAATTACAGTTTTTGCATTGTTAAAATTTGCTGTTTGATATTGGAATACATTCTTAAATGTGGTTATATTATACATTATTTTAATGCACATTTCTTGCTTTGCTGTTTTGGTAATGACTTATTACTTGCTGTTTATTTTATATTTATTTTAGACTAGGAAATGATGTTAGACCAAAAGTAAATTCGAGCAATTTTCTTAATTCGAGTTCAAAATGGGTTGTAAAACAGCAGCAACAACTTGAAACATCAATAACCCATTTGGCCCAGGAACTGCTAACGAACATACAGTGCAGTGGTGGTTTAAGAAGTTTTGCAAGGGAGATGAGAGCCTTGAAGGTGAGAAGTGCAGTGGTTGGCCATCAGAAGTTGATAACGATCAACTGAGAGCAATCATCAAAGCTGATCCTCTTACAACTACACAAGAAGTTGCTGAAAGAACTCAGCGTCAACCATTCTATGGTCATTTGGCATTTGAAGCAAATTGGAAAGGTGAAAAGCTCGATAAGTGGGTGCCTCATGAACTGATCGAAAATTTTAAAAACCGGCATTTTGAAGTGTCATCTTCTCTTATACTGTGCAACAGCAACGAACCATTTCTTAATCAGATTGTGACATGTGACAAAAAGTGGATTTTATATGACAACCAGCTCAGTGGTTGGACTGAGAAGAAGCTCCAAAGCACTTGCCAAAGCCAAGCTTGCACCAAAAAAAGGTCATGGTCACTGTTTGGTCTGCTGCCAGTCTGATCCACTACAGCTTTTTGAATCTCTGGGAAACCATTACACCCGAGAAGTATGCTCAGCACATTGATGAGAGGCACGGGAAACTGCAACGCCTGCAGCTGGCATTGGTCAACAAAAAGGGCCCAGTTCTTCTCCACCAGAATGCCCAACTGCACATCACACAACCAGTGCTTCAAAAGTACTACGAATTGGGCTACGAAGTTTTGCCTCATCTGCCATATTCACCTGACCTCTCGCCAACCAACTACCACTTCTTCAAGCATCTCAACAAATTTTGCAGGGAAAACGCTTCCACAACCAGCAGGAGGCAGAAAATGCTTTCCAGGAGTTCATGGGATCCTGAAGCATGGATTTTTATGCCACAGGAATAAACAAACTTATTTCTTGTTGGCAAAAATATGTTGATTGTAATGGTTCCTATTTTGGTTAATAAAGATGTGTTTGAGTCTAGTTATAATGATTTAAAATTCATGATCCAAAACCACAATTACTTTTGCACCAACCTAAATAGCATACATTTTGCTAGCCATCCAGAGCAGACAACTCTTCATTTTATTGTAATTTATAAATTAATCTAGTAAATAAAGGCTATATAGTAAAATTTAATATTGCAGTGATTCTTTCATCATGAGTACCTACCTAATAACAAATTTTATAAACATGTTCCTGTTAATTTAAATACAAATTAAAAAATTCAAATTCTGGGGTAATTCCCTTGTGATCCAGTGGTTGAGTTTGTACTTCCACCTCAGGGAAGCACTGGTTGGGCTAAGATCCTGTATGCAGCATGACCCCCCCCCACCCCCAAAAATCAATGTAAATTATATCTTTTTAGTTGAGTGATTAAAAATTTACCTTACAAACATAAAGTGCCTTGGATTAGTCTGCCTTTAGTTCAAAACTACACTGCTTTTTCTCCATCCCACATAATCCTAATATGTGAACCTTTTGTTCTTATTATGTTTGTATTTATGTCCTGAACATTTGTCCATACAAAGGACAACCAAAGTACTGACTCAAAACCAGACAAAAACAGTCTAGTCAAAATTCATAAACATTTGAAGTTTATGGAGAGGAGAAATAGTGAGACATTACTTTACCAACAAAGGTCCGTCTAGTCAAAGCTATGGTTTTTCCAATAGTCATGTATGGATGTGAGAGTTGGACTATAAAGAAAGCTGAGCGCCAAAGAATTGATACTTTTGAACTGTGGTGTTAGAGAAGACTCTTGAGAGTCCCTTGGACTTCAAGGAGATCCAACCAGTCCCTCCTAAAGGAGATCAGCCCTGGGTGTTCTTTGGAAGGACTGATGTTGAAGCTGAAAGTCCAATACTTTGGCCACCTGATGCTAAGAACTGACTCATTTGAAAAGACCTTGATGCTGGGAAAGATTGAAGGTGGGAGGAGAAGGGGATGGCAGAGGATGAGATGGTTGGATGGCATCACTGACTCATTGAACATGAGTGTGAGTAAACTCTGGGAATTTGTGATAGACAGGGAGGCCTGGTGTGCTGCAGTCCATGGGGTCCCAAAGAGTCGGACACTACTGAGCAAGTGAACTGACCGAAATAGCAAGAACCAAGCCTAAACTGAGTGAGCTTCTTGATTGGTCTATTAAAGACAGAGGTTTTAAAGAGTGAAAAGAAGATATCGAAGCCACAGTCAGCCCCATAATAGGCATTTTAAAATGCTTGTTGAGGGAATACCTTAGCGGTCCAGTGGTTAGTACTTGGCGCTTTCAATGCTGTTGCCCAGGGTTCAACCCCTGGTTGGCACACAGCACGTGCAAAAAAATAAAAACCTTGTTGAAGGAAGAAGGAGAAAAAGAGAGAAAGCAAAATTTAACCTGAGAGTTAAAGAGTGAATAGGAATTAGTCTGAGAAGTGGGGGATAGTTGGGAGAAAGAACTTTCCATGCATATGGAACAACAGAATGTTGAAAGAGAGCCATGGCTTCTAGAACTGAATGAATTTCTGTATGGCTAGACTGTCAGATGTAAAGAGAGGAGAGATGAAGCTAAAGAGATTTAGCAAGGGCCAAATCCTAGAGGACCTTGTTAAGTTTAGCTTGAAGGGTTAAAAGCTGGAGAGACAAGATCAGATCTGTACATTATGGAATATTAATTGATTGAAGAGCATAATTTGAATTTAGACCAATTAGGAATGGCAAAGTTTCAGAGAAAAGATGCAAGACATAAGGTAGGTCTGCAATAGGGTAGTAGCAATAGAGGTTCAAGATTCTTAGGGGGTAGAATCTAATTTAGTGATTATTTAACTGAGGATGTGAAGGTAAGGAAGCAGTCTAGAATAACTCAGATTTCTGACTTGAGTGATTGAGTAAAAATGTTAGGGAATGCCAGAGAGATTTATGGGGGAATGAGGAAGTTCCATTTTACATGCACTGAATTTGAGATGCCTTTGAGTCATCTAAGTAGTGGTTTCTGGCCACTGGACATACAGGTTTTTATAACTTGACTGGGATGGGGGGCACAGACTGGAGTTAGCCTCTTGATAATTAAAGCATTGAAATGGAGGTGATCAACCAGGGAAAGCACGTAGAGTATGAGGTTAAGGACCTAGGTCTGCACCCAAGAAATACCAACACGTAAGGGATATACAGAAGAGGACACTGAAGACAAATGGCTCGAGTGAGAAGAAAACAAAATGTATCACGAAAGCCAAGAGAAAAAAGGAAGGAATGGTTAATAGTGGCAAATGCTCCTTAGAGCTCAGCAAGATAAGGAATGATCCATTGGGTTTAGTGGATGAAGGTCATTTGTAAACTTGCAAGGCAGTTCTAGTAGGGGAGAAACCAGACTGCAGCGGATTAAGGATGAATGGCCATGAAAAATAGAAAATGTCATGAGACAACATAGATAATTAACTTCAGAATCTGTCTGCTGAGCCAAAGAAGCCAACTTAAAAACAGTACATACATATTATGACTGCATTTGTATTAAATACTTGAACAGGCCAAATTAATCTACTGTGACAACAAGCAGGTCAGTGGTTGCCTGGGACCAGGTATGGGGAAGGCGGGATGTCTGCAAAGGGGCATAGGGGAACTTTGAGGGGTGGTGAAAATATTATATGGCTTTACTGGGGTGGTTAATCCACAGGTGCATTCATTTGTCATTATTTGTTGACCTGCATATTTATTATATGTAAATTATACCTCAATACAACTTATTTTACAAGTTTAAAAAATATAGAAAGTGAGGACGTCCCTGATGGTCCAGTTGTTGAGAATCTGCCTGCCAATACAGGGGACACAGGTTTGATCCCTGGCCCAGGAAGATTCCACATACTGTGAGACAACAAGCCCAAGCGCAACAACTACTAAAGGCCTGTGCTCTGCTCCAAGAGAAGCCACTGCAGTGAGAAGCACGCAGACAACCAGAGAGCAGCTCCCATTTGCCACAACTAGAGAAAGCCCACATGCAGCAACAAAGACTCAGCACAGCCAAAAATAAATAATAAAAAATTTTAATGTAGAAAATGAAAATTCATTCAATTCACTGAATACATTCAATTCATTGAATACATTCGTTTGCAAAGAGGAACAAGTTAGAAGATAGCAGCTGAAGAAATATTTGAAATAAAGCCGACTACAACTGAGCCTTGAATGACAGGTGTTTGAACTGTGCTGGTCCACTTATACCTGGACTTTTTTCAATGGGAAATACTAAAGTACTACCGGATCTGTAGTTGGCTGAATCCACAGATGCAGAACCATGGAGGGCCAACTGTAGTTAGAGTTCTGAGTGGAGGGTCAGTGCCCCTAATCCTCCAAATTGTTCAAGAGTCAATTATAGTTGCTTTTAGATGGAAGAGCCTGGAGCATATTTAAATACTAATAAAATTCAGTGAAAGGAAGCAGTTAAAGCATAGCAGGTAAGAGACACTAAAGTGAAGGAATATGATAAAGCACGTACCACATCAGAAATTAGAATAGTGAGCTAACAAGTGCCCAAACCTCAGGAGTCCCTAGTTTGGGACATTCCAAGTATAGAAAGGTTATCGCCAATACAATTCATGTTCCACAATCGGTTCCTTCCAAATGTTGAGTTCAGTTAATTCTGGATAGTAAGACCACTGATAAGAGGTACAGGTTGGTTATATATGGACAGAAATGGCCTAAGCAAATCATTTAAACCATGGGAAATAATTTATTTCAGAAGACTGGTAGCAATAGGGCTTAGAGAAGTTGTTTAGTTGCTAAGTCCTGTCTGACTTTTGACCCCATGGACTGTAGCTTGCCAGGCTCCTCTGTCCATGGGATTTCCCAGGTAAGAATACTGGAACAGGTTGCCACTTCCTTCTCCAGGGCTTAGAGAAGGGTTCGTGATAAAAGAATAAGGGTGCAGTGGTTTGAGATGAAAACAAGATTTTCTTTGTCAAGCACTTAGGTACTGTGCAAATGTTTTATGCAAGTATTATTCTCATTTGTTATAACTACCTTGTTGGCATTCTCATTCTACAGAAGAGGGAACAAGCCCAGGTCAATTAACCTAGCCAAGATCACGCACATTATAAAGGTGGTAAATTATAAAGGTGGGATTAAAGCCTACGTCTGTATTTCAGGCTTCTTTGGTGGTTCAGCAGTGAAGAATCTGCCTGCAGTGCAGGAGCCGAAGATGTGGGTTCAACCCCTGGGTCAGGAAGATCCCCTGGAGGAGGGCATGGCAACCCACTCCAGTATTCTTGCCTGGAGAATCTCATGGACAGAGAAGCCCGGCAGGCTAGTCTATGGGGTCGCAAGGAGTAGGACACAATTGAAGTGACTGAGCATGCATACTATATGATTTCAAACCCATAGTAAGTATTTCTTATCCTGCTATTCAGGGCTTGGGGCTGAGTGGTAAAGAATCCACCTGCCAAGCAAGAGAGACAAGTTGATTCCTGGGTTGGGAAGATCCCCTGGAAAAGGAAATGGCTACCCACTTCAGTATTCTTGCCTGGGAAACCCCATGGAGAGAAGCTTGGTAAGTTACAGTCCATGGGGCTGAAAAGGAGTTGGATAGGACTTACTGACTAAACAACCACCCTGTTATGCAATTCTGCCTCAAATCTCATTCTTTAAAAATGCTATGGGAATTCCCTGGCAGTTCAGTGGTTAAGACTTGGCATTTTCACTGCTGTGTGTTGGGTTCAATCCCTGGTCGGGGAACTGAGATCCCACAAGCCACGTAACCAAAAAAAAAAAAATATTATATACAGCTGCTGGGTATATAACAAAAGCAATCAAAAGATTGGTCTATCTTAATCCTTTTGCTTTCTTCATCTTAGTAAAGTAAAACATCTTCAGATAATAATATACCCAGGTGGCACTAGTGATAAAGAACCCACCTACCAGGGCAAGGAGATGGAAGAGACGCAGATTTAATCCCTAGGTAGGGAAGATCCCCTGGAGGAGGAAATGGCAACCCACTCCAGTATTCTTGCCTGGAGAATCCCATGAACAGAGGAGCCTGGCGGGCTACAGTCCATGGGGTCACAAAGTCGGACATGACTGAGGCAACAGAGCACACACGCATATATGAAATAAAACAGGGGAGATAGGATATTAAACATTTTTACTTTTTTGATCTGTTCAGTTGAATAGATGCTTGGTTTGACTCTCAATACTGTTATTTTAATGTTAATCTCTTAGAAGAAAAAGATGTTTTGAAGTACTTTATGAGTGAGTGTTTAGGTTGTACTCCTAGTGAGTAGAATTGAGCCGTGCATTCAAAATACTGAATAACTGTCTATGTAAGTCACTGTGGAAGACGCTTTACAGAATACAAAAATGAAAGAGGTGTCTTCCTTACTGTAAAGGAGCTGGTAGTTCAGGGGAAAAGAGGTTATATGTCTACGATTATACCAGAAGAAACTGACATATACCACAAAGGGGGCACAGGTAAAGAATTATTGGTAGTTCAGAGAGAATTTTTATTTAAGGAATTCAGGATGTTAGAGGCAAAGGAAACATTTAGGAGTCTACTTTAATAGTTCAGCCCAATGATTTCCAGTGCTTCAACTAGGACAGAGATAGTGATGCTAACAGTTCTTGCAGAACTGTTTTTCACTCCAAACTTATTGATTGGATGTGGAGAGTGAGAAGAAAGAGAAATACAGAATGAAGCCCAAGTTCTTGACTTTTTCAGCCAAGTGCATGGTAGAGTCCTTCACCTTGATAAAGAATTCAAGAGGAAGAGCAATTTGACACGAAGGGTAGAAGGCAGAGGGGAGAGAAGTCAGTGTTCTCAATCCATCACCCTCTCCTTGGTCTTTCCGCAGCTTGTACTTGAGTGGTGGCTGTGTTCTCATTACCTAAGGGTCAGGCCTAGGGAGGCACTAGGTCTCCACTGTTGTAGCCCGTCTCGTTCACCTTAATTCAAACCATATCTTTATATATACACACACACACATACATATACATATATATCCCGTCGTTAACTCTCAATAACCCCGTTTGAACGTACCATCTGTTTCCTACCAGGATCTTAACGTCGTATTTGTGTATTTTTAAATAAAAGATACATCTGTATAATTATTTGTTTGTGCATAGGAAACATCTAGAAGGATGCACACCAACTGTTAGCAATTGTAGGATTGGTAATGGGTTTGGAAGAGGGGAGGGAGATACAGGGAAAAGATGAGAGGGCTTTATTTTATATGTCTATACTATTTGAATTCCTTAATAATAGGCTGTATTACTTTCTAAATTGAAAAATAACTAAGAGTTTTCAAAGTAAATCAAGAACATCAATCAGCCCAGTGTAAGAACTTCAGTAAATTCAGAGAGTAAAGATGAAACCTCCCTGAGAAACAGTCAACAAAATTTCAGAGAAAACCCCTAAATTAAAAAAAAAAATTTAATGATAAATACATATTGACAAAAATTAGTAAACTCTTGCATGAAGACAGCATCCAAGGAATTTCTCCATTTTCATGGCTCCCAGCCCTTCCCTCCAGGCTGCTGGGGCAACTTGAGACCCACTAAGCCAGCAGACTCCTCCACTGAGCGCTCACCCTTGCCATGAAATTCCTGATGAAGGGCCACGTGTTCTCGAATGCTGCGTAGCAGGCAGAGATAGGTGGCAGCTTGGAAATGAAGCTCATGCTGGGCTCTGCACAGTTTCTCACTGGTGACCTGGAGAAGTAGCAAGGTCAGATAGTCTATTAACAGCCCAGCTGCAGATACAGGGGCACTGTATTGAGAGCATTATTAAACAAGCATTCTCCAGAATAAAAGTAAACTGCACACAGGAAATACAAACATATGTTTGTGTATACTTAATACATCTGTCATTTGGGCACCTGTTAACTGAAGAATTTTACGAGTTTCACTGAAGCACTTCATTGAGTGTCCTCAAATTTTAATACTGGAAAAATAAAGTTACCTCCTTTCAACATCCTCATTTAATGAATGAGGGATCTAAAGCCCAGAGAGTTTCCATCGTTGGTTAATGCAGAGACGGGGAACTATAGTCAGGTCACTAATCATTAATGTCACCTAAGGAATAAAATACAGAACTTTCTACCCTTCAAAAAATGAAGGACTGCTTTATTTTATGTGACTGTTGACTTTGGTTAATATGGCACATGACTTTCAATAAAAATTAAAAACTTATTTTGTCTGAAAAATAGTTTTGTCTTCACCAGTAACAAAATGAAGGTTTTATATAAGAATCATATGTTGATATTACTTAATTATACTCCCTCACAATGTACATTTTCATTTAAAAAATCTATATTCTGATGACCTAAGGTCATCAGAAGCTGGTCATAATTAACTTTCATAATTAAGTACATTAAAACACAGACTTTACTTGACAAGTTTTATGTTCTGAGGCTTGATAAAGGGGTAGGAAAGGTGAGAGGGAGATGTGTGCACAGCCTCAAATGACTTAAGGAGCCCTGACCAAGTGTGGATTAAGCTCTGGGCACCACTGCCTACATATGCTTTTCTTTGACCTTTCTTTACTGGAATATCTAGGTTTGGAATCTGAAAATTAATATGTCTGATTTAAGATCTGCAGATCATATATATGAAAATATAAGCTGCTCAAAAACAATTCATCTATTTTAACTTTTTTTTTCAATTTAACTTTTATAATTAAAAATTTATGAGATCAACACTAACGTTAAGCATCAACAAAGAGTAACATTCATCTCTTAAGTCTAGTTTGATAGAATTTTAAATAGGAACTCTACATTAGTATAAGACAGCACATAACCAATCTTGATTCAGCTAAGCCTGAATTATGAGGAAAGAAGTGTCAGTAATATAACGTAGTAAATGAACCACCAGAGATCAAGAGATCTAATGAAAAAGAAAGCTGTATTTTCCCTATAGAGAAAGGGAAGATCTTTCCCTAATTGAATCCCTTCAGCCTAAAGAAAGGAGAGACAATGGGCAAAGATGATTACTGAGTTAGCTCTGAGCCAGCAGGAAATAGAAACCATACCCAATTCCTCTCATGCATTCCAGAGAGTTGTTTCTAGAATATTTAGCATGAATTTCACATTTATTCCCAAGGGATTTCACAGCCATTTCCAAGGCTCTCTCAAGGGCAAATAATGTTGCCTCCATAAGGTATAAACTATAATCTTGTCACATTAAGAATCTTAGAGTGACTTCCTGTTACAATTAAAATAAAGTTTAAATTCCTGCCTACCTATCTTCCTCCACTTCATCCACCACACCGTAAGCCTTCAGTTCAGTTCAGTCGCTCAGTTGTGTCCGACTCTTTGCGACCCCATGAATCGCAGCACACCAGGCCTCCCTGTCCATCACCAACTCCCAGAGTTCACTCAGACTCACATCCATTGAGTCAGTGATGCCATCCAGCCATCTCATCCTCTCCCCTTCTCCTCCTGCCCCCAATCCCTCCCAGCATCAGTCTTTTCCAATGAGTCAACTCTTCGCATGAGGTGGCCAAAGTACTGGAGTTTCAGCTTCAGCATCATTCCCTCCAAAGAACTCCCAGGGCTGATCTCCTTCAGAATGGACTGGTTGGATCTCCTTGCAGTCCAAGGGGCTCTCAAGAGTCTTCTCCAACACCACAGTTCAAAAGCATCAATTCTTCAGTGCTCAGCTTTCGCCACAGTCCAACTCTCACATCCATACATGACTACTGGAAAAACCATAGCCTTGACTAGACGGACCTTTGTTGGCAAAGTAATGTCTCTGCTTTTGAGTATGCTATCTAGGTTGGTCATGACTTTCCTTCCAAGGAGTAAGTGTCTTTTAATTTCATGGCTGCAGTCACCATTTGCAGTGATTTTGGAGCCCCAAAAAATAAAGTCTGACACCGTTTCCACTGTTTCCCCATCTATTTCCCATGAAGTGATGGGACCCGATGCCATGATCTTTGTTTTCTGAATGTTGAGCTTTAAGCCAACTTTTTCACTCTCCTCTTTCACCTTCATCAAGAGGCTTTTTAGTTCCTCTTCACTTTCTGCCGTAAGGGTGGTGTCATCTGCATATCTGAGGTTATTGATATTTCTCCCAGCAATCTTGATTCCAGCTTGTGCTTCTTCCAGCCCAGCGTTTCTCATGATGTACTCTGCATATAAGTTAAATAAGCAGGGTGACATATACAGCCTTGACGTACTCCTTCAGCTGCTCTCAACTGTCAGTTCCTCTCTCCTCTTGACTTTCAGTTGTGCAGCTTCTTGGACTTTTACTAACCCTCACTTACTTGCTAACTCTAATATTCTTAAAGTTCCTGGGTAATAAATTTTAATAAATTCCATCCTGTAAAGCCTACCTCTTCTATATACCAGGACTCCGGGGTCTCTACTCCTTTAGCATTTGTTTATTCTAAGTCCTTGGTCAAATGGCTCCTCAGGTGGAATGCAAGCTTCTTAAAAGACAAGACCCATGTGGATCTTACTCGTCATTTTTAGTCAAGTTCCTGTTAGTCCCTACTATTGTGACCTTTCAAAACTTAGTTGAACTTTAGTTTTAACATTTTGCATTCTAACTTCCATGGCTCAGACAATCAAGAGTTTAAGATAATGGTTCTCCCCTTTCCACACTGTTCAAAGGACACCAGGTTTCCTTCGCTAAAGCCCAAGCTGATTATTCAACTTCTGAGATAGGTTGCAAATTCTTTCCAAGTCAGATCAGTAACTCTAAATCTACTTGGGCTTGTATAGTTCAACTGTCCCTGAGTCTCAGTTGCCCCATTTGAAAAAAGAAACTATCTTTCATTCCATCTTGCCTATCCGTGGTAAACAGAGTGCTGGAGTGCAGAATTCATAAAGGAATTGTCCAAGGATGATGGATAGAGTCGGACACGACTGAGCGACTGAACTGAACTGAATTGATGGATGTTCATATTTATCTGCTACAGATGGAAAAATTGTTACTTGGTCATACATCACACATTCAACAGTACCACCTCATTAGAGGTGTCTAGTTCAGCTCTACAACGTGCGTGCTCAGTCCTGTCCCACTCTTTGGGACCCGGTAAGAATGAGCCCCCACTTCCTCCTCCAGGGGCTCTTCCCCACCCAGGAGTTGAACCCGCGTCTCTTCAATTAGCAGGCGGCTTCTTTATCACTGAGCCAGCTAAAAGTGGCGGCATAGTCGCGCTCTTCAAGTAGCTCCCATATCCCTCGCTCCATCTACAACTGCTTCTCAGAATAGCTCTCCTAGTGAAGGTGTGTGTTGGATAGATGCTGTGACTAGTAACCCTACACTCATCTTTCTGCTTGTCCCTCTGTTTCTTCCATTTCACTTTCCTCTAACCTTCCCACCCACACAGGCCAAAGACAGCCAGTGCAATCTCCAGGGACGGCTCCACCCCAGGACGACTTTGCTCTCCCGCCGGTCCTTGCTTAGTCCCTGGGCTTAGGTCTTAGACCAGGGCCTAGGGCCTGGGTCTGTCTGGAGGAAGCTTGGGCCTCAGAATTGCGGGTTAAGGCCAGGCGCGCTCCGTCCCGCCCAGACGCGACTCTCCCGCCCTCCCCGGAAAGGGGACGCTTGAGCACCCGGACACAGGCTTCCGTACCCGATGTGCACGGAAAGCTTTGACGAGATACCGATAGGCCGCGGTGTCGCGATAGGGTCGGCCTGTGGCCGCGTTCAAGTAGCGCAGCTCCCGTAGAAGGCCTCGCCAAGTGCGCAGCGGTGACCCTAAGGCCGCCATTTTCCAGTCGCCGAGTCGGGTGCGGGATGGCGCCCTACGACCCTCCTGCTCCCTCACCCTCCTGCCCAGCCGCTTAATGGTAGGGTTGGGACCAGACTGCAGGCTCCCCCTATCGATTGCAGGACAGCGGGATGTCTCACTTCCCTTCTCTGCCGAGCAGCATTAATCGAACGCCGAGCGGCTTCCTAAGAGAAAAGCAAACGAAAGCCGAGTGTAACTGAATGGCCTGGAAAAAGCCTGGCGGAGAGAAAGAAGGTCCTTGTTCGTTTCCTGACTGCGTCATGTCAGACGCCATTCGCTGACGGAGCACCGCTGAACCTGGAGAAAATGAGGGCATATCGCAAGTGGGTGTCAACTTAAAAATAGAAAACTTTGAGATTTTGTTTTATTTCTAAAGGGGATATCAAAATTCAGTCTATCGGCTTTCCCAAAATCTTAACGAGATTACGGCTCAGAAGGAAATGGGAGTCTATTGATTATCGCAAAATGTAGCCCCAAACCTAGAAAAACCACGCATACACTTCCCATCTTTAAAAAGTAAAATCGAGTTGGCATATTTCGCTATAATTGTTTAAGAAGCGGAAAAGGTAAAATTTTTATTGAAAAGTTCATTTTAAAGGCAACAAAAACTTTGCCACCCCAGATGGGACTCGAACCCACAATCCCTGGCTTAGGAGGCCAATGCCTTATCCATTAGGCCACCGGGGCTGATG
>NW_011494924.1:3433821-3435149 GCF_000754665.1 Bison bison bison | reverse complement strand
GGGGCTTCTGTGAATAACGCGCTCAGACAACGTTTTCAATTTTTTTTCCTTCTTCGTACGTCATGTCAGTTTCCTTTTAACCTATCCTAGGAAACCACACTTAGTACCAATAATAGGGGGACGAGGCATGCTGGGAGTTGTAGTTCAAGAAACAAAATCCCACGTTATAGCTCCAAAGGTTTTACCCTCGAAAACAGCACCGATGCGCCGGACGGACAACGGGCGCGCGCACGGTTTTGTGTACACGTTTCCTACGCGGTGCCCCCGCGCCTGCGCTGAAGCGCACATACGACGTCGCGGAGCCGAACCCTCTTGGGACGCTGGCTGACTCTTCTAGATTCGCCTCTAGAGTTTCTGTCGCGTTGGGTTTTCTCCGGAAACAGCCGGCCCCTTCCGGCTTTGCGGCTTTCTGGACGTAGCTTGCCCTCCATCCTGCCATTAGGTGGCGTTTCTGGCGGTCATTTTCTGTTTCCGGTTGAAACTCTGAGGCCATTTCCGCAGGGTAAGGGGCCAGTTAGAAATGTTTATCTTGCGTTCTGAATTGGCTGTTCAGTGGGAAACATGGGACAGCAGGGAATTGGAATTAGTTAATTAAGAATTAGTTAATTGGAAACAAATAGGAGTTTATTTTGGTTATTTAGTTGCATAAATCGGACAATTCATTTCTGAGTCTCAGCGACATTACCCCTTGCTTAAAATCTCGCAGTGGCTCCCCGTTGCCAGTAAACTTAAGACCGCTGGACCGTACCTAAATTGACCGTTGCCTGTATCTTCAGTTTAGTTCAGTTCAGTCGCTTAGTTGTGTCCGACTCTTTGCGACCCCATGGACTGCAGCACGCCACGCCTTCCTGTCTATCTCCAACTCCGGGAGTTTACCCGAACGCATGTCCTTTGAGTCGGTGATGCCATCCAACCGTCTCATTCTCTGTCGTCCCCTTCTGCCCTCAATCTTTCCCAGCATCAGGGTCTTTTCCAATGAGTCAGCTCTTCGAATCAGGTGGCCAAAGTATTGGAGTTTCAGCTTCAGCATCATTCCCTGCAAAGAAATCCCAGGGCTGATCTCCTTCAGAATGGACTGGTTGGATCTTCTTGCCGTCCAAGGGACTCTCAAGAGTCTTCTCCACCACCACACTTCAAAAGCATCAATTCTTCGGCGCTTAGCTTTCTTTGTAGTCCAACTCTCACATCCATACATGACTACTGGAAAAACCATAGCCTTGACTCCACGCACCTTTGTTGGCAAAGTAATGTCTCTGCTTTTTAATATGCTGTCTAGGTTGGTCATAACTTTGCTTCCAAGGAGTAAGCGTCTTTTAATTTCATGGCTA
>NW_011494924.1:3367707-3433721 GCF_000754665.1 Bison bison bison | reverse complement strand
GAAGTGATGGGACCAGATGCCATGATCTTTGTTTTCTCAATGTTGAGCTTTAAGCCAACTTTTTCACTCCCTTCTTTCATTTTCATCAAGAGGCTCTTTAGTTCTTCACTTTCTGCCATAAGGATGGTGTCATCTGCATATCTGAGGTAATTGATACTTCTCCTGGCAATCTTGATTCCAGCTTGTGCTTCTTCCAGCCCAGCGTTTCTCATGATGTACTCTGCATATAAGTTAAATAAGCAGAGTGACAATATACAGCCTTGACGTACTCCTTTTCCTATTTGGAACCAGTCTGTTGTTCTGTGTCCAGTTCTAACTGTTGCTTCCTGACTTGCATACAGATTTCTCAAGAGGCAGGTCAGGTGGTCTGGTATTCCCGTCTCTTTCAGATATTCTCCCCTGAATTGAAATTTGTTAATCCAGCTTTCAAAGATGTTGCAAATTTAAGCATGCTCTGAGAAAGAAGAATAATTGGAAGTAGGTTTTCAGTAACTGTTGGTATGTTATGGTAAGGGGCGATAAGACATAATTCTGAGTTCCTTTTTACTGAACTGCCAAGGGACTCTTCTTCCATTTTTAGACTAAAGCAGAGTAAATAGATAATCATAAAATGTTAGTTCTAACCAAAGGCAGCCTCCAAACAAGCTTCCCCTTTCATACATACATTGTTTATTACAAGAGGTGAAGCGTTTTACCCCTCCTTCCCACCATTCCTGCTCTTAAATCTGAGCAGGCTTTGTGACTAGCTTTAACTAATACGTAGAATGTTCTGGAACTTCTATGGTACCTCAGGCTTTAAAACTGTTAGCTTTCACAGTGTGCTTCTTACCTAGCTACCATGCTATGAAAACTACAGGGCTCATAGAAGAATCCTGAGACAGGCCCAGCTGAGCTCTCAACTGACAGCACTAATTACCAACCAGAGAAGTGGGCCATCTTGAATGTTCCAATCCAGTAGCACCCACAAATTACGATAGTCTTAACTGGTGTCATATGTAGCAGAGAATTGCCCAGATGAATCTAGTCAACTCAAAGAAACGTTAAAAGAACATGACTGTTGTTTGGGAATAAATTCCACTAAATTTTAGAACAACTGTGTGTCAACAGAAAACCAAATCAGTCAATGCAATGCTTCTCTAATTAAAAGTGTTAGCAGTCAGTTAAAACCAATACTGTTTGTCCAATAAAAAACTTCTGTTGACCTTATATAATCTAAGGTTGCAAGTTTACACTGTGTCCCAGGGCATTTCACAGGCAATGTCTCATGGGACCCTATGAGGTAGTACTCTGATTTTACCTACTTTGAAATGTGGGAACAAGCTCAAGGCAGTTTCATGGTTTAGTCAGCTTTACTGACTGCTCAGTGATAAAGTCAACATTTGCTCTCAGGCAGTCTTAACTCCAAAGCCTATTTTTTAAACTTAAAGTTTTATAGCAGAAAAGGGATTTTTATGAAAAAGAGGTGGGGTATCATAATCAGAACTGGGTAAGGTTAGAGACTAGGTTTGGAAGCTACACAGCCAAGAACCTCACCTAAAAGCCTGCTCCAGAAGTGGTCCAGTGAAAACAGCAGTTACTGCAGCTTGCAGTGCTGACACAGGGACGCTGCACAGGGTCTGGACACTGGCACCAAGCCAACTTGTGCCAGAATGGAGAAAGTCATTACCTAAGAGTCAGAGCTCTGGGCTGAGTACTTCTAATAAACATGGCCTGGGTCATGTTCCCATGCTGGTCAGAGGCGGCTGGGAAAGCAAATACTTTGTCATTCATTGAATTTTATTAAGCTTCTAGTAGTTTGGCCACCTCATGCGAAGAGTTGACTCATTGGAAAAGACTCTGATGCTGGGAGGGATTGGGGGCAGGAGAAGAAGGGGACGACAGAGGATGAGATGGCTGGATGGCATCACTGACTCGATGGACGTGAGTCGCAGTGAACTCCGGGAGTTGGTGGACAGGGAGGCCTGGTGTGCTGCGATTCATGGGGTCGCAAAGAGTCGGACACGACTGAGCGACTGATCTGATCTGATCTGATGAGGCAGGCACTTCTAGATGCTAGGGAAACAGAAGCACAAGTAGTATAGGTCAACCTTTCCTCTACTCATCAAAGTTTCCATTCTAGAAAGGGGCAGACAGACAATAAGCAAATAAACAAGCAGAACATAAAATTTATCAAATGGTGAGGAGTGCTATGAAAAATAACTAAATAAAGCCAGGGGCCAGGGATTAAGCCCTATTACGGGTTCTGGGCAGTCCTTCTGGATAAGGTAAGGACATTTGAGCAGAGACCCAAATGATGTGCAGAAACTGCATCTTCAGCTTGTGTTTGTGTGTGTTTGTGTGTATGCTGTGCCCACATTTTAAGTAGAGACCCTGCCTCCATTTCCCACCCATTGTGAGGCCACCGCTATTCTGTCCTTCAAGCTCTGTGAGGTACAGGAGAAGTTCTGGGACAAGTTTTCTATGCCCAGAGAAAGGAGGTCTAGTCTTAACTCTGCAACTACAGCAGTGACTGGCTACCTGGCCATGCACGTGGGAATCTGGAGGAAATTTTAGTGGGAAAGAGACGGGACTAATGAAAGAGGGTGATTCTGAGATGAGACATACATAGGCACTTGCTTCCATCAGTCAGTGATTTCTAAACTTCTTTGTGTATCCACAGTGGTAAAAATCTTGTGCCTCCCCATAAGTCTTTGTATTTATTTTAAAATCACATACATGTACTATTGATTAGTGTAGAATATATATTTAAAACATGCACAAAGTAGAAATAAAATTTTTTAAAATGAAAAACAGTATTTTGAAAACATTTTTATTGTTATTTATTAACAGTAAAAAACAAAGTCCTAATTTCTCTCAGTAAAGAAAGATGAACATACTTTATTGAAAATGCAGTGTAATACATTTTATTATTTTTAAAATCTTGGTCTAACACATTTGGGGCAACAAGATCACATAGTGATAAACATTTCTAAACATCCATTTTCAAATTTCTCTCTTCATTGCATGAGCTTCTTTTAAAAAGGCAGTCACTTACAGTTTTAAAAAATTACTTTTAACTTAAAGGGAACCTTTAAATATGTTCATTTCTTTCAGAAGATCAGCTAGGCAGTTGTATCCATCAGGGAAGAATCAGAAAAAGAGAAACAACTGCAGGCTTTTCAAGCAGAAAGCAGTCGAGTGCAGGGCACTGAGATGCCCGATGGCGCTATTAGAGGACCTGCAGGAGCCAGGGGAAGTCGCTACTCACATTCAGCAGTTCAGAGTATCAGGAGGTTGCTGCTCTTACATAGGTCAGAAAATAACAGGGAACCCCCCCAGTGCTGATCAGAGCTGCTCACCCCACCCCCAAGTACTCATATAGGAGCTGACAGGAGATTACATGTGAGCTGCGGAGAACTTTTAAGTCTCCCACGGACGGCCCATTTTGCTAGGCGCTGCCGCTTTTCCCTCCCATCCACAAAATAGCCTATGAATACATCTGGCAGAAAGAAATCACATCCAGAACCTGGAAGGCAAGGAGTTTGGGAAATGTTTCCATAATTCTAATCCCTGTGATACATAAAAGGATGTAGGAATGAATGCTGGCTGCCAAAAACCAGGCTGTAGCCCACACAGCAGCATACTCCTGAGCCTCTTGTCATCACAGAAAGGGACAGCAAGTGAGAAACACTCGCCCCTATCGTATAAGAAAAATAGGTAAATTTTAAGTTAGACAGCTCTTGTAAATCCTTTTAAGCAAGCTAATCACTGCATCAGTGTAGCTTATGTATTTTTATGTAGTCTACTTCCCATTACATGGTAGTTTCTGCTTTTTAAAGGTCTTACTTTAAACATTAACCTTACCAATAACATCCTGTAGCATATAGACTGCAGTATGTTATAACACTCAGAAGCAAAGGTGCCTATTAACCAGCAAGCCAGACTTGCTAGATGTAAGCAGAATGCAATTTATCCCTCCCACCACTGCTGCTCATGGACTTCTTCCTCTCTGGCATGAAATCCTGGGTGGTTCACATAGCTTTTCCAGGGAATAACAGGCAGTTGGCTTTTTTTTTTTTCCCTCCCCTCCCCCCACTGACCCTGCTTTGGTTTTTTAAAAAATTCAACCTGTTTAACATTAAAACTCCAAACTTGTTTCCATAAAACTTTTCCCCGTTGTCAGCTGCAGCTGCCACAGGCTGAAGGTGAGCAGTTAGGACTGCAGGATGGAGCTGACTTCTCCATCTCCCCTGAACTACTCTCCCACTCTTCAAATGTAACCTCTTCCTGGAACAAGCTGGATTTGTATAAACAGAAAGCAAGTTGTTTTCTCAGGAGTGCCCCTACACACTTGCTGTAATGATTTGTTATGCTTGGATGAAATTCATGGCTTTTTTTCTTTTAGGTGACAAACAGGTTAAAGAGTTATCATTTTAAAAACAGTCTTCTTTTTAGGTATGAACCAGTCTCATCCAGTATCAGATCAAAACTGCAAACGCCAGTTTTGATTTAACATTTCTCTCCTCCTCCAGCCTGGAAATGTGAAGAGAAGGGGGACCAGGGTCAGTGTCATTTCTGTTTCTCACCCCCTCTTGCCTCCTTGCTGGCTGCTGTTGCAGCAGCAGTTGCAGCAAGGGAGAGAAGAGATGAGGTTTCTTTCCGTTGGTAGAGAGATAAGCTGGTGTCTGTGACCTCTAGGAGCAGCAGATTGCAGCGTTGCTTCTTTTTTTATAGCTCAATAGTTCCTCTTTCTCTGGGGATCTCTCAGCTGCAGTCCCTTGTGGGCCGTGTCCTCTAGTTACTCAGGATGCCTGCACCCACCGCTTAGTTTCCAGGATCCGCCCCTCCACTGAAGTCATTTCATCCATCCAGGTGTTCCCTTTGGCTGGGTTCCTTCTTAAAATGAGCAAATCTGATTCCCTTTCTTGAGAACCACATCGGACCCACAGGAACTCAGGAACTTTGGCATGCAGTCATGCCACACTCCCCATGCAGCCTTCTCTCCTCTAATGTCTTCTCCAGGAGCTAATCACCTACTCCTCACTTGTCTTTAGACTTTAAGGAGTAAGTCAGACTCCTATGTCCCTCAGATTCCACTGGAGATGGGTCAAGCCCTCCAAACAGTCCTGTGGAGGGGCCCCCTCATTTGGCACGAGTTGAAGAGGAAGCACCCTGACCCTCTCCTGCTTGGGCAGCAGAAGGGAAACGTCCAGCATATTGACAACTGCTTCCAGAGGAATCTTCTCACATTTTCTCATGGAGCCTGGAGGCAGGTGCCAAGCCAGCTCATCCGTCCCAGCACTGAGCTAGTGCTTCCCAGGATCCGCTTCACAGTCTCTTAGCACGTGGTGCACAGGTAATCTAGTTCCCTTTCCCTTTAGAACGTGGATGGACTTGGCACCTACTGTTTTGTTCTCGGCCTTTGGGGTTTCTGGTGAAACTGACACAGAGAGAGTCCCACTTTAGTAAATGAAGGTACCATTGTCAGACCTTCCTTATGGAACCCCTGTTCTTTCATCAGGATGCCTGAGGCACTGCAGGCAACACGACTAGTGAACTAGACTGCCTGAATGTACAGTTAATACAGAACTATTAATACTTGTCTTTTCGTTTTAGTGACTAAGTCATGTCCAACTCTTTTGTGACCCAATGGACTGTTACCCACCAGGCTTCTCTATCCATGGGGTTTCCCAGCAAGAATATTGGAGTGGGGATTGCCATTCCCTTTTCCAGGGGATCTTCCTGACTGAGAAATTGGACCCGTGTCTCCTGCATTGCAGGCAGTTTCTTTGCCCTTACATATTAATTATTAAGTATATCTTATTGACTTGTTAAATTTCAATATTATATATGTTTATGGGGCTTCCCAGGTGGTGCAGTGGTAAAGAATCCACCTGCCAGTGCAGGAGACGCAAAAGGTGTGGGTTAAATCCCTGCATCAGGAAGATGCCCTGAAGAAGGAAATGGCAACCCATTCCAGTATTCCTGCCTGGAGAATCCCATGGACAGAGGAACCTGGCGGGCTACAGTCCATGGGGTCGCAAAGAATCAGACACGACTGAGGACAGGGACCTTGACCTTAACATGTTTATATAGAGAGATAGCTATTTTTATGAAAACTATGTATAAGACTTCTTTTTTGCGATATGAAATCATACCTTTAATCTCATCATGAAAACGTCTTAAAAATATCCTTATAAAAATTCCCCATAAATATAATTTAGAAGGAATTTTATTAATACTTCCTTTATTGTTGGATATTTATGAACTCTTTCTTGATTAAACACAGTGCTGGTGTGAAAATCTTTGTGCAAAGGTATTAGCTGACATTCTGAAATATTTCCTAGAAGTTGAAAATTACTGTAAGACTCGTTTTTCACATTGTGGAAGATTAGATGTGCAGAGAAATCTCAATATAAGACACCTTAAAGTGCTGGGTGAAATTTCCATACACATAAAAATATTTTTTCAACGTGGGAATGAGTAAAAGAAGCCAGAATAACCACAAGTCAAAAAGGAAGAAAGGGAACAATAAAAGTAGCATTTACCCTGAGGGATAATCCTGGTGGCCTGCTATCCCTGGTGGCCTAGAGTGTGGATTTTAATTTGCCTTAGTTAAAGTCACTTAGTCGTGTCTGACTTTTTGGGACGCCATGGACTATATACAGTCCATGGAATTCTCCAGGCCAGAATACTGGAGTGGGTAGCCTTCCTCTCCTCCAGATCTTCCTAACCCAGGAATTGAACCGGGGTCTCTTGTATTGCAGGCGGATTCTTTACCAGCTGAGCCACAAGGGAAGCTCTAATTTGCCTTAGGCAGTCCAAAAAAAAGAGAAAGCCTCAGATCACCTTGGTGGGAGGTCAGATCATGTTGCTATGCTCCTCAGTCGTGTCCAATTCTTTGGGACCTCACAGACTGTAGCCTGCCAGGCTCCTCTGTCCATGGGATTCTCCAAGCTAGAATGCTGGAGTGGGTTACCATTTCCTTCCTCCAGGGTATCTTCCTGACCCAGGGATTGAACCTATATCTCCTGCATTGGCAGGCAGTCCTTTACCACAGATCCACCAGGGAAGCCCAAGTCAGATCATAAACTCTTACAAAATGATGGCACCCCCAACAATTAACCTTATTGCTGGGAATGAAAACAATATCCCCTGACCTCACCGAGAGGAGACTTTTCTGTCTCAGCTCAGGGCTGGGTGGCACGTGAGGAAAAGCTTCTATACAAGAATTCTTAACGACCAGCAGTAACCACTCATATACATCTGTGGCTGGAAAGTTATCCTGTCTCTGTGGCCTTGAAATCCTTAAGCTGAACATTTAGTTTGAAATGGTCTTGGATTGGCAATGTCCCTAGAAACCTGGAAGCAGCAAACTCAAATATTCTTTAGAGGAACACACTTTAAATCCAGGCCTCAAAGAATGCACAAAGTCAAAGTGCAGGGGAGCATTAAAAAAAGAAGAAGAAGAAATCACCAAACACATGCAGAAATAAGCCAGTATAAGCAAGTTAGTAGAAAAACTGTAGGACTGGACCTACAGTTGGTTCAAGATCTTACTCTGGTGTCTAGAACTTTATGGGTCTGATGCTCCCAACCCACTAAGCACATGCTAGGGCCCTGACCTTGGTCTCTCTCTTTAGTACACTTCACCAGCTAAGAATACTGCTAAACCCAGGAAAAAATAAGCTCATTTTTTTGAAAATGAGATATTTGAGGAGTATAATCACAACAGAGACAATAAATGCAACATACCGTGCTAGACAAACCAGAATGGAACAACACTGATCAAAAACTTGAGCATAATAAAAGTCCTCACAAACAGGATAACAGTAAGAAACAAGCAATTATGTAGAACTAAATGGAAATATATATGAAATATGTAATAGCTGAACAAACCCAATACAGTGGATAAAAACAATGGCTACCTAGCTGAAAAATGAATAATAATCTAGATCAGCTCAAGGAATTTTCTTAGAAAGTATTGGAAAGGGATGGAAAATGTGAAAGAACATTTAAGAAATAATAAGAAGTCAATATCTGAACAACATGAATCCCACCCAGAAAGAGAGAAAATGGATTTAGGGAAGAGATCTTAAATCATAAGTAAGAACTTTCAAAAATTAAAGATAAAAAGGACTCTAAAGGTCTCATGGAGCACCAAATAGAAGAATTATGGAAAAATCAAAATTTTGACATATTACATGATATTTAAGAATATAAGAGGGAGGGGATATGTATATACTTATGGCTGGTTCCCATCGTTGGACAGCAAAAACCAACACAACATTGTAAAGGAATTATTCTCCAATTAAAAATAAAAATTTTTTAAAAGACAAAATGCTAAAAGCTTCTGGAGAGAAGAAGCAGAAAGCTCACAAAAGCTTAAGAATTAGATTTATACTAGTCTTCCTAAGAAATACAATGGAGACAAGAAAACTGGTGAAGTGAATTCTAAGTGAATATAGAATATATTTTCCTAAGGAAAATAACCTAAGAGTATTATATCCAGCTAAACTATTACTTAAATGTAAGGACAGAAAGATATATTCAGACATACAGAAAGATATATTCAGACATACAGGGCCTTAGAAAATTTACAGCACAAAAAGTCTCTTTGAAAGCCCTCCTGCTTAAGTGAGATGAGTCAGAGAAAGACAGAAACTGTATAATATCACTTACATATGAAATTTAAAATATACAGCAAAATTGTGTATTATATTATAAGGAAGCAGACTCAACAGATACAGAGAACAAACTAGTGGTTACAAGTGGGGAGAGGGAAGTGGGTAGAGTACAAACTTAGGTATAAAATAAGCTACAAGGATATACTATACAACATGGGGAATATAGTCAATATTTTATAATAATGAATATAACCTTTAAAAATTATGACTCACTATATTGTATACTATAATATACAGTATTTTACATCAGCTGGGAATGTAAAATGGTCCAGCTCCTGTGGGAAACAGTTTGATGTTTCCTCAAAAAAATGAAACATAAAGTTACCATATGACCCAGGAATACCATTCCTTGGTATATATACAAAAGAACTGAAGACATATACTCCACAAAAGCTTGTACACAAATGTTCATAGCAGCATTATTCATAATATTAAAAAAGTGGAAACAGCCCAAGTATCTATACTAATAAATGGATATATAAAAATGTAATACATTCATACAAAATACTATTCGGGATATAGATAGCTTGGATATTAAATTTAATATTAGGGCCAAATATAAAGAAAGATAAGCAACATTATATATTGTTGAAAAGAAAAATATATCAAAAAGATATAACCAAAACAAACACAACATTGTAAATCAACTATACCTCAATTGAAAAAAAAAAGAAAAAATAGATATAACCATAATGAACATATATTCACTCAATATATGCCAAGACCGAAGGAAAAGGAAGAAGATGCACATAAACAAAAACAGAGAATGAGAGCAGGAAAACAAGTACAGATGCAACAGAGATTATATAATAAAAATATTTTTAATACACTTCTAAGAAATTGTCTACAAGTGGATTGATTGTATATAGGTGCTACAGGACAAGCAATTGACATAATTCAACTCATACTTAACAAGATTTCCAGAAAATTAGGAATAGAATTTTCACTTCATAAAAACTATATACCAAAAATATAGAATAAATGCTATACTTAAAAGAGAAAATTTTCCCATTAAAATAAGAAACAAAGATGGGGACCCTGGCTGCCCAGTGGCTAGGACTTGGCACTTTCACTACGTGGGCCCAGGTTCAATACCTGATGAGGGAGCAAAGATCCTACAAGCCACATGGCATGACCAAAAAAAAAGTGAAAAAATTGGAAGAGGAAATTAACGTGCCATTATTTATAATTATATGATCAACTCAGTTAAAAAATTAATAATCAGACAAGTAATTAGAAGAGAATAAAGCTGCTGGATTACTAACTCAATTTGTGAAATCAAAAGCATTGATCCCAAGAAAACCACTAGAAAATAGATTAACATAACCATTTCTAAAAACAACAAATCTAAAGTACCTAGAAATCAATACATAAACAATACCTTTACAGAGAAAATTTAAAAGGTTTACTAGAAGACATGAAAGAGGATTTTTAAAAATGAAGAACAAGAAGCGGAACAAGAAGCAAAACTAAGGGTGGGTACCTTTGGGATAGAGGGAGTGGGGAAGTAAGAAAGGAAGGAGAAACCTAATTTATCATAAAATGAGGAAACGAGAGCTTCTATTAAGAGATGAAAACCATGCGCTATGGATTAAGGCACACAATTAATGCACTGCTTTGCATTTGCGGTACAGTAAAGCAGAAATGAACTATATACAACACATACTGACACACAGTTTGAAAATGCAGCAGCAAACTATGATGGGAGAGGCAGTAGTTGTCAGAGGGTTACACGTGAAACCTGACACTCTGAGTGCAAGGGCAGAGACAGAGGTGAAACTGAATCACTGGATAAAGCTTTATTTCTCTTCATGGCTTCACTTCAAGCTTTACTTCTCTCCAATACAAGCGGAAAAAGTGGAAGTGGTGATTTGGACTCCGATCAGTGTGGACGGTGAGAAGCTATGACAAAATTAGACAGCGTATTAAAAAGCAGAGACATCACTTTGCTGACAAAGGTCTGTATAGTCAAACCTACTTTTTCCAGTAGTCATGTATGTAGTCACATCCATACATGAATGTGAGAGTTGGACAGTAAAGAAAGCTGAGTGCCGAAGAATTGATGCTTTTGAATTGTGATGCTGGAGAAGACTCTTAAGAGTCCCTTGGATAGCAAGATCAAACTAGTCAATCCTAAAGGAAATCAACCCTGAATTTTCACTGGAAGAACTGATGCTGAAGCTCCAATACTTTGGCCGCCTGATGGGAAGAGGTAACTCACTGGAAAAGACCCTGATCCTGGGAAAGATTGAAGGCAAAAGGAGAAGGGGGTGGCAGAGGATGAGATAGATAACATCACTGACTCAATAGACATGAATTTGAGCAAAATCTGGGAGACAGTGAAGGACAGAGGAGCCTGGCATGCTGCAGTCCATGGGGTTGCAAAGAGAATGACACAACTTAGCAAATGAACAGCAACAAAGCTAGGTTTACCTCTAGACTGCTCATTACATGAACCAAAAGATTCCCTTAATTGTTTTGCTTAACAGACTTTTAGAGCAGTCTCCCTTTACTTTATATGCCAAGGGACTGACACCTGTGATGGAAGAAATCTTAACTGGTATTTATCCACTCTTGTACTTTTAAATATATATTTTTTAAGATTTTTAAAAGTACTGGTTTCACTTATATATTTGGGAATATTAGAGCAAGAGGAAGCATGAATTTATGCAGGGGAGAAAAAAGAGGCAGAAGAGACAGAATAATAGTAGCCACCCTGTATTAGTTCTCATGTGCTAGGCACTATGCTAGGTGCTTTCCATACCTTGTCTCTTAATTCAACAACAAAACCCTCCACTGGGAATCATCCCTGCAGAAATGAGGAGGCTGAACGGAAAGCCACATCTTGTCTGAAGTGCCACCTTCATAAAGGGGACCTCAGAGCCCAAGTCTGATGTCAGCCTGTTCTGCACGCTGTGCCATCCTAGTACAGAAACGATAGTGGGGAAATAGTGAAGGGACAGACACAGGGACACAGACGAGGTAAATATACACAGAGACAGAAAAAAAAACAAGCCACATCAGGGCACGTTCCGATGAGGAAGAACTACCGTATGAGCCAATACCCGTCACTGCCCTTTGAAAAGCTCGTGCCCTCACCTGCAATGTAATGCAATCCTTCGAGCACCCAGAATCAGCTCTTCTGCTTTTACTTCCAATTTTCAAAACTCTTTAAAAAATATTTATTTTCTCAAATATTCCTTAAAGCTTTACATGGATATGAAGCAATGTTGCAGATTCAGACACTGAGTTTCAAATCTGAATGTCAGGCCTATTACAAAACAAACGTGCGACTGCCGGTTTGGTTATGCAAACAGACACCAAATACCTAAAGGACAGCACAGTTAGACCTGTCATAGCTAGCTAACCGCTCATCAATAACTGTGCTACTGTAGCTATGGAATACTATATGAACTGTCAACAAGTAAAGACAGATCTCTATGTACTGAGGTGGAATAACCTCCAAGATAATGTTAAAAAGCTGGATACATGTTTATGCTTTTAACTGGAGAACTTGGTGGCAGTAGTTGGTCTGGGGAGAAAAAGGGGGACAAGGGTAGGAAAGATGCTTTGCACTCACTGTCAATCATGTATTTGGTGTTTTTTTTCTTCTACCCAAGTGCAAGAATGATCTTTCCCCCTAAAATCTTTATATCAAGCTGTTCAGTTGTGTCTTCCCTCTAAACCAGATCCAGTTTTGGGGTCTGAGTGGGAAGAAATAAATTATTTATTTCCCCTCTCCCAGTGATTAGATAGCAAGAGGCTCCTTCCCATTTTTTTCCCCTTTTCTCCAACTAAACCCACCTCTTTGTTTCTTTACAAAACTCCCAAACCAAAAACTTACTCACGGTATCCACGTTCACTGAAAACCCGTTTATGTAAAAAGATAAAGCATTTCTCTCACCACTCTGTATTTTGCAGTGTACGTCCGTTTTCTTTCTGTGCATATGCATGTGCATGAGCAGTTATTAGCTCACACTTTTCTGCACTAAAGCTAAGGTTGGAGATGATTTCTTGACTACATGGACAAGTATAAAACACACTTGCTGCTTCAGTTTTCTGTATTCCTGTGAACCAACTCCTCTGGACATCTGTCCCTCATTCAATTCAGCCTCAGAGAACAGGCTGCATCTCGTGTTTAATTCTTGGCTCTAAATTGACTTGGTTAGTCTGAAATCCTTAACTCCTTGGGCCATGTTTTTTCTTCTTAAAAACTTCATATATATATATATATATATACATACACACACACACATACATACACACACACCATACAATCAATAATAACACAGAACTAGTATAAATGATAATAAAAGCTAACATTTATCTAGTACTCACTATGAGTCACTGTACTAAGTGCTTCACATGCCTTATATATAATTTAATGTTAATCAAAGTTACATGAAAAAAAGTATTCCACAGTCGAAGCTTGAGGAAATTATGGCTTTAAAAAATCCTATTTAACAATGGCAGCTTTAATACGTTAATCCACATTTGCAAGATGGTAGTCAGATTACTTAGCTACAAATTTGAGGGGCTGTTACTCCCAAAAACACACTTTTGCAAAACTACTAGTTTTTCGTAAAAGCACTTGCAGCCTACCCTCTCCTGCCTGAGGACCATGTCTTTAAACTTCTTCATCTTAATGACAGTGCATTGAAAATACACTTAAATACCAGGACTGTTTATATTTGAGGGCATATGTTCTTTTCTGTATCTTATATGCACATATACAGTTATAAATGACGAAACTGTTCGATTTCTCTCACAAATTGCTACCTTTTCACCCTCTTTCCCAGTCCCTACCTGGATTTCTAAGGTTAAATTCTTTTTTTCACTTTTTTCTCATGCCAATATTTTCCCTAAAGAAGTCCTCTACAAGTAAGACTAAAAGATGCTCACTTATGCAACTAGGTGAGCATCCTGCATCTACAACTGCAAGCCCTGACCCTGGAGGCAGGCATACGCCTACACAGGCACACACCCTCTAATCTGAAGGAAGAACCTAGTAAGCCTGCGTTCCAGGACTCACACAGTCTGGCTTCCTCTAGTCACCCCAGCACCCACCTCACACCAGCCTGGCCGCCTTCCTGTTTCTTCCTGAGTCTGCTCAGGATGCTCCCTTTTCCTCCTTCCCAGTCAAATCCCATTTATCCGTGGAGGCCCAGTTCAAATGTCATCAACCTGACAAGGTCTCCTCAGATCTTTCCAGCCTATTTTTTCCCCTGCTCTGAACTCAAGTGGCAGGTGGCCATGGACCACACCTTTGTGACACATTTTGAACTGTAACTTGTCATTTGATTGCAGACTCTTTGTAAATACATGGAGGGTAGGTAGGTAAATACATGCCCCTGATTTCTGTATCCCATAACACCCAGCACAGTGTGTTACAAGCAAGAGATACTCCAGCACCACTGAAAGAATGAGATATTAAAATTCAAGTTAACTCAATGATACAACAGACACAAGAATAATATGTACATTCCTCTTTATTTAATACAACAACACGTAACACATACAAAAAGAAAAAACACTCATGTAAAAGGCCCTGTCGCAAAGGATAGACAGGAAACATCTACACAATCAAATAAGGCTCCTGCTTTAAAACAGGGGTTTGCTTAGCTACACTTGGAATATGAGCAAGGCTGTTGCGAAAAAAAGAAAAATAAAATCCCTGCACTGAAGGAGTATATATATCAATGGGGTCAATTTACTAAATTCACAGATCCACATCTAGGAATGTTTAAATCCTCTCACATATCCAAAAGTCATCAGGGTTTTATGAAATGTGATTTTTTTGGGGGGTTAAAAAATTTTACCTGTCCTCCTCTGTCTTTAGAAAATAGTGACAAGAGCTCTCTAAAAACTAGAGACCAGCAAACCACCCAAAGTTTGGAAAACTTTACCATTAAAGTCCAAAAAGTGTGTAGAACTGAGAATTCAAAGGCAAGATGGCAGTGGGAAGAAGAATTTAACTGGGTCATTTCCTGATCAGTCACTGGGACACGATGGAAACATCTAGGCTTAGTGCAGGCTTCGGTAGCAGCAGCTTTGTCCATATTCCTGCTCTCATTAGAGCCGGAAATTAAACAAGCACCAGTTCATCTCAAAGAGCCTTATACAAACACACACACATACATACCCACACCCATTCACATCTCATCACCACCCCCTTTTATTTAAATTTATTATTATTATTTTTTTACTAAAATAATACAAAAAAGGGAGACAGGTATATTTACAAAAATCCATGGCTGGTACAGTACATAATTTTTAAGACACACTAAATGCTACAATCTTTCAGGTCCTGAGATTATTACAAATATCAACTCAAAGCTGTGTTCAGGTCCAGTTTTAAAGGAGGAAAAAAAAATTCCCAAAATATTAAGTCACACATTTATTTAAATTTAAAATACAGCATATCCCTTCAAGTTAGCAAAAACACACCTCCCTAAAAACAACTGCAATATGGTAGTCAGGGCCTTTCACCCAGAGGAGCAGCAATTATTTAGGCTCCTTCCTTCAATATGCATTATAAAACCTGTTGGCATCTATATAAAGCGGGGAGGTGGCTCAAGAAAGAAGATGCTGTGTAACCAGAGGGACATTCCTCTATACAGTGAGCATTCACTGTATAAATAAGTCCCGTTTTTCCTTCTGTTACCAAACAAAAGTCTTTCCTTTATCAAAATTCATACTGCAAGAGTTGGAAATATGTGCTTACCCAGACTAAAAATCAGAATCCTTATTTCCAATCACTTATAGCAAATCGGTCTGCAGTCCCACGATAATTTTTACAACTGCAAATAAATTTTCTTGCTTGTAATAAATGAGAAAACACTCATCATTTGGTTACCTTGGGAGACTTTGATTAACTTATTGTTTGGGGCACAACATTTTCACCAGCCAGAGATTTCCTTTCCTTTCCTTTTCAGCTTGCCAGTGTTTAGCAAGCAACAGATAAGGAAAGGCAAGCTCTAAGATTTACATACTCTTAAGAACAATTAGATATTTTTGATACATTCTGTAATATAATTTTTCAAAGACAGCCAACAATAGAGCAGTACAAAGCTTGAATCCCTTCTCTGGAGGCTGGCCAAAAAAATTGTGTGTATGTTGGAAACCTACCTCTACTGGTGCAAGGGCCCCTTGCTTATCTACAAGTCTCAGGTCTATGTAATTAATTATGTAAGCATAGCCAGGATTTTAAAAGTTGGCCAAACTTGGTCAACTTTCCGACCACCTATATAAAACAGTAATAACTCTGTCAACTGAGAATAATTTCTCTTTTAATGCCTCTGGCCAAAACTGGGGGTAATTCTTGGTAATTTCACAGGTACAAGAAAGAAAACCCAATATGCTGGCACAGGGCACACTACTCCTGCAAACAGATGAGAGAAGCGAAAAAGGAGGGAAGTTTATAGCCAGAAGGCCATGAAATGTAATATAGCAGGCTGTCACATAGAAGAATATGCCACTTGGCTAGTCTTGGTTACTGCCAACTCCTAAATGTGCTTGGAGGGTAGATGGAACTGTTAAATTAAAAAACAGTACCTCCACGTTATCTAAGGTAATAGTCACCTTGCTTGTGTTTCAATTAAGTTTCTGTTAGTGCTTTGTTACAAAATATTTTAAAACTAGACAAGATAAAATAGGATTATATTATTATTGGCAAAACAGTAACAAATAATATATCAAGAGTTTTCTGAGGAACCTAAAATTGGTACTAAGGATTCATATGGCCTTTCTGACGCAGAACTTTGTAAAGTAGGTTTATTCCAGAGGAATTAATGAAAAGAAGCAAGGCAGACTATTATGTGAAATAGAAGCCCAACAAATAATAAAAACAAATAAGAGTTCTCTTTTGAATAACCTTGAAAAGTATCGGGAAGAGGCCATGCAATGTAGCTACTACTATATTATATAGTAGAGAAATCTATTTTTAACACAAAGGAGAAGAGAAAAGAAAATTCAGGTCACCAGTGATGATTCTAAGTCCTGGACATATAGACCCCCTTAATTATACTACTGAGATTTATTTATTTATTTATTAAGTATTCTTGACCTGTTTGGGTAACAGTTCGGAAAAGTGTCCAAAATTTAAGTACTAACCTGCTCTAAAATGGACATATGAAAGAAAGTCTGAAAAGCATAAGTATTACATATTACAGTATGAGGAAATTAAATAAAGATCGCAAATAGCTACTTTCAAGCAAATGGTACTTTGGGAATATCTGAGAAAAATATCAAGTTTTTCAAAGGCAGCCTGATTAAAATCCTACCAGTCCCTGTCTGAGTGTGCTGGGATGTAAACAGTCTCCTACAACATGCCTGTAGTCTTTACTTTCAAATTCAGTGGGGACCCAGCGTAGATGACCAACGTGAATGAGAAAAGGAGGTGAAAGTTTAACCTTTCCTCCCCAGACTCTTAGCAACTTTTATTCTAGTGTAGCCACTGGTTGATGAAATGGTTGAGAGCTCAGACTAGAGAAAAGAAGAATGAAAACTAAAGAAAGTGAAGAAAGAATGAGAATCTGACATTAATATTTAATGCCACTTTATAATGAGAGTCTGACCATCTGTTTATTAGCTCCACAAACCTGAACACTGTGCCAGAGAATCTAAAACTTTCTCAGAATTGAACACTGGGATGGTTTTATCTTAACAACCTGAAGACATTCCATGATTCTAACTACAGTGTGCACCAGAATCTGTACTTAGTTTTTGAATATAAAGTTCACATTTTAGGACAGATGGACACACAAAATATCTCTATTTTTATGTTTCCATTAATTTTCCCGAGAGGAACAAACACACATTCAACAAAACCCTTATGCCTTATTTCTTTGGGTAGAAGTCTTAATTAACATCTGTTATTTAAAGAATGAAAAAAAGAGGAAGAATGTGGAAAACATGTATATTTATCTGCATAGTTGATATTTAGAGGCTACTAACTAAGGCTTTATCTGGAAAACACAACAAAAAACCAAAAAGTGACTTTTAAGGAAAAACATCCTATCACTAGAGAGGGCCTCAGCCAGTTCTGGGAATTAACTCAGAGGCTTTGTCTTCTTGGGCCTGGGGCCTTCTCCCGACTCACTCAACACTGGATCATTTGTTCCTAATCACCTGACATTCTCTTTCCTGACCCTGAATATGTGCTACAAAATCTACACACATCTCCTCACAAATGGTGCTCAGCATCTAGCTCTAACAGAGAAGCAGCATCCAATGTTTCCTGTTGTTATTGTTTTAAATGATAAAAGGAAAATTCTATGTATTACTGCTTCATATACCCGATGGAGGGAGGGTAGGATAAGATGATCTTCCCCTCGTCCCTGGAGCCGGGCAAAATATATTTCTTTGTACCCCGACCCTTCCCATGGCTGCCCCAGCTAGGAAGAGAGAAACCTGCCTCCTCTCTCCCATTTTTCTACAACCTGAGCAGTTGATGGCTCCAACTCTTTCACGTTAAAGAAGCATAAATGACAAAGGCAGACTGGCTAAAGTACACCTAGCAGACTGTGTAGTGCTTGCCCCTTCAGTGCAAAGCTGGATAAACCTATGGTTACAGGAATAGTACACAATCTCTACAAGGAGACCCCCATTCATTCTTAGAAAGTTAAAACCTTAGCTATATTCATCACTGAACAAGTAATATAAGGAAATTAGGCTGAGAACATGGCAAAGTGAGGCAGATAAAACATTTGGGATCATTAATCAACTCTAGTAACCAATCATTCACACTTTAGCTAGCTTCAGCTCCACAATCTTGGCAAAAATCACACATGTAATAATACCATAAACAGCTTAAAAAAAACAAAAAAACTACTTATAATTAGGAAACTTAGTGTTATTTACCCCCTCCCCTCTTATTAACCTGAAACTAAGCATTTTATCCAACCACAAATATAATATGTTTAAATAACACATATGTATCTAAATTAGAATTCCAGTGATTTTTTTTTTTAAACCTAAAAATCATATGGTGCTTTTTATACCCATCATAGGGAAACATTTTTTTAGCCTCTGCAGGAAGATGATAATACTTTTTTAAATTATATAGGACATTTTAGAAAAACTCAAAATATTTTTGAAAAAGTCTCTGATATCCCTGGGAGGTAGGTGAATATTATTATACCCAATTTTCTAATGGGTAATCTGAGGCACAAAGGTTAAACGATATTCCCCCTAAACACAATAATTCAAGAGTAACATGACTGAACTGAGGCCACCTGATAACAGTCTTGCTATCAAGTAACACTGCCAGGAGCCTCTGCTTTCTCCTTTTTGGCCACCAGTCTCCTCAGTTAAAATGTATTTAAAAGGGGGCATTTATTAGATATATTTATACTGGGTTTTGAGGATTGGTTCAACTTAGTCTCCCTTCACATGTCACATCTGTTTTCAACAAGAAACAGATGAACACTAATTACTGATATTATGTTATTTTGCTCAAGGGAGAAACATAAATAACCATTAAATCATATTAAGCCAAATGTAATTATTTGGCAAATGAGAAAACTGAAGCTCTCTCAAGAATGCCATGGGTTATATGAGTGTTTCCCTCCATATCTGAAGTCCTTCTGCTTCTAAGTTTATTACCCTTTTAACAGATATGCAGCTATATGAATTCTTCAAAACCCATTTTCCAGAAGAGTATATGGTACATTTTTAATATGGACAAAGTTGCTAACTTGCTTCGAAACTCAGAAACAATACCATGGTTCTAACTCTAGCTCTCCCGTGTCTTTAGTCTTGCCTGACATCATGTACCTTATCAACTTGACCTGGAAAGACTCTTGTTATTCCAATGCTTTCTCTAGTATTACACATGCCAAGTCTGAAGGGCACAGACCAGTGGATTACATCCAGGAGCAGCCAATGAGCCCACTAAATTTATTTTAGTTATAGTAACTGACTTGTTTTATATGTAGTTGTTGTTCCTATTAACTTCTACAAACAGATATTCAAAGGGCGAACACAGTATCTTGTGAGAAGACAATTTCCCAATCTACCCATTCAAATCAACTAAAGGCAATGGAATAAACAAGGCAAAAATTTTGCAAACATTAAAAGGGGAGTGCTTGGAAAGGATGCAATGGTACAGCAGCTACCAGTTATATATATATATATATATATATTACATATGTATACAAATATACACACATATATATGTATGCATGTATGTGTGTATCTCACACATATATCCATATACATATAAAGAAAAAGAAGAATATTACAGCATGACATGATCTTGGCAACTCTGAGATTCTTCCTCCTGAATCCCCTGACGTTATTAGCCTTCACTTTAGGGTATCTGAGAATAGTTTCCAAAGAGGGGAAAAAAGAAAGCAAAAAAGGCACTTAACAAAGACAAAGGCCTGAATTGAATATGCTTTAGAGGAGTAGTATAAGCCATTTTACCAGAGCTAAGAAATGATTTACAGAGTTAAACCTTTCCTCTTAAATTTTATAAAATAAAACTGTCTAACATGTTTCTAATCATTTACCTACTACTGCATTTGTCTTCTGCATCATTATTAGAAAAACAAAAGCCCCCTAAAAGCAAAAACCAAAACAACAAACAAACAAAAACAACCATACATACACAACAGCAAGTAAAAGTGCCCTTCTGAGAACGTAAAGTCAGCAGAAACTGCAGCGCTGCAGCACGGGGGCAAGGTCTCAAGTTTGGCCCGACTGCAGATTTCTCTCACTCTTCTAATTTAAAACAGGACAAAATGAACATCGACCAACAAAAAGAGCAAACAAAAATCCAAAACCTCAATGATGAAAAGAATACAAGGACCAGTGTGCTTTTATGGTACACCCTTAAAGTATCCTAGTTCTACACATGGGTCAAATTATATGACAAAGCCTCCCAGAAATAAAGAACTGTAAATTGAAGTTGAACATTACAGGCAAAGTTCATTTTACAAATGTAGCAGCAAATCTGATAGATTAATTGGAGTGCTAAGAGATGATCCCAAGGGACACAGTATTCGCGTAATCAATGGTAGTTTGAATAACAGTAGAATTCCATTTCAGAAAATGTCTTGAACCAAGTAGAGGTGGAAAGGGGGTGTGGTAGAGGGCAACGACAGAAGAAAGATTAGAGGTGTCTGCCCTTTCCAAACCTGGGTAGTAAACAATTTAAATCTGCTTTGGGGGTCGGGGGGAAATCCTGGGTTAAATATCTTTTCGTAGAAGTTGTTTTCATACAGGTGTCAAACCCACAGCATTCAAACAGGTGTGTGCCCGGTTCTTCCGTCTAGCTGGGTGATATGATAAACCCTATTCAGCTTCTATGATGTTAAAAAAAAAAGAAAGAAAGAAATTTGGGCTAACAACATCCATCAAAGGGGTGGCAGGCATGAAGGAATGTGCTGACACAATGCTCTGAGTCCCTCCAAATCAAGATTTGCGGACCTCAGATGAACTTCACTTCTTCCCCCAATACTTAATCTCTTCAGTTGGTTTTAAAATCATGATTTCTTTTACCCTCTGATCTCAGAAGCAGATGAGAAAGAATTATAACCAACTGGTAATGAAATTATTGCTTACATCGATTGTGGAGGCTCTGAATGAGCTTGACACTTTGCTCTCAGTCTCCAGCCGAGGCTCAGCACTGCTATCTCTGGAGACAGCTCTGCTGATCATTCATTATTGCTTGTGAATACTGAGGATTAACTTGTATGTACAGTAACAGCTTATACGTCAGCGAAGGCAATTTAAAATACAAGACCGTTGAAAATAGCTTCCTTTTCCTGAATCAAGAATCCCATGGCATGGGATGTAACTGTGCTGATTACTTTTACACTGGGATGCTGCTAATGCTCTTCAGAAAAGACATTGCTCTATAGCCTTTCCAATTACTCCCCACTTTAAAAAATAACATAATTTGATTTTCAAGTGCAAAAATAGAATATGAGTTGCAAGCCTCTGTGCTAAAAAATAACTGATTTGTATGTATGTTTTTAGTAAGAAAAGCTGTAAAAATAGGTGACCGTACAGTATAGACACCATTTTCAATGTTATGATCTAGGAAAGAAACAGGTATTTACATGCAGTAACTCTCTGATCATACTTTTTAAGAAATATAAGGATGTTTATTTGATTTGTACAACATAAACGGGCAGTCTGATTGAAATGGATGAAGGTAATGAAAATGTGATGGGGGTGAGGCAGCAGTTCTCACAGAATCAGGATTGAAGAGAACAGAATAAAATCTCCACAGAGGAGGCCTCAGAGCCCAGAGCCCTCAGGTGTTTCGATATGGGGGAGGAACTGATAATCCCACTCTTCTCGAATGAAGACAGAATCATGGGGGGTCTTCATACGGTGTGACTGAGTTGATGGGTTTAACAAATTAAAGTTGTCATTCCTCAACTTAAACTACCACTGAACTCATCTATCAATAAATATATGTGTACAAAAATACACACACAGATGAATACACGCACCACTCTCCACCAGAAGAGAGATGAATCTGCATTGTGTTCTCTCCTTGCTCAGGGAAGTAAAATGAAGGTGGCTTCTCAAAGGAAAATTCCTAAAGATTAGCAGACTTTTCTCCCCCTCTAAATTAGATAAAAGCAAGAGGTATGCTACATTGGAAGAACTCAAGAACTGGATAAGCTTCCCTAGTTAAAAAAACCGAACAAACTTTAATCAAACATTCTCCATTCAAGTCAAACCTATCTGCAACATCCCAGTATCCTTCCAAAGTATCTACTAGGGTTGACAGGACATTCTTATTTGCTTTACTGATTAACTAAATTCTTAGAGGCAAGTAATTATATCAATGATTCCTTTAAAATAACCCTTTCCCCTTATTGTAACAAGTTCTTGGAACTAAAGTTTTCAGTTATTAACTTTTTTTTCCACTGTAAAGTAAGCCAATATGACTCTGAAGTCAAAATATGGGCTTACAGATCTAAAGCATTGTGTTAATTTATTCAGTCCTAAAGCCTATTTGCAACTTTTGCTATGAAAGTAAAAAAGGGCCCGATTAATACCCTTATCTGGATAAATATTAATGGTACTGGGGGACTTGTAATGAAAACATATGTAAGAAATCTTGCTACTACCAATCTGGTGCAGTTTTTTTAGGTGTCTGGCATTATTAATGGACCAAGCTTACACCATTCTTGTGAACAGTTTGAAAACATTCGGAAGCCTAAACAGGAAGAAAAAGACTAGAACAATGATGAGGTGAAAAAAGTCAACAAAATGTATCCAAACACTATAAATCTCTCCCTTAACATCCTTTGTTGAACATGCAATTTGCATGAGGAAGCTCTAGTAACGGAGTCTTATTATCTGCAGGTTTACTCATATATCAATACTCTAAGTATTAGTAAAACTTTAAAATCTCAAATGCTCCAAATCAGTTTCACTACAATGGATATAGGGAGTAAAAATACACTATGATTGTTATAAAAATAATCCCCTGTACACAATGATCCTAATTTAATTCCTCCCTTTAAAATACCATCTTCAAAATTCCCCCCAAATACATATATGCCATTTGAATGACCAATGAAGAAGCACTGCAATACACACTTATACCTGTTTATATCAATAGTTAATAATCACCTGAAATACCACTAGCTAAAAGAACAGAAGGAGAGGTTGTGAACTAAAGTGATGTTGGGGGAAATTGACAGTTCATACTGGCAGGCCTGCAAAGGCTAAGTGGACCAAAGCTGCAGTCCTACAACAAAGATCCCCATTTCTCAAGAGGAAAATGTGAACACAAGTCACATTTTAACATCAAGAATGGAAATAAGAATTAACCAGTCAACACCAGATGCACAAATCACCTGAAGAAGAGAGTTAAGTACCTGCTTCTGAATGGAAGATGTAATTGACCCTTTTACAAAAAGGGGACATCTAAGTTTCATCTGTTATGAGCAACAGGCTCAATTTTTTGACTTAAAAAAATGTAATATATATCACTGTGCTAAAATAACTTTCCTGAAACATCTTTAGTCCACTGATTTACACAGGAGTTGCTACACACTGGAGAAGATTCAAGTTTGTTCAGGATTTTTGAGGGTACATGATTTATACTCAGCTACTGTCTGCATCAGACATAGGGCCATTAAATATTTTTTGTGGCAAATTAGCTGCATAGTCCACTCAGACATGACCATTACTCCTGACAAACTGGCCTAATTTGGGGTATACTGCCTTTTATTATGCAACTATGTCTACAAGTGTTCAGATCCAACCCCCAGGATGGATGGAGTTTACCCAAATCCTCAATTTCCTTCTTCCTGCCCAGGGAAAAATCAAATTTGTATTTCTGTGGGTTTGACAACTGAGTCTCTTTCAAGTCAGTTAATATGGTAACTTTGTCTTTCTTTAGAAGAGACTAAAGGTCACACTTAACTTTGCACAAAAGCATTTCTTCCTCCTGCACCTGGCTTTACTCAAGTAATGTTTTCTTTTCTTTTTCCTCCTCACCACAGTGCTTGGGACGAGAGAATGTAAACATCGACAGAACAGCAGCCCTATGACCACACGAGTACTTTCCCATCAGGTAGGTTCCAACAGCCAGCCAAGTGTGTCATCTCCTTCGCTTGCTGGGAAGTCACTGAGATTTCCGTGGTAATTTAGTGTCCCCTTTACTTTGGCCTCCATCTGAGAAAAGAGGTGTTTAATCAGTATGGGTCGGCATGTCATAAAAAATAAAAGCATATGAAGCAAAACATACAATTAACTTCTAATTTTCACGTGGATGACAACATTGCTAGAAAGATAACCTTTAGTACCTTACACGTTACAACACAGAGAAGTTGACATATAAAGAAGAATGATTCTCTTATCTCAAAATGACTATGGTTTAACTGGTTTCCAGTGTCCTACAAATACTATTTCAACAAGTATTTGTTATCTACCTTATAGTCAACTGTGTCAAATGCTGCGAGGATTATAAAGAAACGCAAAAACACAATCAGTCCCCCTCCTTCAAGGAACTTATCACATTTTTTGATTCCCTTAGAAAACAAGGTCAACTTCAAGGTCGACTTCATTTTCATGCAGGTGAAAATTTCTTGCCATGACATAGTAATTAATAACTCTCAATTATTTATGTAAATGATTGGACCACACTGGGAGTGAAAACTCCAGCTGCATCTTTTAGTCCTAACCTGGCAAACATTGTAAAAGGTAGGAAAGTCTGCTATGGGAAGAATGATTTTTCTAGTTTTACATATGGCTATGTAACTTATATTGGGAAAATGCTAATCACTCTACTTAAACTGGACAAGAGTAGGACTGGGTGACCTCGAGGGCCCAAAAAAAATGTAGAAAATCTCTTATCATTTGTTGCCTTATCAAGGAAAATTAAGCTCCACCAGGCCTGAGTATTCTTGCCTGGAGAATCCCATGAACAGAGGAGTCTGGCAGGCTATAGTCCATGGGGTCACAAAGAGTCGGACACGACCGAGCGACTCACACTTTGTTCCCACACTGGCACAACTATGGTCCTGTGTTCATTCTCTCAAGGAGTTAGTCTGGGGCAGCTCAACACTCGGGTGTCTTAGAGCATTTACTACAACCTACTGCCTCATGATTGCTCTGAAGCTCCCATTTCCACTTTGTGGTCAGCTGTAAACTTGCTCAACAACCATTTTAAATGCAGTGGCCAAAAAGAACAGTGAGGCCCTAGTCAGCTTTCAAAGTTAAGAGAGCAGCTGAGCTGCTCAAAGATGCTGAAAATGGCCCTCAAAATAGTTTCAGCATTTTACTGGGGTCAGCTGCTGATGAGAGCGAGAATCTGGAGGCCAGGGTTGGGTGCAGTGTCCACTGTCCAACTCCAGATCTCAGAGAATCTAGATGGGCTGCAAGTATATAACACAGAGAGTCTGAAATCACATTGGTTTAATCAGGGCTAAGACACAGAGAAGAGTGATAGTTAAGGATACAGGCCATGGAGTCAGACTTCCTGGATTTGTATCTCAGATTAAACACTTATTATCCCATCAACTTGGGCAAGTTGCTTACCTCTGATTCCATTTCCTGATCTGTAAAATGGGAACTGTGATCTCATTCACAGGTTTATTTTAAGGATTAAATTAACTAATATGTGTGTCACAAGACTATCTGGCACTTTGGAAAATTTCTATAAAGGTCAAGTGTGATTAACTACTGGACATGATTTTTGTATACTGTCTTATGAATCCTATTCTTTGTCCGCATTCCCATATAACAAACACCTTCAAAAAGGCTCTCTGCACATGTAACAAAAGATCTCCTTTACCTGTTTCCTTTCTCTGAAAAGGCGTTTGTTGCCGATGAGGATTTGCTCATATGAAAATTACTTTTTCCAATCTTTGTCATTCTCTCACATTGTTTTCAGGAAAGATTTAATATATTGGTAAATCTGTATAAATATTAGATAGAGGAAGAAACGGGGGGCTCTCTTACCATTAAATGTTTGCTGTACATGTGTAGGCAGAGGTGCGTGGGAAAGCGCTGCTGCGTGCTGAGCTCCTGGCTGTAAACCCTTTAGTAAATCTGGGGGAAGAACACACTTGTCAGTGATCTTCTTCAAACTAAGACCTGAGCCCTCTTAGATACAAAAATAAAAATAATTTATCCAATGCAAGCACAGACCTCGACTTCAAAGGTTTTTTTAAACTAGAGCACATACATTATGTGTATAAATATAAATGTGCATGAAAATAACCCAGGAAATCTGACTTTCTCTTACTATAAATTTCATTAAGATAGAAATGTGGAATAGCCAGTTCACTTTAGAAACTATAAAAAAATTTCAGAGTCCAGTAATTCCACTTATTTTATATATACACAAGAAATAAACTGGATTTCTTTTAAAAAGAAATTCTATAATCTCCACTAACTCCAACTAGACTGCTCTCAATTAGTACAAATTTGTAAGGTTTCCTGTTCTCTCAAGACTAGGCAGCCATGTAAGAAAAAGAGCCCCACTTACTCTGAGTTAGGCTATGGTGGAAAGCGGCTGAGGTAGATCCCGAGGTGGTTGTCACTCCAGCTGTGTCCGTTCCAAAGCCAAGTAGCTCCAAGGGAAACTGGAAGGGCATGGTCACTGGAACAAGGCCACCCAGCATCCCAAAAGGAGTCACATTTTGATTTGTTACAGACAAAGGTGATGTCATGAGAGTCAGAGGTGAGGCATTAGCCAATAATGATGCTCCTGCTGTGGACTGCAGAAACCAGGGGTCAAAATACATAAGAAATCAAGTCTTTAACCTGAATTGATTTATTTTACTTAATATCCTCATGAATGTGAGACTGTGTCTTACGTCTACTCTAACACAAACTCTGGGAGACAGAAATGAAGGCTGAAGTGTAAATCACATTTCAAAGAGTGACCAATACTGGCTTTGGAAATACTTCTACGTTTCAGCACCAGTTAAGCTTCCTTAACTGTTATTGCAATGTCTCTATTAACACCCATTCCTCTCTTAATTTCTAAACTTGGATTTCCACTTTTGCTCTTATCTCTACATCTGACACAGGGAATTAATTCCATATAATTTCAATTCGGTCTCTGATCTGTAATTTAACTGTCTTTCTGGGCACAATCTCTGCAGCTTCTGTTCTAGACTATTACTCTCTCAGATCCCTCAACTCAGTACCCTGTACGTTCATCGTTAATGGCCATCCGTGTTTTCCTCTTCAAAAGCTTTATCTGCCTCTTCCTCAAAAGCTAACCACCTGACCTATGCCATGAATACCACCCCTGCAGAACTTTCTGTCACAGATGTCAACCAAGCACTGCACCTTCTCTGCATTTCCTCTGCTTTTGCATATACAGATACTGCTGACATATCTTAAAACCAACTGTCTTACAACCAACCATTACTCTTCCCTAACCCCTAGCAACAACCTGACTTATGTATCTTTCTTTTATTATCAAACTTATTGAATGGCAACCTTCATTTTCCACACTATCTCATCTCTTCTTAACCCCTGAAAGCTGATTTTCAATTCCACTACATTTCTGAACTCAGACTCCTAAGGCAAAAGGTAAATTACAGAGTGTTTTGACACTCCCCAACTTGGGCTTTGACGCCATCATTATGAAGAAAAACACTTCAAAACATGCCAGCACTGATAAGCTTTCATTGAAAAATTACTGAAATATACTTTATAAAGCTAATTTAGTTCTTTGAACAATTTCCTATACAGCAAGTAAACATTTTTTTCCATTCCGACTTTTTTGTGTACTTAATAAAGATTATAACCAAAATTTCTCAGTATCAGATATTACCTACTACACCTGCAATTGTGAGCTTTTTTTTATAGCCTTATTTTATCAACTCCAAATTTCTGTGGTAAAAATTTTCACAGTTCTAAGTTTGGTCAAGAAAACTGAATTCTCTGAATATGTTAATCAATAATAAGCATTAGCAATTGTTACTTTTATTTTGTATACTGATGATTTCTACCAGTAAATATTATTAATAAAGGGCTGGTCATTTTATTTCTCAGTTAATCTATAGGGAAAATGTAGGTGATTTTCCCATGCAAAAATGCCACATCATCTCACATATTTATACACTCAGTGGTCCACACCACTGCTGAACGAAAAAATGAAGAACATTCTTAAAAAGCTTTCTATTGTTTTTTCACTAGTTCTCCAATTGCCTTCCCTTACCTCCTTTATTTATGTGTCAAATTTGTACCTATAGTTCTGACCTCTCACCTCAGTTGCAATCCTGTTTAGCTAATGGTTTAGTGAAGAATTCCACTTGGATATCTAACCTCACCAAATTGGTATGCCCAGAATTGAACTCATCATCTGTTACAATCATTTCCCTCCCATATATGTTAACTGCTAAGATCAGTAGTTTGAATTCTTTCCCACCACTCAAGGCTTGAAACCTTAGTTTTTAAGCAACACAAAATGAAAGACAAGATGATCTCATATTCAACATATCCTTTTTTTTTTTTAATCACAACTTTCTCCCACATTTAAGTGCAAATCTTTACAAATTTACACTTGGACTTAACCGTTTTTCTTACTTGCCAGTTGTTCCCCTCTACTGTGCCAACCATGATATTAAAAATGGGTGATTTGGGAACAAATTACTGACTCAGAAACAACAGTGGTTTGAAGCAAAAAATAAAAGGATCAGTATCAAGAGTTAACAAGGGTTTTCTCTTCTTTTTTCATCAACATTCTACTACTGTCTCAGGATAATATGGAGAACACACTCTAAAACCATGTTCCCCAAGCAGAGCCCTCCTGGTGAGGAACATTAAATACTGCTAATAAGGAGAACTCTTATGCTTTTCTGGAGCAGGTTCACTGAAGCATTAAAGCTGACAGAAAATGTAAATTAGGGCAACTTCCAAAATTAAGTTATGTGTATTAGCAAAAGAAAAAAATGGCACCAGGTCCTAACTGTCTGACATTTTATACTTATAAAAACCTTCCATATCCACTTTTGTTTACAAAACTAAAATCAAACACCAGATAATCTAAATGTTACATCGCAGTTATAATTTTCTCTCACAGAAGATGGAGACCTTTTAAAAGCGGAGTATCCCATTGTTGGTATTATTCAGAAACATTACAGGAGAAGCTATCAACATGAAGCAGGCAAACAGTTCAGGATAATGCCCCATAATCAGAAATATTTTCCATGACCTCCACATTTCATTCCCAGGGGAAAATATAAAGGAACACCTTGCTCTTCGTGGTGGGCATTAGACTTCTTTTTAAGGACATGTTTTATTTTGGTGAGTACATCTGCCCCCCACATTCTCTATAACACCCAGGGTGGTTTTTTGAAATGTGTATCAGACCATACCACTCCCCTCCAACGGCTTCCCACTGAACACGAAGTAAAAGCCCAAGTCCTTATTGTAGCCCCCAAGGTCCCCAGTCACATGGTCTGGAGTTGTTTTTTGACCTGTCACCCCCCCATCTTTCCCAACTGTCCAGCCCTGTCAGGCTCTTTCCTATCTCAGTGTCTTCACATCTACCTTCCCTTTCTTGCCTGGGCTGTTTGCTCTTCTCTCCAAAAGGCTTGGTCCTAGTCATTCAATTATCAGCTCAAACGTTGCCTCTTCCAAGAGGCTTTCTCCATCTCCCTTATCCATGTTAGCAGCAATTGCACTTTATCATATTATTCTGTTTTTATTTTTAAATACTGTGTTTTGCTTATCTTCGTCCTAGAATATATGCCCCATGAGAGGGGGCATATATCGATCTTGACTCACCCCAATTTTCCCAGCACCTAGAAGAGTGCCTGGCACATATTAAACACTTAGTAAATATTTGCTTAGTGAATTATTTTGGAAATTATAGAGTGGCAAAGACTGGATTCACAGAAAATCAATAAGCTGAAGGGCAAGAAAGAACAAGAAAGCCTTCAGTGCAAAGTTATTAAATACAAAGCAGGTAGAGATCAATCTGAACCTATAAAGACTTTAACTTTGGTTAACCTCAGGACCTGTCATTTTCACATCTGCACACAGCTAAAGACATCTTTCAGAGGCAAGTGGAATATTTTATAGACATAGATAGGAAATCTGTTTTTCGTGTTGGCTAGCTTTAGAAAGACAGGATCTAGGGGCCACAGGGTAGCTGATAAGACATCAATAAGATGTTCTGTTAAAAAAGAGAACAAAAGTTAGGAATAACCTTATTCAATTACTGATCTTTTCTTCAGTCAAACCAATAAGAAAGACAAAAAGGATCAGATATGAGGCAGGAACATTAAGGTCTCCAAATCATAAAGCCATTTTGGAGAGGAAGAAATCAGAAGGAAGGAGTTACATTTTAGAAACACAAATTTTGCCATGTAGCTTCCTTGATAAGAAACTAACCGGTAAACAATAAACCAAATTGTTCTTTTGGGATAAATGATCAACTGTAGGAAGTTTTCCAGGGTCGGGGTGGGGGTGGGGGCGTGGGGAACAGAACTGATAGATTCTGGAGATGATAAAAGACAGAGGGAGATTTAACTTTAAAGAAAACAAAGTAAGTGAAAGAAAAAAAACAAGCAAATTTTAACTCCAGGAAACAAGCCCAAAATTTATGACTGAAACCACAGTTCACAATAGTTAGCTCAACATAGACAATCTTTTACAAAGTCACAGATTTAACCAAAAGTTGTCATTTTAGTCTCTGAAGAGAATGGGAGAAGTATAAGACAGTTAAAAGCCTTATTTATCACAATGAGAAGCTGAAAGATAACACTAAAAGAGACTTCCATTCATTCTTATTTTTAAAAAACACAAGAGAAAAAGCTAACAGTTAAAGTAGTTGACAATAGGAAGGAGGATATGGGCCATGGAACTGTCATTTTGGTTATAATCCTCTCATCAAATTAAATCAAATTAAAGATTGATTTCAAAAGCAGTCAATATTTTAACAAAGATAATAAAATAAGAATGCAGACGAACTCCTAGACCTTAGTTATAACTTAAATTTTAACATACGATCCCTAGGGGTTTTTTTGGCTATTTTCTTATTTCTGATAAAAGCAAAATCATATGGCTAAAATATCTATAAATCCTAGATTCAATTAATGAAGTATCAGTTAATGGAATTTTGTTCTATATTAGAATTTTAGAATTCATTGATTCCTAAGCCTATAGTAGAGGCAGAGTGATGATCTGGGTTTTAGGTGTACATTGAATACCAACACTTAGCTTGTACTGAACAGCAGGAAATCTCTCAGATACCATGGGGAAACTTACTTCATTAGATGTTCCTATTCCACATAAATAAGATGCAGTACAAAGTTAGAGCACTTTCTTAGACAACAGAGTTTCATAAATAAGTCGTATTTTCAAAGAATAATTGAGAAGCTAAGAAATAACATCATAAAATGCTATTTTTAGAAAAGCTTATGAAACATACTATTATATAAAATCTACTTTCTTGAAGAGTCTAAAAAAAGTATCTGGAAAACATCAACACTGGTGAGATGATACATGAATTTTCTTTTTTAATTTTTTTCTGAATTTTACCAACTGTGAACATGGATTATATTTCAAGGGAGAGGGGAAAAAGTTAAAGAAACCAAATGAGTAAAGTGAAGAACAAATCTGAGAAAGCCTCAGAATACAAATAAGTGGTAGATAGATGAAAATAATAACAGAAAAGATGACATGAAAGGCAGAGAGATGAAATATATGAGCAATAGAGCTCTCAAAAACCTAGGCAAATGGATCAGAAATGATAAGCAGGCCCATAATAGAATAAAATATTCTTGAGCTGAAAAAATGGGTGGGTCAGAGACTGAAAGATGTTACTATTTTCTAAGTACAAAATTACTGAAAACTATCTAGATAAACCTAGCCATTATCTGGGAACACTTGATTTTCAAGGAAAAAGATAAAATGTGATTAGCATTTAGGCAGAGAAAATATGTTACTTATAAGGGAACAAAATGTCAGAATGGCCTCAAACTTTTTTATAACCTTAAACAGTAAGGGTCAGTGGAGCAGTATTTATAAAATCTGGAGTGAGACACTTAGTGACCCAAGAAGTCTATCTATTCAAGTGTGACAGAAATCATCAGGTATATAAGTGCTGAAGTAGAACAACTTTCACATTAGCCTTTCTGAAAAGATTCCTTGAATTAGGTACTCCTGTTAACTGAGAGAGAAATTTAAATGAAAAACTCATGAATGGGGAAAGTATGGTATAAACAGACTACTGATACTAATTTGACAGATAATTATACATGAACAACTGCAAAATTTATAAAAAATAAAAATTTTATTCAAAAAGACGCAGTTAAAGGAAAAAAATAATATGAATGTATAAATTTGATTTTAAAAGTTATGAAAGTTGACAGGAGAAAGGGACAAGGACAGGGAAGAGAAGAGACAAGTGAAGGTATGTTAAAATCATAAGTGATGATTTTGTTCTGGACTTTGATAAGATACAGTTTTAAATTGTGTTTTTCAAAAATTTTGAAAGCAAACATGTGATTAAAAAAACACACCCCAACAAAAGTTTTGTCCCCAAGATTATCCATCACTGTGATGTCAACATCCATAAGTTATAAATTATAAACAACTGACACATTATAATAAGATCATTAAATGGAGAGAAATTACACCACCTTAACGTTTTCATCACGTAAGTGCATCTAACATACATACCTGCACACTGGCTGCTACCACTGAAGACCCTGAGGCAGAGGATGGTCTATGTGGAGTAGACAACGGTTTAGTAGCACCCTGTGTTCCACTTCCTGTTCCCCCAGATAGACTAGTCCTATTAGCTCCGCTTGAGTTAAGGTTGCTACCTCTGCTGGCAGGTACATTCATTGCAATTCCACTCAAGCTATTCTTCCCAACAGTTCCAGTGGATGGTGAGTTTGTTAGCTTTGAAGGGGCCTGAAGATTTTTTGTAGACGGAAGGCCTGAAGTGCGATTCAAGGGCAATAAATTCAAGGTGGGAGACTGTCTGCTGATGTTCATTCCACTGGGCTGTTTATGGACTGGGTTGTTACTGCTTGAGTGGCTACTCTGGGCCACTAGTGCATTTGGACTGGAAGAACTTGGGGATACAGTAGGTTTGGGAGTTGGGTTGGATTTAGAAATAAGTTTAGTTGATACTGAAGGCTTAGCTGACTGAGAGGGCTTGGGTGAGGCAGAAGGCTTAGGTGAGGGCAAGGGTTTAGGAGACGTGGCGGGTTTTGGAGATGAGGCAAGTTTTGGGGATGCAGCCATTGAGAAGGGGGACTTGAAACCCTGCGTGGAGATTTGTGACACCATCGCCTTGGCTAAATAGTTAGTGGAGGTAGTGGTGCTAGGTACTGTCCTAGAAACCAGGGAGTGGGACCCTTGAGAACCATTTCCAGGTGGGGGTGTAGATAAGGGAAGGCGGTACATAAGTGGTTTGTCTGAAGTCTTAGTAAGTGGGGATGAACAGGAAAGCTGGGGATTATTACTTAACTTCACCACTGGGTTGGTCTGTGATTTACTAATAGTCGCTTGTAATGGAGACACATAGTTCTGCTGGACAGCTGAATGCTGGTGCACCTTTGTTACTTGTGTTAACGGAGAAGCGTCTTGGGCCTCTGATGTTCCCAGAGTATGAGAAGAGGCAGCAACTTGGGCTTGGGAAGAGGAGGAGACATGGGTCTGTGAAGAGGAAGAAGCATGAATCTGGCTTGACCTCTGTAGTCCTTGCTGAAGCAGCCTGGCTGGCAAAGGTTCTAAGGAAACTTTTGGGTTCTGAATCGAAGAACCAGCAATAAGGCCTGAAGAGATGCCAGTATGAGCTAAATCCTGGGGTTTCTTTGGTACTGGCCCCGTGTGGCCAGCAATGAGACTCGACGAATGTGCAGTCTGAGTAGAATCTAGTTTTTTGGGTGTAGCCAGTGGCAGTTTACTCATGATACTTGCTAATTTTTCTTCTCTCAGTCCTGGACGAGGTTTTGCAGTTGGCATACTTATCCTTGAGCCAGCTGGAGGGCCCTTGTTCCCATTGTTGATAACAGCTAAGGCTTCAGAAACAAGATCCAGTGCAGGTGGATGAAAGGAAAGCTCTTCATCTAGTGAGTCATCAAGGCAGATGGTCTCCTGCACTGGCGTGGAGCCAGAACTGGTAGAGGCCACGGCCGATGTGCTAGAGCTTGTTGAAGGACCACCAACTGAAGCCACCGAGGATGCAGGAGTTTTCTGGTCCTTTTTTGGACTACACTCCTAGCATAAGAAGCATTATATTGGAAAAATAAAAACAATTAATCAAAATTTACACAGTATTAGTTTTTAAAGCATTAGAATTTTCATAATTAAAATTCTACAGATCTCTTTGCCTTTATCTTAGGATTTTACCCATCTTATGTAGTATAGTTTGCTATGATACAGACCATCACTCCCTGCTTCCTTGCATTTTGGCCTCTTTGTATGCCTGTCTTACAGCTACCTACAGACAGTACACAGAGAAACCGGTATATCAAACTGGTAGATGATTCAATTCAAGCACACTTAAATTATGTTTTCTATTCATTATGGTAGAAGTCATTCATAATTTATTTCATATATATTCACTACGAGCAAGGTACTATGCTCAGAAAACAAGAGTATTAGAAATTAAAACTCTAAATACCTAAGAGAGAATTAAGAATTTAACCTTCTTAAAATTCAAGGAAGAGATAGAATTAGAGCAGTTTAAAATACTTAAAGAGCGAAAGCATTAAAAAAGTGTCTTTCTCAAGAAAAATATGAAGTACTTGACATTTTATTTTTATAATTAAGAAGAAAGAAAACTACATAAAAATCATTTCAAAGTTTCAATTAGTTTTTAAAAAAGAGACAAATCCAAATAAAACCAAAGCCTTATCTATTAATTTACACCACCATAGCACTTACCTTAACTATAGTGGGGAAAGCATGGAGAAAAAGAGTCTCTACCATCTACCTTCTAAGGTTTTATGATAACAATAAATAGGAATAGTAAATTCTTATTTCTCTTAAGAATGCCACTGCACTCTAACTTTCTTAGCAATTTCTCTAAAACTTCTAAACAGCCCTGACTGAAAGCCTCAGTGCCTTTCAGCAGTCTGAAGTGTAGCTACATTAAGGCCAAGCCTGTCTGCTAAGACGAAATGCAGATGAGGCACGATGGCATTGACATACCAAAAACTCCATCACTATAAAGAGGACAGAAACTGAGAGTGAGGGAGGGTATCAAAATAATATTGGTAGTGTTACCAGTATAAAACTGCCATTTTAAAGTAAGTTCTTTAATATTTTTCTTTATAAAAATAACATTTAATCCACCCGAGAGTACTGTGTAGATTTATACTGGCAAATTGTTTAGGATATATATTTGAGTGGAAAAAACAGGTTATTCCTTTTATATAAAATGTTAATTCAATCTGGATAAATCAATGACTGGATGGGCAGATGGATTCAGAAGGAAGGAGGGGAGGCAAGGACAGAGGGCAGATGTGTACCAGAAAGTAAGAAGCTTTTTTTCCCTCTGTGTGAGCAGAAATTTCAGGATACTTTTACTTTCCTCCTTCACTTTTCTATATTGTTTGCATTTTCTCCTGTAAGCATTCCTTGTATTACCTTTGTAACTGAAATAGGTATTGAAGGGGCATTAGAGCAGGAAAGAAAAAACAAATCAGAATACAGTTCTTTCCATTTGGGGAAAAGAAAAGGTAAATTCATCACAAAGATGAACAAAACAGAACTACCCTGGTGGTTCAGTGGTTAAGAATATGCCTGCCAATGCAGAGGACATGGGTTTGATTCCTGGCCTGGGAAGATCTGACATGCCTTGGGGGCAACTAAGCCCATGCCCTACAATTACTAGCATTAACTACTGAGCCCTTGTGCCCAGAGCCTGTGCTCTGCAATGAGAAGCCATAGCAATGAAAAGCCCGCATACCGCAATGAAGAGTACCCCCACTCAAAGCTACTAGAGAAAGCCCGTGCACAGCAACAAAGACCCAGTGCAGCCAAAAATAAATAAAAAAAAATTTTTTTTAAGATGAACATAACAGACAATCCCACTGTACCATCCCAACACACCCGTTATCGGAGTTCTGGTAAATTCAATTGTATGTTTAAATAGATGTACCAAAATTTAACCAACTCTTTATGGTGGGTATTAGGAGTTTAAAAATAAGTCAAATGTCAAAACAAAACATGAACCAATAGATTTAATCAAATACTGGCTCAATATTATTTGGATCAGAAGTTAAAAGAAGGTTAACCAAGAAAAAGAAGACTACTTCATCTGTATTCAAAAAGCCTCTGACACTATTAAGTTAAGAAGACCACAGAGTAGCAAATACAGATCTTCTGGCCATAACCTCACAAGCAAAGAAACTCTATGCAAAGAGTGAAGGCTATGGGAAAAGTCTGAAATCTAAAAGGTGTGGGCTTTCATTACAATTTTAATTTCAAATGATTATAGTTTTCACTTCTAAAGGTTATTGTGGGTTGGCCAAAAGGTTCATTAGGTTTTTTCCATAACAGCCTACAGAAAAACTCAAACTTTCTGGCCAACCCAATACTTGGTTCAACTCTGCCTTGTCTATTTTGATGTTTTTCCCCACCCTTCTACATTTTTAAATATTAAATAACTTAAGTTACTTTATGTCCTATACATAATAAATTCATCACTTGCTGTTCTCAGACAACCAATTCTATTGGTTGTCTCTGCTGACCCACTCATAGGAACACTTCCTCACAATTTTCTCACGTATCCCATATTTTCAGATGTTTGACACAGTATATATAGTGACTAGGATTTGGCGCTTTCACCACCATGGCCTGGGTTCGTTTCCCAGTCAGGGAAACCTTTCTTTGGGCTTTCCCAGCAGCTCAGCTGATAAATAATCCTCCTGCAATGCAGGAGACCCCAGTTTGATTCCTGGGTCTGGAAGATCCCCTGGAGAAGGGATAGGCTGCCCATTTCAGTATTTTGGGGCTTCCCTGGTGGCTCAGATGGTAAAGAATCTGCCTGTAATGTGGGAGACTTGGGTTTGATCCCTGGGTTGGGAAGATTTACTGGAGGAAGGCATGGCAATATACTCCAGTATTCTTGCCTGGAGAATCCCCTTGGACAGAGGAGCCTAGCAGGCTACAGTCCATGGGGTCGCAAAGAGTGGGATATGACTCAGCAACTAAGCACATATGTAATAAGCCTTTGAGGTCTGGGATGAGGGTACGTTATTCCAGAAAGAATGTGATTTGCCAGTGTCGTGGGTTAATACTAATCTAACAACTTTTAAGTTAAGGTTTTCCTAGATCACGCAGGTTGTATAAACTAATCCATGGAAAATTTTCAGGAAAGACTTTCTTTCCCTAATTCAGAACCAAGGCCAAAACACACAAATTTCTTAATCTTTCTACTGGTGAATGGATTCCTTTTCTAGTCCTTTTACTAAAAATGTCATCCTCTCAGAGTCCCAGGTTTATGGAGAGCTTCATTCCAATTCCCAATCTATTTAAGTCTAAGAAAATCTTATCAGCTGTGCTGTGAAAGGTGACAGAAACCAGCAAATGCACCTAAGGGCAACTGAAGTTTCAGTGACAGATTAACTTTCTGGCAGCTTCTCCTTTGTTTTGAGACATGGATTTCACTCATTCAAGATCCCAGCCATGCTTTTAAAAGCTATTTGTCATATTAATATTTTATTCAACATTTCTAAGTAGTACTAAGCCTTAGAATTCAATTAATGTATATAAACCTCCCATTGCCACAGTCATCTGTTCTCCCAAATACAATGGTTCCAGGATTTTTACAATGCTTAAAAATACCCATCTTAAGAGAACAGTACCTAAATCTATGCTAAATGCCATATAACCTTTTCATCATAAGAACATATTTCAATAGTCACCAATTATCACTAACTAAAGATTTGGTTCAATACTTACCTTCACTTTGGGTTTAGGTGCAGGAATCACCTTTTTCTTTGCCCTAAGAGAAAAGATTAAAAAGGAGGTTATCTCAGTAGCAGTTAAGTCACTCATTAGGAAATGGTAACACATAATCTCATATGTAAGTATTCAGTTTATATGTGAATATACACCAATATTTTTACTAATCTCAATTAACTACAATAAAGGTCAAACCATTAGTAAAATGTAGATAATAAAATTTTTTTAATTAAATTACTAAAAATAAAAACTAAAACTCAAAACAGGGTAATGAAGGTGCCTAAAGGAGACTTATTTCAAAGAATTGGTAGGAATTTGTAATTATTTATAGAAAAGAGCTTCAAGGAACTTCAAGCTCAAATGAAACCATGCTAAGAGGTTATAAACGAGATACTATTTAAAAAACAAAACAAAAAAATCCTCAAGTTTTTAAAGAAAGTTATTTTTAACATAATAGTTCAAATAAAAAATTTCAAAGCTGACAGAAAAAGGGCAATAAAAAAATACCATGGACGCTTAGAACATTTGTGAACCAGTGTGAAAAAGTGAAAAGATTAAAAAACTCTTACAGGTTCTTCAGCATAAGAAAGTACTCATATGTTTGCTGAATAATTAAAGGGTTGTAAAGCTAAAACTGTCTGAATATTTCTACTTCACTAAGTTAAATTAACAAATGTCTTAATTAAAAGTTTACAGTCAATCTACAACTTCATTAAGGTAACAGTAATATTCATGACTTCCAGGCCTACATTACCACACAGATTCCTACTTTCTGATACAAAACAAAACAAAAAGTTAGCCATAATAATGAGGTTACTAAAAAAAAAAAAAAAGACAAAAAAATGAGGGAAAGGATCTATGTAAATTCTATGTTTTAGAATTAAAGAAATAAATTATTTCTATACTTAAATTGTAATGGGATTTTAGGACTATAGGGAAATTAAAGGCCTAGAATACTGACATAAATACACCTAAGTGCACAAAAAAATACATTTACACCGACCCTAGGATATGTAAACCACCTGCAACAAAGTAAACCTATAACAAATAAAACCAAACTACTCCAAATTTATACCCCAAAAAAACAAAAATAGCAAGATCTGAAAACCAAAACCAACTTCAATATATCTACCATAGTATACTAACAAAGTGTCCTTCCTAAAAGCTGTAAAAAAATTCTATCTACTACAATTATATATAAGGAGAGGGGGAATTTTGTAACACTACCCAGATGTTATCCAGACCTCTTAATGGAGTACTGAACTAGAGTTGTTCAGTAACTTCTCAGTGACCTGATAATTTTATATTTTATTAACCCTTAACACTACACTTCTAGGCTATAGAGAAGGAGCCTTAAGTTGTAACTAAAAATAGAATCCTTGTCAAGATAACCAGTATTCACCCAAAAATATAACCACAGAAAAATCTGCCTTTTTACTAGAGACCTTTCTTTAGTAATTACATCACTAATGAAAAGATCCACTTTGGGACAGAAGAAAGGACATGAAGAGTACATAAATCTTGTGGAATAAAACACTCTGCAAGGCAAGGCTAGGTAGGATATATACAGAACTGTAGTGGAAAGCAGGAGGCTAACAGATGACCTTTGTAGATGGTCATTAAGAGGAAAAGAAAAAGGATACAGAAGAACTGGAGGGCAGACTGTCCAGGAACAAAGGAAACCACTGAAGCCTTCCTATTTAAATGGCTTCTCACCACCAGATTTCAAGCCAATATGTTACATTATGGATTCAAGTTTTTAGAGACTAGCCTGAGAAGTTTTTTAATAGAGAAATGTGTCCTTAGGTCTAGAGAGTCAACAGTTAAAATGATTTTTTTTTTAAGCTGTGTTAAGACAGATTGTATGTTTAAGTCCTATTTTACCTAGCATTTAATGAATATTGTTTTCTAAATATCATAATGTGAATAAAAATAAACGAAGAAATCTAGGGTCTGCATTTACTCACGGAGCAGAAGTAAGATGATTATGTACACTCCGACTTTCCTTAAAAAGCATTCTGGAAAAATTAAAAAAAAAAACAGTTATTTTCCATAGCAGACAATAACAGGATAATCATTTTGTCATTTTAATCATTTGATACTCAATAGGCTACTACTTGCTATTTACCAAATAAAGACTTACAATGGTACAGTAAATTCAATAACCTATATTACGCAAAATTTTATATTACCTCTTTATTTAAATATTTTAACAGATTTCTGTTGATTTAAGATGAACACTTTAGGATGACAGGTTGAGACAACCAGGCCTATTGATTTTAACATTCTATATTTAACTCTTTCAACTGAGCTACCCTTAGTTTTTGAGATACCACTCTACACTGACTATATTTTCAATAGAACTAAGGCTGTGCCTCTTTTTTTGCAGTCTAAATCTTGTATTCAGTTACTTATCTTCAAGATATCCATATAAAGTCCCCCTCCCAAAGTTCATAACCTTCTTCCCCCCTCCATTTTTCTCTATTAGGAAGATTTAGGTGCAAAAAACAAAAAGTGGTCGGTTAAAGAGAGTCACTTTTATGTGTATCTCTATGTCCATATGACATTTTTCTTTTAAGTGAGTGAAGCTTTCAGAGTAGGCATCATCTGAGATGACTTACAGAATGTTAAGCACACTAGGTTCTTAGGAAAATGAATGTAATGTGTGTGTATATATGTGTCTTTAACAACGGCAATAAGAGAGTAAAATAAAATCTAGGATGTCACATTTCTTACCTTGCCTGCATCCAGCCCTTAGGCCACAATGGTTTCACCTCTGTCTCCATAAAGGATTTAAGATAATCCTCAGCAGACTGGCTTTTATTTGGCTCTAACTCATAGCATCCCAATTTGATCTCAACAAGGTTACATAACAAAGTTCTAAACAGATTAAAAATATATATTTATATATAAATCTGACTGCAAATTGTAGAAAATTAAGCTTGAAACAGATTTTTTTTAAAGCACACAAATCTGACAGCAATAATAAAGAATATTATTTGAAGAATTCAGAAGATGACATGAAGATAAATAATTTCTAACATACATCATTCAGTGCACTATAGCCAAATCCCCAGTATGAGATAATTCCCTTTGGTACCTTTAATCCAGGCACCAAAGTTTAAAAGGAGTAGTCCTACAACTAAACCCTCTACTCGGAGTACAGAAATACTGGTAGGAAAGATGATGCGTTACACAAACATATTGAGTACTTCACCTCTCAAACCAGTATAACTTACTCAATAATAAGATTGGTTTATGAAAAGTACTATATGAAAATAAAAGTGATAGAACTGTATGGATATTAGAACCAAATTAATTTCTCTTGAATAAAATTTTCCTACACACTAACTTTTGGTTCCTTCTAATCGAATTTTCCATTTACTATAGAGTCTTTTTTAATGAGAAACCGTAAACACTGTACTTCTGCATTATCTATTTGGTTGAAAATGAAGGTTTTCGTTAAACCTTACCTAATAGTGTCATCCCAGTGGAATTTCTTCCTTGGTCCTATGACACGTTTCCCTGGTTTCTCCTCGTCATCTTCCTCGGACCCATTTTTTTCTCGTTCTTCATCTGTCTGAAACCTAAAAATGGAAAACATTTTATGCAGTAAAGTTTTAACCCAACATTGCTATAATATGTTCCTTGGATACTTGTTGAATTGCTTCAAAGACAGGGTAAATAAGGAATTTAACTTTCCACATAATACTTTGAATTTGAAGTGCATTATATAGCACTCTGGTAAATAAGATCTTCAAATTCTAATATAAAGGCATGAACACTTATCTTTTGTATCCAACTGCAACCAGTCAAGTAGGTCAACCTGTGAAATGTCTTACCAGTGTCAGCTTTAGCTTTGATCACACACATACACAACATCAAAAGATCTTTTGCCTTTTACCCCAAAGCAACTGAGTGGGAAGTGATTTACCATTTAGAAAATATTCAATTATACCACTCTAGTGGTTTAGGTGGATTTCTCCCTAAGACCAATCCCTAACAGCAACAAGTATTTCTCAAGTGCAAAAGCCAGTCCAAATAGAAGAGGTACATACTTGGCACACTTAGCCTGATTACGAGCCTGGCAGTCCTCCTGGTATTTGAATAGCTGTTCAGGCATGACATTGCTGACAGCCAGTTTCAGCTTTTGCAGAGGTTCTCTTAAACGATCATCCTGAGGGAAAAAAAACTAAAAGTTTTTTCAAGCATATTTACATAGCCTATTTTGTAAGCAGATCCTCAAAAGATGAAATCTGGGTTTTAGATATTGATCACACAATTGAAATGTTAGCATACTCAAATACAGACATTTTTTCTACAACGCTGACTTTTCATAATGTACATTAGATATAAAATTAGGATAACCATACTTCTCAGACAGCCAAACAGAGTCCCAGTTTTTGCCTGTTCAGTTCAGTTCAGCTGCTCAGTCGTGTCCAACTCTTTGCGACCCCATAAACCGCAGCACACCAGGCCTCCCTGTCCATCACCAACTCCCAGAGTCCACCCAAACTCATGTCCACTGAGTCGATGCCATTCAACCATCTCATCCTCTGTCGTCCCCTTCTCCTCCTGCCCCTAATCTTTCCCAGCATGAGGGTCTTTTCCAATGAGTCAGCTTATCGCATCAGGTGGCCAAAGTATTCGAGTTTCAGCTTCAACATCAGTCTTTCCAATGAACACCCAGGACTGATCTCCCTTACGATGGACTGGTTGGATTTCCTTGCAGTCCAAGGGACTCTCAAGAGTCTCCTCCAACACCACAGTTCAAAAGCATCAATTCTTCGACGCCCAACTTTCTTTATAGTCCAACTCTCACATCCATACATGACCACTGGAAAAACCATAGCCTTGACTAGACGGACCTTTGTTGGCAAAGTAATGTTTCTGCTTTGTAATACGCTGTCTAGGTTGGTCATAACTTTCCTTCCATTTGCCTGTTGCCTCAGCATAATTAATAGTGTTCAATTACATTCTTAAAAATACTCCATGTTTGGGCAGTAAATTATATGGACACTTTAACAGTAATAAAATGATTAAATAGAGACCAAAATCTAATAAAAATAAAACACAAATATTACTAACAAGCATTTTACTTATTTCATGCATACTAATTAACACTGCAGCACACATGACAGTGTTTGCTATAAAATACCATTCTTAAAAATGCAAATCCAGTATCATGGTTTCTTGATGATCTTAAGAATTATATAGTTGAGACTATCTGCCTGGGAAAACGTCAAGTATCCATCAACAGTTAAACAAATAACTGAAATATATTCATATAATGGAACACTGTACACACATCAGTAAAAATAAGAGTCCCACTACACGTAAAGACAGATAAACCTGAAATGCATAATGTTGAGTGTAAATTAGCAAGCTGAAGAAGAAAACAAGACACTCTTTCTCCATTTATATGAACGTCAAAAACATGCAAACCACATAATATGTTTAGGGATACAAAGGTACATAATTATACCACATGAAGAAAAGCAAGGGTTAGATAAATGTCTTCTTCCATAGCTAACACTCCACAGTCCAGGAAATCTGCGACCTCGAATAAATTTCATTTGTTCATTAACCTGCTTGAACTGAGAAAGAATTGAATTGTTTCTCAATTCAAAAGAACCATTTTATTAATGGAAGTATACAACCTGTAACACAGAATTCCATGCCAAAAGCAGAATTAGGGTCGAAAGGAGGGAAAGGACTTGGATCTGGCCCAGTGTATGGAAGAACTTCCTGATATTGTAATGAAACACTTAGAGGGGTTGTAGTGGAAAAGAACCTAGCAAAACACAGATGATCACAATGAATAACCTTTGAGTTTACATGCAACCCTGTGATTCTTTCCATTGGTCTTCATACCTGTGTGAGTGAGTATATCTATACAGGTCCATTTCAGGAATAAGAAAATTGAGTGACACATGTCAGATTATTTGTTGAGGATAAAGTTGTGTCACCTGTGGAATGAAGTTATTTACCTCATCCAGGAAGCATCAGAAAACATTATTCTCACTGAAACTTACCGATTGTTGAAAAGCAATTGTATCCCAGGCCTTAAAAAGAACATTCTATGCTTATTAAATATATATACTATGACTATAAAGCAATTAATATGCAAAAGCAGCAAACAGAAACCAGTCTCCTTACAGGTTCTAAAACCCCAGATGCAGTTGTTATTGTTCCTCCTCTTACCTGGACATTGAGATGTAACTTCTTCAGACGTTTTACCAGTGTTTCTTTATTGCATGGCACGAAAGCTTCAAGGTGGGAGTAGACACCACTACGAATGACAGGGCCTAGTTCCTGCAGCTGTAACTCAATGCTGACCAAAAACAATAACAAATATGTAGCAGAGAATTTCTTTTAGGTAGTAACAAACAGGCAAGGAGACAGAGGCAGATTCTTTTCTCATTTTATACTTCCCTGATTTCCCAGACAGCATTGTTCAAGTAAAAAAACAAAAAAACCAACATAAATAACAATGCTATAAAAAATTTTCAATGAATCTAGTTTAAGAGTAGAATTTATAACCCTAAACAAGATAGCAAATAATTTGCTTTCCTTTTTTAAATTGAAATATAGCCATTTACGATATTGTGTTAGTTTCAGTTATACAGGAAAGTGATTTAGTTTTATATATATACTTTTTCAGATTCTTTTCAACTATAGGTTATTATGAGATATTTAATATAGTCCCCTGTGCTATACAGTATCTTTATCTATTTTATATATCATCTTCATGTTAGTCACTCAGCTGTGTCTGACTCTTTACAACTCCATGGACTGTAACCTGCCAGGCAAAGAATTCTCCTTGGGACTATAGCCAGCAAGGCATGGAATTCTCCAGGCAAGAATACTGGAGTAGGCAGCCATTCCTTTCTCCAAGAGATCGTCCCAACCCAGTGACTGAACCCAGGTCTCCTGCACTGCAAGCATATTCTCTACCATACAGCAGTGTGTATCTGTTAACCCCTAAATTCCTGGAAATTCTCTGGTAGTCCAGTGGTTAGAGCTCCATGCTTCCATTGCAGGGGGCAAAAGTTTGACCCCTGGTTGGGACCCTAACATCCCGCAAGCCACGCAACATGGCCAGAAAAAAAGTCCTTAACTCCTAATTTACTCCCCTTCCGTGCAAATAATTTTTGGGGGGGGTCTTTTACTTTTAATTGGAGAATAACTGCTTTACAACATTATGTTGGTTTCTGCTGTACAACACCACCACGTGAATCAGCTATAACCAGATAATTTCCTAATGACAGGGATAAAGTCTCCATTTTTGCATAAAGCACAGGAACTCCACTATTAACCAAAAACTCATTTCATCAAAGAGATTTCATAATTCCCCTCACCACCCTGCAGCCGCTATACTAGAGTTACAATTTCTGTAAGTTCTCAGAGTAAATTTTCCTTAAAGGTGTTTGAAAAAATTATAGATTCAGAAGAGGCTACACACACAGATCATTTTATCCATCTTTTATTGGCCTTATTGTGCCTCCACTGCACAAACTAGGTATTTATTAGTTTATTCAATATATTCTAATTCTCCAGTTCCTAAAGGTTATTTAGCCAAATAGTTGCTTAAAAAAAAAAAAAAAGATTTTGTAACAGCCACCATATTCTTAGCAGGACAGGTCTATAATAAATAGCTGAGGTTTCTTTAAGATGGAAGACATTATATCTGGCAGCTGCTACTGTAGAAAGGTGAGAACAGATTTTAATTTGAAGGCCAAGACCAAACTGGGGCCCTTGGTAGCAAATTATGTCCAAATCATCATGTTCTTCTATAGAAGGTGCTGACAGACTTAAATACTTTCACAAATGTAGGTGCATCCAAAGATTCAATTAACAGCTTTTGGAGAAAAAAAGAAACCAGAATCCCTGCCAGATCAAATGTACCTAACACTTAAAATATACACTGCAATTTCAGAAACAATGAAATGTGGAAAACTAACTGTACGCCTTAAAATCGACAGTATAAAATTTTCAGTATTAGAGAAGCCAACCCAATAAAGAAATAAACAAACAAAAGTTTAAGACCTACTAGTGCCAGAGGGTCAAATGCAGAGGAGGTACATATGGAAGATAATCACTATGGTCATGAGTTCTGTGTATAAACATTTGGTTAAATAATGTGGTTAGAACTTATTAAAAGTCTAGACTCTGAGTAGGAGGCATTTTAGGCTTGTCCCATCATAAAAGGTTAGTTAAAGCTGAAAATAAAATAGAAACTTCAAATAGTAAGAGATTCCAAGTAAGAACAGATTAAATCAATGACCTACTTATAAAAATTAGTGGTTTCCAAAGAGGGGGTAACTCAGAAAGCACTGACTCTGCTCCCAAGCCCCTATTAGGCAAAAATTAGAGAAAAGGATTAACCCTAGAGGTTTCTGACTGTATTGGTCTATCCCAAATATACAAATTCGTATCTGAGAGCAGTTTAAGTACACATCCCTCACATATATACTTTAATATTTTTTTCTAAGAATTCCAATCTTTTAGTATATGCTGCTGCTAAGTCACGTCAGTCGTGTCCAACTCTGTGCGACCCCATAGACGGCAGCCCACCAGGCTCCCCCGTCCCTAGGATTCTCTAGGCAAGAACACTGGAGTGGGTTGCCATTTCCTTCTCCAATGCAGGAAAGTGAAAAGTGAAAGTGAAGTCGCTCAGTCATGTCCGACTCTTAGCGACCCCATGGACTGCAGCCCACCAGGCTCCTCCATCCATGGGATTTTCCAGGCAAGAGTACTGGAGTTGGGGTGCCATTGCCTTCTCTGCTTTTAGTATATGGGGATGACTAAAATTTATCTGAAAAAATTCATGGAATTACTACCCCAAATAATCGTGTATCATATGCCCTTAGACAATCAACTCAGTACAGAGAAATAAGGGATTGTTTGTTCAGGAAAGTGTAAGAAGACAAGAGAGCATAAGAAAGTTACTAAAAGGGAAAAAAATTCAAAGCCTGAACACTAAGGCTTGTAGAATTACAGGCACACTCTCTGTCACAGTAAAAAGACCTAATCTAGTAAACTTGGGCTATTAGGTAAAAAGAAAAAGAGCTAGTTAGATCCCTGATCCTGGAATCTGGGGCAGCTCTGATGATTAATGCTTACACTGGTTGTTGAATCTAAGGTTTAGAGGAGAGCTAGGTAAAAGGAGGTGGCACTGACAGGAAGCATTTGCAAGCAAACTGAGTAAATCTGAAAACCCCTGGCTAAAATAAATAATAGGAACAAGAAATTCCTCTGTCTCCATGCTAGCAGCATACTAGGTTATGTGTTTTATGAGCCCATGGGACCAAAATGATTTTTTTAAGTACTTCAGGAAAAAGAGAGAATGTATTAATTAAAATAGTTATCAAAACCAGTAAACCAACTCATCCTTTATATCTCATGAGAAACTATCTCCATTATACATTTAAAAGACAGGAATCACAGTATTGGAAACATTGCCTCATTTCTGTATATATGATGCTACTAAACCACCAAAAGTAGGCATACATTATTTTCATCAGAAAGGAATTTACTGCTTTCCCCAGAACCACTTCTCTTTTGCCCATTCCTGCCTGTAGCCAATTATATACTCAATTTCTGGAACCATGGTCAAAATTTATAAGCCAATAGGTTTATAAATACAGCTTATTTGACCACAATCTTAGAACCTGCAATTTCATTAACATCAAATTCTACCTAAGGGTGAAGATTATCACTAATTTAAATACTGTTTGCATCATACAGCAGCTTTTACCCTTTCCTTTCCAACTGAACATCTGTCTTCTCTACACTGCTCCACTCTATCCCATAACAATGATTCTTCGTTAAACCATACTTTCCATTTGGATATAAAATGTTTGTGTGAATTTTAATGTAAACAATCAGAGATGTCTCAAAAAGATATCTTCACATAACATGACAAAGAATGCATTTAAAAGTAGGATTACATTCAACCCATACAGTGGTCACTTGCTCTGGCGGTTTTCACATTGGAAGCTTTGATTATACTAAGGGGTCACTGTACACAGACACATAGTTTTGCTAAGAAACTTTATCACACATGTCGTGAGGCCAAAAGGAAAGAGCTAAGGCCTGAGACTAACCAAGCAAGCAGCATCTGCACCTCAAAGGTCTACAATATTTCTCAAAGAATTCTTACAGTTTTTTAATCAAAGAAGAAAATTACTTACTCCAGAAGAATATTATTCATATCCTGTGTAAAGAATTTTTTCCTTCCTTCTTCATCAAAAAGTTTGGCAGCCTACAGAAACACAAGATTGTCAATATAATTCTCAATAAACACATTTGTTTCCATATCTATTTACTTTAGAATAAGCTCCTTGAGGGCAGGGCTAGAATTAGTTTCACTTCACATCCCAGCTATTACCTGGCATGACAGGCAATTAAAGGGTGCTGAAACAAAATTTAGCATACATAACATTCTTTCCTAATTTTATGTCTGTATTTCATTTTTCTGAATTTTCCCAAATTCAATAAGTTTTACATATAAGATTTTTTAGTGCTATGGGTGTCTTGTGTATTTTGAATATCTGTTAGTTTTATTAATTCTTTCTGTTATCTCTAAGATAACAGAAAGCAGCTGTCTCACTTTTTACTAGACAATACTGTCTAACAATATGTCTGATATTCTATATACTGTACACATTCCCATGTGTAATCTTCGTAACAGCCAATGACACTGGTATTATAGCTCCCATTTTACAAACAAGGAACCTAAATCTTACAGAAATTACGTGATATGCCCCCAAATCACACTGCTAGTAAGTGGTGGATCCAAGACTCAGACCAGAAGCTTTCTGACTTCAACTGTATAACACTGTGACTCTATACAAAGATACTCAGCTTCTGCAGCCGGTCTGTGAAGTGAAAGTCACTCAGTCATGTCCAACTCTTCGTGACCCCATGGACTATACAGTCCATGGAATTCTCCAGGCTTGAATACTGGAGTGGGTAACCTTTACCTTCTCCAGGGCATCTTCCCAAGCCAGGGATTGAACCAAGATCTCCCCTATTGCAGGCGGATTCTTTACCATCTGAGCCACAAGGGAAGCCCTGCAGCCAGTCTGGGTTCCACTTAATTACTAACAATGAAAAAACTGGCCACGGTCATTACCAAGGAATAAACGAAAATCAATTCAACAAGGATAAGAATGATATTTTCATCACTGTGTCTCTTAACCAGTTTACCAGAAACAAAGAGTATGCAAACCAATACACCACCATAAGTAAAATTTACTGGGGAAATCACAAAAGACAGTTTATCTTAAGACACCCAAGATGTAAAACATCCTGATCCAATAATCTGAGCAAGAAATATGCTGACTCTGTCAACTTTGTTGATAATTTTACACTGTTTGACGACCTCAAATGCTATAAATAGATGAAGACAATTTGGGGGATGTGCCTCAGCATTTCTTAGAAAGGAGGAAGACTGGGTATGTGTAGGGAGAAGAAATATAGAAAGAAAGCCAGAATGAAAACTAAACTTTCCAGAGGCTGAACAGTGGAAGAATGTTACAAAGTGAGAAAAGAGCTACAAGAAGAAAGTCCTTATCAGACAGAGGTGAGCACTGCAGGCAATGATGAATCCTTACTTTCTGAGGAAAAATACTATGTCCTATTTGAAAGAGAAAAATATGGAGAATTTACAGATACTAGCAAATGAAATTAACCTTCTTACTGATCACTTCCTAAGAGGTTAGGAAGTAGGTGTTTCAGTCCTGCCATGGCTACTACAGAGAGTTTTAGTATATGAGATATGACAGCACCTGACAAAACTGAAGCACACTCACTGCTAATCAGTTTTGTTTATTCAGTGGGAAAGAATGGCACACAACACAGTGGGCAGAGTGCAAGTTATATAAAGCTTGATGGGCCTCCCTTTCAATTCTGACTTTGCATCACAGCTTAGCCACTTCCACTCAGGGCACTGTCTCCTCAACAGTAAGTGGGCTCCTGTGAAGTTGTGGGTCCCAGGAGCACTACACTCAGTGGACAGTATAGTTATTTGCTAATAACTATTTGCTATTTCTTAATAATAATAGCTGTTATTATTAATTACATGTTGAAAAACCTGGATTATATCCCTAGCACTTTTATATTTAAACCATCAAAGAAACTAAAGATTTTAGGAGCCATATGGGATAGGAAAAAGCACATACCTTGGAGTCAGGTGAACCCTTGTGTTTAAATTAGGGCTCCACCACTTACTAGTTGTGGGACCTGACCAAGCTACTTAATCTACCTCCACTTAAGTTTGTTAACTATAAAAAGGAAACAATACCTGTACTTCATACACTGGTTAAGAAGATTAAATAAAAAAACTATATGATGATAAGCACAGAAAATAGCAAGAGTGAAAAACAAAAGAGGGGGAGGGAATAAAACAGAATATAAAAGAAAATGACAGAATAAAGATTATGTCATTATCATTGTAACAGCTGTAGGTAAGATAAAATCTTAATGAGAATCTTAAACAAATGAACTCAAAAAAGAGCTAAAATGTAGGGAAATGATGGGAAAAGCTATTCCATGCAAAAATAAAGAGAAAGGAATCCACACTAAAATCAGACAATACTGAATTTGCGGTAAGAGACATTAATAGCACAGACAGGGCCATCTTCAAATGATACACATCACAACAGAGACCTAGCCAGCAAGAACCGTATGGGCCAACAAATAAACACAGCATAGACATAAAGCAAAAATTACGGTAATACAAGCCATAAACTAAAAAACACTGGCAATGAGATACTTGAACACACTTCTGTAAGTCCTGAACTAACAAATTACCTTAAAATAAGTAAAAATTTTAGGGAATTTAATAAGCGATGAGCTCAGAAGAAATGCTAAAGAACAAAAAATAGAAAAAAAATAAAATTGATAATTAAAACCATGAGTCACCTGTTGGAAAAATTAGATAGATCTCTTGCTCCCCTAATCAGATACTTAAAATTTAGAAAGAGTTAAGAGAAATAAATACAACATGGAGATGATTAATAAATTTACAATGTGATTTAAACGGCTACTATAACCTTAGAAGAAACAAGTTATAGAATATACTTCTGTTAACAATTATTTTTTATTATTTAATAATTTTTAATAATCACAATAATTATTTTTAATAACAACATATTTGCAAATGCATGAAATAAAATCCAGAAAAATAAGTAGTTTAACTTATTTTTAAATTAAAATTTAAATATAAATTTTGGGTTGTCCCATACTAGAGGTGGAAAATGTCTGATTATCGGGCATGTTTCCCTCCCTAAGTGAAAAATACAACTTATATTGAATATATAACTTCTGTAATCAGGGGGAAAAAAAAAGAGGACTAAAAACATGGCATGGGTTTAGACAAACATGCTAAAGGAGTAACAAAAGGGGGGGGGCATTTTAAGCTATGTTTGGAACATTTTAAGTCAAAATAATATCTCCCTGAGATTAAAGGAAAAAGTGTACTCACATACCTGAACCTGCAGCTAAACAAAGATTATGTATCCAAGTCAATCGGCAGAGGAATCCACTGTGAAATGCTAAAAGCTCAACTCTTAAAAGTTTGTCTAGTGAGAACACAATGTGTGCTTACTAAAGCTGATTAGTGGGTCAGGACTAGCTGGTAAAATCAACTGTAGAATAACTAGTCAACAAAGTTGGACCAAGTTCAGGTACAGTTATTTGTTCCTACCTTCCCTGTATTTTCTTTACCAGGCTATGTAAGCCAATAAAAATTATATTTATGAAAATTATACAGAAAAATAAGATGAAGTGAGGTAATAAAACAGTGAACTGTATCCATGTCATGTGTGCATTTGTGTTCAATCACTTCCGACTCTTTGCAATGCCCTGGACTGTAGCCCACCAGGTGCCCCTGTCTATGGTATTTTCCAGGCAAGAATACTGGAGTGGGTTGCCATTCCCATGTTATAACTATACTTAAAAAGCCTATGCACAGATCCAATGCTTAAAAGGAAATATAGAAAATAAAGTTACTTAAAAGTATGTTAGGATTACAGGTTATTATTTTTGCTTGAAAATAAGTATTTATTGCTATGTTTATGCAGTAAATAAAAAACAACAGAATTATCCCACTTACTACACGGAGGTCTTCAATACGTTTTTCAAGGAGGACAGGCAGACCCTCTGGGAGTGTAGGTACCACCTTGGGCATAACTTGAGAGGCATAGGTTGGCTGGGTGGTGTTTCCATTCTCTCCCCCTGACTCCGAGAGGGGGCTACCATTAGAAGCAGCATCCAGTAATCTGTCAAAGTCGAAATCATCTAGCATCTCTAGGGCATTTTCAGCTTCCTGAAATAGTTCATGTTCGTTTGTGCTAACAAAGATGGGGAGGTCCGGATCAGCACTGGTCAGATTCAGGTCTGAGACATCATTTCCCAACGCTACAGCAGCAGAGGGGGGTTTATTCAGAGAGGAGGTTGAGAAGTTCAGTGGGGTTTTAGGGTTAGATTCCTTCTTTAATGCATCCTTCTCTTTCTGAAATTTTCTTATCATGGCAGCTAGAGAAAGAGAATCTTTATAACGTTTCTTCTTTTTTTCAGATTTGTGTGAATTTAGAGCCATAACTCTGTGAAGAAAATAGTGATCAGTTAGGCTATGTATGATTTCATAGGTTAAAACCTCATGGAAATAAGGAGGCATAGAGTTAAAGTAACATCATCTTCATCATCTGGACTGTCATTTATGAAAGGCAGATGGGTAAATGGCCATTAGAGTGAATAAAATGAAGGGGATAAAGTCAACAGAAATAAACAACACTGAATAGAGCTCTGGTTTATTAAGTACACAAAGTTAGGGAAGTCCCTCTGGTCTAGTGGTTAGGACTCTGCGCTTTCACTGCCAAGGGTGCAGGTTTGATCCCTTGTCAGGGAATTGAGATCCTGCAAGTCAAAAAAAAAAAAAAAAGTAAAGTATATGAACTTAAACTTCTACACCTTTTGGAATGTTCTTTCTTTGCCACATCTATAAAGTAGTCACCTAAAGAATTAATGAAGTAAAGAATTGCACTTTTGCTGAAAACAGAGCTGACTTTAATCACAACCAGAGAAGCCTGCATAGTATACCTTCAAACTGGTACCCCAGGTGGTTCGTGCTACAAACTGCCAAAGGAATGCAAAATCCTCTGTGTCAATCTGTGAGCCTTCATTCATCACCATGTCATCTATCCAGATCTCATTCTGTCTGCTAGTACCTTCTGATACTTTTTCACTTTCCATTCTCTCTGAGGGTGTCGAATAGATACATGTAATTTTCAGTGACAACTTTCTCTCTGTGGGGATTATAAGGCAAGGGTGGTCTTGGTTTAGCCATCAGTTTCTCTAAAAAATCTTTTCTAATTTCATTGGCTTATATGCTTCTATGGGCACTACAGAAACTAAAAATGATGATTAGTGCTTTGAAGGTAGGCCAGTGTTTCATTTCATACTATTATATATCCAAAACCCAGACAGTGTCTGGTATGCAGGAAGTGTGTTTGTCGCTCAGTCGTGTCCGACTCTTTTGTGACCCCACCGACTGTAGCCTGCCAGGCTCCTGTGTCCATGGGATTTCCCAGGCAAGAATACTGGAGTGGGTTGCCACTTCCTCCTGCAGGAGATCTTCCTGACCCAGGGACTGAACCTGTGTCTCCTGCATTGGCAGGTGGATTCTTTACCACTGCGCCACCTGAGGGGCTAAATATGTTCTTATATTAACTCTTGGGATTTTGAGAGTCCCAAATTCAGATGTACCTCTTCCTCTGCTAAGGAGGGGAGAAAAATCCAGCCTCTCACAAGTTTTTGTCCCTGGGCTCTATTTAAAAAAGCCATAGAGAAGTAGGGACAACTGGTAGTTTCATAATTGCAAGGTACATTTTATTCTTATTTTTTATTCCATTTCTCTCCCTCGCTCTCTTTTTTTTTTGTGTGTGTGGCTGTGCCTCTCGATGTACAGGATCTTAGTTTCTAACCAGAGATTGCATCCAGGCCCTGGCAGTGAAAGCACCAAGTCCTAACCACTGGGCTGCCAAGGAATTCCCTCTTATGACTTGTGACCAGCATTTAGAATAGCTAAATAAAATGAGTGACTTTTAAAAAAATATTAAAACGACCATCAATCATTAACACAAAGACTACTGCCAATTCTCAGACCCCGGGTATTTGTTTTAGTGCAAAAAATTAAGAAAACGTGTTCCATTTTTCAAACTGGTTTTTGTTGAGAAAATGTTGTAATGAGCAAAATACTTCATGAACAAATATGTAAATCTGATCTAAAACACCTAAAGTCTCTAAGATGACTGCTACTTAATAATAAATACTAAAATATAAGTTAATAGGTCACTGACATTTATAAATACTGTATTAAATTAGATCCAGCTAAGTTGAACTAATTAATGTTAAATATATCTTTCTAAAAAAGAGTGCTTGTCATGCTACAATACTAGTTCCCTCATTACGTCTATTTTCACTTACCCCAGTTGTTTGGGTACTTTTTTTCTTGGCTTCTTCTCCTTTTCCCCTTCCTCTTTCCGCTTCCTCTTCTTCATCTCAATATCATCTTCTTTTATTTTGGGAATCTATAAAATGATAAAGTACATCACTTACCTAAGTATTACTGCTTTACTCTTTGATGGTATCAAGCCAGCATCCAGGGAAAATGGTTTTACTCAAATTTCGGGGTGCATTAGAATTACTTATTAAAAATGCAAATTCTTTGGGTCCATGAGAACTCCCAAACCTTGGTTTTGGTTATCTGGGGGAGAGCCTTTTAATCTGCATTTTTAACAAACATTTTGATAATTCTGGTGAAAATATGTCTTTGGCTCACATTTCAGGAAACATCTGAAGACATTTTAGTCATTTCTTAAATACAATATATATATTCTATAAAATTTGCTTTACATCATAGAACAAGCAACTGCTAAACCAGTCATTTCCATATTAAGTCTTAAGCTATCCTAGAACCACAACCTTATCCAGAAATAGTGGATTATTAGACTAGATATGGAGAGAGAAGTTTTAACAGAAAATATAACTTATTATGATATAAAAATATATTTACCTATATTTATATAATTTTACTTTAAAGCATGTAATTAACTATAAATTCATTAAAAAATGATTAGCATTTTACTTTTCCTTATATTCACAGCTGTAAAGCACAAGTAAAATTCAAAAACCACATCTTTTTAATTGAATCCTCTCATTGCTGTTGCAGTATTGGATAAACTCACTTTGGGTGGCTTGTGCTTTTGGTTGTCTGTGGTATCGTCTTCTTCAGTATCTGAAGCTTGGCGAAACTGGAGAGTGCCAGTATTTATATAAAAGCCTCCATATTTTGTTGTTAGAGAAGCAGGAACTAATTCGTCATACTAGATTGAAAAAAATTTTTCAGATGTATCTTACTATCTTTAATTCTATAAATACGTCAAAGAAATTCAATCCTGTCAGCATCTTCCTTACATCTTAACTACAAAACTAACTGCAATGAAGATGTCTGTGAATAAACTTAGAAAAAGTTAGTATCTGGAACAGAAATGAGCTCTGATCATCATTCAGTATTTGTCAAAAAAATAAACTTCTCAAACACTGAAGCTAATTTTAAATATATTGTCTGCTGAGAAAAACTTAACAATCACTGCTATTCTTAATGACAAATGGTTCTGCTCAGAAATCAAAACAAGTTAAAAAAGACTAAATGGCCAGACGACAAATGAACTTCATTTCTTACCAATATTGGTATTAATATATAATTTTATTCATAGATTGTAAAAATTAAAGGTTATTTCTTCTGCCTTAGTTCTAAGCTTTTAAGTAAGGAATATTTTTTAAATATATAAAACAAAAATAAGTTTTAAAGGGAAGTAGAAAAAGAACTGTCCTGTTCAGTAAGCATACACTGAGAATCCAGGTACTGCTTTGAAAAAAAGATTCAAATTGTGTAAATCAATATGAAGATCTGGTCTAGAATATCACAGTAAGCTGATGTCCTCTAAGCTTCAATTTTTTAAAATTTTATGTATGTATGTATTTATGGCTGCACTGGGTCTTTCGTTGCTACACGGGCTTTCTCTAGTTGTGGAAGTCTGGATTTCAAGGTTTATCTTATCTCACCTGAAGAAGAAAAAACAAGCATTAAATGAAGGTCAATCTTAAGTAAATGAAGGTGTTCATGGCAAAAGAGAAAAAAAGGAACTACTTGTCTAACAGAAGCAAGATACCTGCTACCTGAGGTCCCCAGAACTCTACTTAAGGGTTCTCTTCATATTATATAATTAGTCTTTAAGAAAGTCGTTATTTGTAAGGAAAATTTTTTCGCCACGGGCAAAAAATATACATAACATATTTGTTAAAAATATTAAGGCTAAGTACAAAACTTGTGATTTTAAACTGTATCCTCTTAAGTTACATGGAGAATGGAGAAAGACTGTACATTTAATGATTTTGAACCAAAACTGAATGATGTTAGAAAAAGAAAAAAGGAATGCACTCCTCTCTTGTTGCTCCACTTGAGGGGTTACTACAAAGACCTACAGCTAAGACCTTCTGATAGGGCCCAGTACTATCTGTAAGTAAAGGAGTGATGTGAGGAGTAAAGAATTAAAAGTGAAAAGATCAGACTTCCATGGTGGTTCAGTGGTTAGGAATCTCCACATTCATCTGGAGAAAAATATGATCCTAAAGAATATATGCACCCCAATGGTCACTGTAGCGCTGTTTACAAAAGCCAAGGCATTGAAACAACCTAATGGCCAACAGAGGAATGGATAAAGAAGATGCGGTACAAACGAGAAGGCACTGCAATGGGAAGCCTATGCATTGCAACTAGAGAGGTGCCCCGGCTTGCTCCAAGTAGATAAAGCCCACGCATAGCAATGAAGACCCAGAGCAGCCAAAAATAAATAAATTTTTTTAAAAAGTGAAAAGTCTCTGTAGTAATTATTTTGAAAATGTGTAATTGTGATAAGATAAATACACCTGCACTTTTTGCTTACATAAACTTGTATAATGCTTTATAATTTTTAGCTTCCTCATATAAATTATTTCACTTGGTTCCCCTGATCCCCTTTTGAGGCAAGGAAGGCAAATATTACTCCCATTTTATAAGTGAAAACCAAATTCAGAGAGGTTAAGAACTTTGCCACAGTAACTGTATTGGTTTATGGCGGTGTCACTGACTTTTCCCAACCTATCCATTATAGTAAGCAGCATCTCGCGTTAGAAACACACTCATCACCAGGCTACCGGACAATGTGGAGGTGCTCAGTGCCTATCTTCTGCAGTATTCTGCTGAGCTTTCCCTATCAAAACACTCTTCAGGAGAACAAACTCTTTATGGATATTTTATTTAGCCTTTTTTAAAAAATATAACCAGGTGGACTACAGTTGTGTTTGATAAACCTGGCAACCATACTAAAATGACACAACCAACGTGACAGAGCAAGGATTAATACACAGCTTCTACTGCACTGTGAGTTATAAACATGCCAAGCATTTTTTTTTTCTTGAAAGGTACAGGATATATTCTGGGGTTGTTTTTGTTAAGGTAACACTCGTTTATAACCTTACATAAATTTCATGAGTATGTGACATTTCTACTTCTGCAATAATTTTAGCCTTTTAAGTACAATGTATTAAGAGGCAATGGATCACTGAACCTGCAAACCACACTTATTAGATCCTTTGCCAACAGAGATGCCTAGCTATTGTGACCCAGAATAAATCACTTCACATCAATACTTTGCAGCTGTAAAAAACATTCAATATTACTTACTTCACTAAGTTCTAGAGAAATTTAAAAGACATAACCTAAATAAAACCATTAATCATGTCTGGTATTATTTCAACAATAAAAAGATTTCCCTTGTTTTTTAAAAATTTGGCAGCATGCTTGTTAGACTAAAAATAATCTTCAAAAGCATTTATTTTCAGATATTACAGTAGTAAGTATTAATAGTACACAATTCTTAAAGTGAATCAGAACCAGATTATTTTTAATCCCTATTGAATAATATACAAACAGAGAAAGCCTACTAGTGGGAATTTCCTAGCGGTCCAGTTGTTATGACTCTGAACTTTCACTTCCAAGGGCCCAGGTTCAATTTCCAGTCAGGGAACTAAGATCCCATGAAGGTGACTCAAAGGGAAAAAAAAAAAGCCTATAGGCAATATACCCATTGAAAAAAAACAAGAAAATCATTTGGTTGGCTCATAAGTGTTTTATGTTTGAATCACTGAATTATTTCATGTAAAAATGAAATAATCTGTTAAAGAAAAAGATGCAAAATTATTTTGCAAGTCAATAAACAACCTGTGCTTTAGTTCAATTTCCTCCTATAAAATAGGGACCAAAATTGTCCTATAAATGTCAGTAACTGTGTAAGTTATATACACATATATATAACAAATATATATATATATAACAACAACTTATACCTACAAAAGTTATCCTCATTTATTAAAGCAGTGGCTTGCAAATTTCCTTCACCAGCCCAAGTGGAAAATACACTACCCATCAAAACCCAGTGCATGTGTATAAACACACACACATAATAAAAACTGCATAACGTATCAGTGGATTACTATAACACCTCCTACTCTATTTCGTTCTCTTTGAAAATGCTGGCCAGTCTTTAAATCAATACATAAAGAAATTACAGTTCGCAAAAATCAGTTTGAAAAACACTTTTATTCAAATATTTGGAATGCTACAAAAGGAAAATACTAAAAATGCTCTTTATGAAAGGCTACATACCATGTGATTCTAACTGTATGACGCTGGAGAAGAGGCAAAACTATGAAGACAATAAAAAGATTAGTGGTTGCAGGTGTTAGGGAGGGATGAATAGGTAGAGGATTTTTTTTTAGGGCAGTGAAACTATCTTGTATGACAGTATAACAGTGGATACATGTCATTATACATTTGTTAAAATCCATAGAACGTACAACACCAAAAGTGAATCTGAGGTCAACTGTGGACTCTGGGTGATGATGTGTTGATGCAGATTTTCCCCCTGTGACTAGTATACCACTCTGGTGGGGGAACACTGATAATGGGGGAAGCAGTGCATGTTGTGAGGGCAAGGAGTATATGGGCAATTTCTGCACCTTCCATTCAATTTTCCTGTGAACCTCAAACTGCTCTAAAAAAATTAGATTTACTAATTAAACTCAAACAAGGGCTCTGTATCAACTGGGGGCGGGGATGGGGAGGGACATGGGAGGGAAGTTCAAAAGGGAGGGGATATATGTATTCCTATTGCTGATTCATGTTGAGGTTTGACAGAAAACAACAAAATTCGGTAAAGCAATTATCCTTCAATAAAAAAATTAATTAAAAAATTTTTAAATGCTATTTATGTAAGCCTGAGTACATGCAATATTCATTTATATATGGCCATGGCTGAGTTTCCTCTTGGGTTATTTAGAATTGAAAATCTACTTTACATAGAGTGTTAACATCAGTACCGTTGCTTTATACTTGCTTTATGCTTTTCGATGGGCCTCCCTGGTGGCACACTGGTAAAGAATCCACCTTCAGGAGCAGTAGGAGAGATGAGTTCGATCCCTGGGTTGGGAAAATCCCCTGGAGAAGGAAACGGCAAACCCCTCCAATATTCTTGCCTATGAAATCCTATGGACAGGGGAACGTGATGGGCTACACGGTCCATGGGATCGCAACAAGCTGGGCACAAATGAAGCGACTGAGCACCTACGCAGGCTTTGCAGCATGTCATTATCTTGAGTCTCAGAGTACATAATTCTGCTGGGCAAGTCAGTCGTAACAGAGAAAACTGGGTGATGCTAAAATAAAAGACTTGCTCCTGGTCCATAGTGAATTAGAAAACAAGTGGAGTCTAGAATCTAGGACTTTTGACTTCAATGTCAAATCAAGGTCAAAACTCTTTGAGACCATTCCATGCCCGAACCTACAAAAAGGCTGACAACCTTTTTGGTAACAGAAAGTCCTCTCAACTCCAAAGGACACTGTCAACATTTTACTCCTACAGAGTAGGCTTGCAAACCAGTTTATGTCAGGAAACCAAAGTAACACAGGAGTATGACAGGGTATGTACGCCTCATGCGGGAAGTCCTTCCTATCACTTCCCTACCACTACACGCCTTGTCATCCGCTACACAACCAAGCACTGTAGTAACAGGAAAAAGAGGTACGAATTTGTGGGTAGTCCAACGGCCACCTTACTGTCACTTTCTGTATATTCTAAGCAGTCACTACACAGTGCAGGGGATATCATAATGCAGGGATTAGATTATTCCAGCACGCTGAGAAGAATTTAAGAACATACAACTTACCAACCCCTAAACATGACATGCCTTTATTTATTTGCTATGTGACCAATGCACTGTTGTAGTTGTGAAATGCTCTCCTGAATTCCTCTTCCTTTATAAGAGAAAGAAGATTCCAGGGGGAAAGCTGTAGGGCTTCATCAAAACAGACTGTGATGAAGGACAGCATTCAACTATCACCACTGTAGTAAGGATTGGCAGCAATAAAACCATGAAGCACAATTTCAAGGTATTTGCCAGATTAACTACAACCCAGCAGCCCCAGTCTTCAAAATCTCATGGTTCTGATCTGGAAGGCGTTTCAAAACACACCTGCCCTTGGGAACGTTGATTAAAAACTCAAGATGGAAATACTCTCTGATCAATAAATCCCACTACTAGAAACTTAACCTATACATATAATTTTAATTATATTACATGCATACTCAAGTACACAAAGAGAAATGTATATTACTGATGGCTCAATTACTTATAAGCACATAAAACTGGAAACTTATTTTTTTCTTTGGCTACACCATGCAGCTTTTGGGATTTTAGTTTCCCAACCAAGGATCGAACCCAGGCTCCGACCAAGAAAGCACCGCGTGCTAAGCAGTGGAATGCCAGGGAATTACCCAAACTGTAACTGATTTAGACATACATCAAAAGGGAATTAGTAAAAACGCTTGCTGAAACATTTACTTTAACTTTGAATTCCACTACCCAAATAAACAAAGTGCTATTATATTAAAGACAAATTACTCACAGCCTCTGAGTTATCAATAAATGGATCTGTCTCATCATAGCCAAAGCCTATATCGATTAAATCTTGTAGCCGATCCCTCCGGTGTTTACGGGGCTTCCCACCCTGTGAAGAACAGATATGTTAGACTGAATCAGTACTCATGTTGTTTCCATTAAATTATAAAATACCTGTCAGAAGAATCTGCAAATGACTTCTGTAAATAATACCCCTCAGGAGGTTGAATTTAAATCCCCTCACATCTTGAACGAAAGCTGTACTTAGGGACTCACTTCCAAAGTAAGTTTGCAGTGAAAAACCTGGCTAACGTTACTCAGCCACATGATCAAGGTCGACACCAACAGTATAAGTCATACTGATATAGCGTTACTCTTGACACGATGTGACACAAATGGCACTGAAACTTTGCAGTCTTCCTCTCAAAAGCCTGTCACCTCAGTTATCGGTTAACCGTGAGATAAACATCATGACAAACAGAACCACAAGAAAAACACCAAACTCAACTGAGGGACATTCTTATAAGCAACCAGTATTTGAGGAATTCTTACAAGTATTCCTCAAAGTGGTCAAGATTATAAAAAACAAGAAAAATCTGAAAAAATGTCATAGTCTAGACAAGCTTAGAGAGAAAAACGAAATGTGATCTGCTCTCCTGCCTGGCATGCAGGCACTAAAAAAGGACATTGGGGGAAATAAGCAAATCTTGAATAAACTGCAACATCGATTAATAGTGATGTACCAAAGTTGGTTTGTTAGTTGTAACAAGTCTGCTATAGAATCATAAGATGTTATAGGGGAGAGTGGGTGAAAACTATATGAAAATTCTTTGTATTTTCTTTTCAACTTTTCTGTAAATCCAAACTATTCTTAAAAGTATTTTTAATGTCCTAGAGTTAATTATACACATAGACATACAAGAAAATAAAAAATGAATGCATGGAGAAACTGGTGAAATCTGAGTAAAGTCTGTAGTCTAGTTAACTGTACTGTGCCAATGCAAATTTCCTAGTTTTGGTAACTATAGTTAAGTCACTACTGAGAAAAACCACGTCAAACCTGCTGTGAAGCAGGAGTCGGGAAAAGAAGGCTCAGAAAGCAGAGAGAAAACCATCAGTGCTAAGGGTACTGCCTGCCCACATGCCACCACTGAGTGAGAACGAGCCCTGTAGAGGCTGTAATACGTGAGACCTAACTCTCCTATGGCTTATATTTCCACAGTGCATGTGTCTCTCAATACACAGTTCATTTCACCATTTCTTCCACCGGTGAAAGATGGCTGAGTTTTTTGCAACATGGCTCTCAAATGAAAGCAAATTACTTCATCTATTTCCACGTGAAGAAATGGGGATCTCTTCCAGTGTTCACATTAAAAAAAAAATTATGACAAACTTACTGAGAAATGTCTCCAACATAAAATATTTCCTTTTTACGTAATTTTGTAAGGTAATTCTGAGTAAATGCTTTGTTTGTATTGCATATTAATGTTAAAAAAAACCTACCCCCCATAACTATGACTTCATTGTATGCTTTTCATTGAATAAAACCATTACAATACCATCACCAGCGAGAGTGTCATTTTGGTGTGAGATAAAGTAGTTGCTCACATGTTTTAAGATTTTCAGTTCAGTTCAGTCGCTCAGTCGTGTCCGACTCTTTGCGACCCCATGAATCGCAGCACGCCAGGCTTCCCTGTCCATCACAAACTCCTGGAGTTCACTCAAACTCAAGTCCATCGAGTGAGTGATGCCATCCAGCCATCTCATCCTCTGGCGTCCCCTTCTCCTCCTGCCCCCAATCCCTCCCAGCATCAGAGTCTTTTCCAATGAGTCAACTCTTTGCATGAGGTGGCCAAAGTACTGGAGTTTCAGCTTCAGCATCATTCCCTCCAAAGAACTCCCAGGGCTGATCTCCTTCAGAATGGACTGGCTGGATCTCCTTGCAGTCCAAGGGACTCTCAAGAGTCTTCTCCAACACCACAGTTCAAAAGCATCAATTCTTCGGTGCTCAGCCTTCTTCACAGTCCAACTCTCACATCCATACATGACCACAGGAAAAACCATAGCCTTGACTAGACGGACCTTGGTTGGCAAAGTAATGTCTCTGCTTTTGAATATGCTATCTAGGTTGGTCATAACTTTCCTTCCAAGGAGTAAGCGTCTTTTAATTTCATGGCTGCAATCACTATCTGCAGTTATTCTGGAGCCCAAAAAGATAAAGTCTGACACTGTTTCCACTGTTTCCCCATCTACTTCCCATGAAGTGATGGGACCGGATGCCATGATCTTCGTTTTCTGAATGTTGAGCTTTAAGCCAACTTTTTCACTCTTCACTTTCACTTTCATCAAGAGGCTTTTGAGTTCCTCTTCACTTTCTGCCATACCAACACAGAGTGGAAACCCTTTTATTTTGCTGGATAAGATGACTGACTTCAGTTCAGTACAGTCGCTCACTTGTGTCCAACTCTTTGCGACCCCATGGACTCCAGCATGCCAGGCTTCCCTGTCCATCACCAACTCCTGGAGCTTGCTCAAACTCACATCCATTGAGTCAGTGATGCCATCCAACCATCTCATCCTCTGTCGTCTCTGTTTCCTCCCACCTTCAATCTTTCCCAGCATAACGGTCTCTTCAAATGAGTCCGTTCTTCACACCAGGTGGCCAAAGTGTTGAATCTTCAGCTTCAGCATCAGTCCTTCCAATGAATATTCAAGAGTGATTTCCTTTAGAACTGACTGGTTTGATCTCCTTGCAGTCCAAGGAATTCTCAAGAGTCTACTCCAACACCATAGTTCAAAAGCATCTGTTCTTCAGTGCTCAGCTTTGTTTATGGTCCAACTCTCACATCCATACATGACCACTGGAAAATCTACAGTTTGACTAGATGGACCTTTGTCATCAAAGTAATGTCTCTGCTTTTTAATATGCTATTTAGGTTTGTCAGAGGTTTTCTTCCACGAAGCAAACGTCTTTTAATTTCATGGCTGACAGTCACCATCTGCAGTGATTTTGGAGCCCAAGAAAATAAAGTCTGTCACTGTTCCCATTGTTTCCCCATCTATTTGCCATGAAGTGATGGGACCAGATACCATGATCTTCATTTTCTGAATGTTGAGTTTTAAGCCAGCTTTCTCACCCTCCTCTTTCACTTTCATCAAGAGGCTCTTTAGTTCTTCCTCGCTTTCAGCCGAAAGGGTGCTTTCATCTGCATATCTGAGGTTATTGATACTTCTCCTGGCAATCTTGATTCCACCTTGTGCTTCATCCAGCCTGGCATTTCTTATGATGTACTCTGCATATAAGTTAAATAAGCAGAGTGACAATATACAGCCTTGATGTACTCCTTTTCCAATTCAGAACCAGTCTGTTGTTCCATGTCCACTTCTAACTATTGCTTCTTGACCTGCATACAGATTTCTCAGTACAAACAGTATGTACAGTATGAAAAGGCAAAAAGACAGGACACTGAAAGATGAACTCCCCAGGTCAACAGGTGCCCAATATGCTACTGAAGACCAGTGGAGAAATAACTTCAGAAAGAATGAAGAGATGGAGCCAAAGCAAAAACAACAACCAGTTGAGGATATGACTGGTGATGGAAGTAAAGTACGATGCTATAAAGAGCAATACTGCATCAGTCACTAAGTTCAGTCGCTCAGTTGTGTCCGACTCTTTGCAACCCCATGTACTGCAGCATGCCAGCCCTCCCTGTCCATCACCAACTCCCAGAGTTTATTCAAACTCATGTCCACTGAGTCAGTGATGCCATCCAACCATCTCATCCTCTGTTGTCCCCTTCTCTTTATGCCTTCAATCTTTCCTAGCATCAGCATCTTTTCAAATGACTCAGTTCTTCACATCAGGTGGCCAAAGTATTAGAGTTTCAGCTTCAACATCAGTCCTTCCAATGAATATTCAGAACTGATTTCCTTTAGGATGGACTGGTTGGATCTCCTTGCAGTCCAATGGACTCTTGGAGTCTTCTTCAACACCATAGTTCAAAAGCATTAATTTTTCTACACTCAGCTTTCTTTATAGTCCAACTCTCAGATCCATACATGACTACTGGAAAAACCATAGCCTTAACTAGACGGACCTTTGTTGGCAAAGTAATGTCTCTGCTTTTTAATATGCTGTCTAGGTTGGTAATAGGAACCTGGAATGTTAGGTTCATGAATCAAGGCAAACTGGTAGTGGTCAAACAGGAGATGACAAGAGTGAACATCGACATTATAGGAATCAGTAAATTAAAATGGACTGGAATGGGTGAATTTAACTCAGATGACCATTATATCTACGACTGTGGGCAATCCCTGAGAGGAAATGAAGTAGTCATCCTGGTCAACAAAAGAGTCCGAAATGCAGTACTTGGATGCAATCTCAAAAATGACAGAAGGATCTCTGTTCCTTTCCAAGGCAAACCATTCAATGTCACAATAATCCAAGTCTGGGCACCAATCAGTAACGCTGAAGAAGCTGAAGTTGAATGCTTCTATGAAGGCCTACAAGACCTTCTAGAACTAACACCCAAAAAAGATGTCCTTTTCATTATAGGGGACTGGAATGCAAAAGTAGGAAGTCAAGAGATACCTGGCCTAACGGGCAAGTTTGACCTTGGAGAACAAAATGAAGTAGGCCAAAGGCTAACCAAGTTTTGCCAAGAGAACATACTGGTCATAGCAAACACCCTCTTCCAACAACATAAGAGAAGACTCTATACATGGACATCACCAGATGGTCAATACCCAAAGCAGATTGATTATATTCTTAGTAGGCTTCAGCAATATGTGAACCATGAACTTCCAGATGCTCAAGCTGGTTTTAGAAAAGGCAGAGGAACCAGAGATCAAATTGCCAACATCCACTGGATCATCAAAAAAGCAAGAGAGTTCCAGAAAAACATC
>NW_011494924.1:3364808-3367254 GCF_000754665.1 Bison bison bison | reverse complement strand
CCAACAAAGGTCCGTCTAGTCAAAGCTATGGTTCTTCCAGTGGTCATGTATGGATGTGAAAGTTGGACTGTGAAGAAAGCTGAGTGCCAAAGAATTGATGCTTTTGAACTGTGGTGTTGAAGAAGACTCTTGAGAGTCCCTTGGACTGCAAGGAGATCCAACCAGTCAATCCTAAAGGAGATCAGTTCTGGGTGTTCACTGGAAGGACTGATGCTGAAGCTGAAACTCCAATAGTTTGGCCACCTCATGCGAAGAGCTGACTCATTGGAAAAGACCCTGATGCTGGGAGGGATTGAAGGCAGGAGGAGAAGGGGACGCCAGAGGATGAAATGGCTGGATGACATCACTGACTCGATGGACGTGAGTTTGAGTGAACTCCAGGAGTTGCTGATGGACAGGGAGGCCTGGCATGCTGTGATTCATGGGATTGCAAAGAGTCAGACATGACTGAGCAACTGAACTGAACTGAGTCCCAGCCATGGGGTTCAAGTCCCAAGCACGGTTCTGGTTGAGTTTGAGTCACAGCCATGTGGATTTGAGTCCCAAACTGGGTTTTGGCTGGGTTCAAGTCCCAGTACATGGGTTCAAGTCCCAATCTGTGATAAATGGTTTCAAGAGTATACCAATAAAACTCTTGGAAAGCAATCGAAAAGAATCTGCAAAGATTCTTCTATACTCTTAGCTCTGGCTGCAGTAGACCTAGGACATGCAGCTATACCCACCACAGAGCTGCTGAGCAGATGACCCACAAACTGCAGAACAATTATATCAAAGATATTCTCACACTGTTAAGAAAGTTCTAGGACCCACAACAGATTTCCCAAACTGGGGATCTGGCAAAGGAACTGAGAGCCCCCAGGGAATCTGACTTTGGAGGCCAGTGGGATTTGATTACACAACTTGCACCGGACTGGGGAAACAGACTCTTGGAGGGCACAAACAAAACCTTGTGTGCACCAGTAGCCAGGAGAAAGGAGCAGTGTTCCCAAAAGAGACTGAGTCAGACTTGCCTAAGAGTGTCCAGGAGTCTCCAGTGGAGGCATGGGTCCACAGTTTGGTCTCAAGCCAAACAAGAAGGATGGAACACAGTTCCACCCATCAACAGAAAATTGGATTAAAGATTTACTGAGCAAGGCCCTACCCATCAGAACAAGACCCAGTTTCCTCCTCAGTCAGTCTCCCCATCAGGAAGCTTCCATAAGGCTCTTATCCTTATTCATCAGAGGGCAGACAGAATGAAAACCACAATCACAGAAAACTAATCAAACTGATCACATGGACCACAGCCTTCTCTAACTCAATGAAACTATGACCCATGCTATGTAGGGCCACCCAAGATGAACAGGTCATGGTGGAGAGTTCTGACAAAACATGGTCCACTGGAGAAAAGAATGGCAAACCACTTCAGTATTCTTGCCTTGAAAACCCCCTGAACAGGATGAAAAGGCAAAAAGATATGACACTGAAAGATGAAGTCCCAGGTCGGTAGGTGCCCAATATGTTACTGGAGAAGAGTGGAGAAATAACACCAGAATGAATGAAGAGATGGAGCCAAAGCAAAGACAATGCCCAGTTGTGGATGTGACTGGTGATGGAAGTAAAGTCTGATGCTGTAAAGAACAATACTGCATAGGAACCTGGGATGTTAGGTCCATGAATCAGGATAAATTGGAAGTGGTCAAACAGGAGATGGCAAGAATGAACATTGACATTTTAGGAATCAGTGAACTAAAATGGATTGGAATGGGCGAATTTAATTCAGATGACCATTATATATACTACTGTGGGCAAGAATCCCTTAAAAGAAATGCAGTAGCCCTCAGAGTCAACAAAACAGTCTGAAAGGCAGTACTTGGGTGCAACCTCAAAGATAACAGAATAATCTCTGTTCGTTTCCAAGGCAAACCATTCAATATCACAGTAATCCAAGTCTATGCCCCAACCACTAATGCTGAAGAAGCTGAACAGTTCTATGATGGCCTACAAGACCTTCTAGAACTAACACCGAAAAAAATATGTCCTTTTCATCATAGGGGACTGGAATGCAAAAGTAGGAAGTCAAGAGATACCTGAAGTAATAAGCAAGTTTGACCTTGGAGTACAAAACAAAGCATGGCAAAAGCTAACAAGAGTTTTCCCAACAGAATGCACTGATCTTAGCAAACACCCTCTTCCAACAACACAAGAGATGACTCTACACATGGACATCACCGACGATCAATACCAAATCAGATTGATTATATATTTGCAGCCAAAGATGGAGAAGCTCTATACAGTCAGACTCAGAGCTGACTGTGGCTCAGATCGTGAACTCCTTATTGCAAAATGCATACTGAAATTGAAGAAAGTAGGGAAAACCACTAGACCATTCAGGTACGACCTAAATAAAATCCCTTATGATTATACAGTGGAAGTGACAAATAGATTCAAGGGATTAGATCTGATA
>NW_011494924.1:3364063-3364708 GCF_000754665.1 Bison bison bison | reverse complement strand
TATGCAGGTCAGGAAGCAACAGTTAGAACTGGACATGGAACAACAGACTGGTTCCAAATAGGAAAAGGAATACGTCAAGGCTGTATATTGTCACCCTGCTTATTTAACTTATATGCAGAGTATATCACGAGAAACGCTGGGCTAGAAGAAGCACAAGCTGGAATCAAGATTGCCGGGAGAAATATCAATAACCTCAGATATGCAGATGACACCACCCTTACGGCAGAAAGTGAAGAGGAACTAAAAAGCCTCCTGATGAAAAGTGGAAGAGGAGAGTGAAAAATTTGGCTTAAAGCTCAACATTCAGAAAATGAAGATCATGGCATTGGGTCCCATCACTTCATGGGAAATAGATGGGGCAAGAGTGGAAACAGTGGCAGACTTTATTTTTTGAGGCTCCAAAATCACTGTAGATGGTGACTGCAGCCATGAAATTAAAAGACGCTTACTCCTTGGAAGGAAAGTTATGACCAACCTAGATAGCATATTGAAAACCAGAGACATTATTTTGCCAACAAAGGTCCGTCTAGTCAAAGCTATGGTTCTTCCAGTGGTCATGTATGGATGTGAAAGTTGGACTGTGAAGAAAGCTGAGTGCCAAAGAATTGATGCTTTTGAACTGTGGTGTTGAAGAAGACTCTTGAG
>NW_011494924.1:3359131-3363963 GCF_000754665.1 Bison bison bison | reverse complement strand
GTCTACAATGCAGGAGACCTGGGTTCGATCCCTGGGTTGGGAAGATCCGCTGGAGAAGGAAATGGCAATCCACTCTAGTACTATTGCCTGGAAAATCTCATGGACAGAGGAGCCTGGTAGGCTATAGTCCATGGGGTCGCAAAGAGTCGGACACGACTGAGCAACTTCACTTTTCACTTTCAGAGTGCCTGATGAACCATGAACAGTGGTTCATGACATTGTAGAGGAGTCAGTGATTGAGACCATTCCCAAGAAAAACAAATGCAAAAAGGCAAAATGGTTGTCTGAGGAGGCCTTACAAACAGCTGAGAAAAAAAAGAGATGCTAAAGGCAAATGAAAAAAGAAAAGATATACCCATCATAATGCAGAATTCCAAAGAACAGCAAGGAGAGATATGAAAGCGTTCCTAAGTGATCAATGCAAATAAATAGAGGAAAACAATAGAATGGGAAAGACTAGAGATCTCTTCAAGAAAATTAGCAATATCAAGGGAACATTTCATGCAAAGATGGGCACAATAAAGGACAGAAACGGTATGGAACTAACAGAAGCAGAAGCTATTAAGAAGAGGTGGCAAGAATACATGGAAGAACTGTACAAAAAGGATCTTTACGACCAAGATAATCACGATGGTGTGATCACTCACTAGAGCCAGCCATCTTGGAGTGCAAAGTCAAGTGGGCCTTAAGAAGCATCACTATGAACAAAGGTAGTAGAGGTGATGGAATTCCAGCTGAGCTATTTCAAGTCCTAAAAGATGATGCTGTGAAAGTGCTGCACTCCATAGGCAAGCAAATTTGGAAAACTCACCAGTGGTCATAGGACTGGAAAAGGTGAGTTCTCATTCCAAAGAAAGGCAATGCAAACAATGTTCAAACTACTGCACAACTGCACTCATCTCAAACGCTAGCAAGGTAATGGTCAAAATTCTCCAAGCCAGGCTTCAACAGTATGTGAACCGAGAACTTTCAGATGTTCAAGCTGGTCTTAGAAAAGGCAGAGGACTCTCTGACATACATCACAACAGGATCCTCTATGACCCACCTCCCAGAATATTGGAAATAAAAGCAAAAATAAACAAATGGGACCTAATTAACCTTAAAAGCTTCTGCACATCAAAGGAAACTATTAGCAAGGTGAAAAGACAGCCTTCAGAATGGGAGAAAATAAGAGCAAATGAAGCAACTGACAAACAACTAATCTCAAAAATATATAGGCAACTCCTACAGCTCAACTCCAGAAAAATAAATGACCCAATCAAAAAATGGGCCAAAGAACTAAATAGACATTTCTCCAAAGAAGACATACAGAGGGCTAACAAACACATGAAAAGATGCTCAACATCACTCATTATCAGAGAAATGCAAATCAAAACCACTATGAGGTACCATTTCACACCAGTCAGAATGGCTGCGATCCAGAAGTCTACAAATAATAAATGCTGGAGAGGGTGTGGAGAAAAGGGAACCCTCTTACACTGTTGGTGGGAATGCAAACTAGTACAGCCACTATGGAGAACAGTGTGGAGATTCCTTAAAAAACTGGAAATAGAACTGCCTTATGACCCAGCAATCCCACTGCTGGGCATACACACTGAGGAAACCAGAAGGGAAAGAGACACGTGTACCCCAATGTTCATAACAGCACTGTTTATAATAGCCAGGACATGGAAGCAACCTAGATGTCCATCAGCAGATGTATGGATAAGAAAGCTATGGTACATATACACAATGGAGTATTACTCAGCCATTAAAAAGAATACATTTGAATCAGTTCTAATGAGGTGGATGAAACTGGAGCCTATTATACAGAGTGAAGTAAGCCAGAAGGAAAAACACCAATACAGTATACTAACGCATATATATGGAATTTAGAAAGATGGTAACAATAACCCTGTGTACGAGACAGCAAGAGACACTGATGTATAGAACAGTCTTATGGACTCTGTGAGAGAGGGAGAGGGTGGGAAGATTTGGGAGAATGGCAATGAAACATGTAAAATATCATGTATGAAATGAGATGCCAGTCCAGGTTCGATGCACGATACTGGATGCTTGGGGCTAGAGCGCTGGGACGACTCAGAGGGATGGTATGGGGAGGGAGGAGGGAGGAGGGTTCAGGATGGGGAACACATGTATACCTGTGGCGGATTCATTTTGATATTTGGCAAAACTAATACAATTATGTAAAGTTTAAATATAAAAATTAAAAAAAAAGAAAGAAAAGGCAGAGGAACCAGAGATCAAATTGCTACCATCCACTGGATCATCAAAAAAGCAAGAGAGTTCCAGAAAAACATCTACTTCTGCTTTATTGACTCTGCCAAAGCCTTTGACTATGTGGATCATGACAAACTGTGGAAAATTCTTCAAGAGATGGGAATACCAGACCACCTTACTTGCCTCCTGAGATATCTGTACACAGGTCAAGAAGCACCAGTTAGAGCTGGACATGGAACAACAGACTGGTTCCAAATTGGGAAAGCAGTACGTCGAGGCCGTATGTTGTCACCCTGCTTATTTAACTTATATGCAGAGTACATAATGTGAAATGGCAGGATGGATGAAACACCAGCTGGAATCAAGATTGCTGGGAGAAATATCAGTAACCTGAGATATGCAGATGACACCACCCTTATGGCATAAAGCAAAGAGGAATGGAAGAGCCTGTTGATGAAAGTGAAAGAGGAGAATGAAAAGGCTGGCTTAAAATTAAACATTCAAAAAATGAAGATTATGGTACCCGTCCCATCACTTCATGGCAAATAGATCAGGAAACAAGAGGAACAGTGACAGACGTTATTTTGTTGGGCTCCAACATCACTGCAGATGGTGACTGCCGCCATGAAATTAAAAGACGTTTGCTCTTTGGAAGAAAAGCTACGACAAGCCTAAACAGCATATTAAAAAGCAGAGACATTACTTTGATGACAAAGGTCCATCTAGTCAAAGCTATAATTTTTCCAGTAGTCATGTATGGATGTGATAGTTGGACCATAAACAAAGCTGAGCACCAAAGAATTGATACTTTTGAACTGTGGTGTTGGAGAAGACTCTTGAGAGTCCCTTGCACAGCAAGGAGATCAAACCAGTCAATCCTAAAGGAAATCAGTTCTGAATATTCATTGGAAGGAATGATGCTGAAGCTCCAATACTTTGGCCACCTGGTGTGAAGAACTGACTCATTGGAAAAGACCCTGATGTTGGGAAAGATTGAAGATGGGAGGAAAAGGGGACGACAGAGGATGAGATGGTTGGATGGCATCACCGACTCGATGGACATGAGTTTGAGCAGGCTCTGGGAGTTGGTGATGGACAGGGAGGCCTGGCATGCTGCAGTCCATGCCATCACAAAGAGTCAGACAGGAATGAGCTACTGAACTGAGAACTGAAGTTTTAAAACTTCATATTTGACTTGATAATTCAACTTACTCTGAACCACTAGTTAGATCCAAAAGTATCAGATAAAAGTGCATGGTATGGAAAGAAACATGTAATCTACAGATGCAATGGAGTTCCTATCATAACCAACAGCATTTTCCATAAAATTAGAGCAAAAGATTTTACAATTTTTATGTAAACACAAAAGACCCTGAATAGCCATAGCAATATTGAGAAAAACAGAGCTGAATCAATTAGGATTCCTGACCTCAGACTATACTACAAAACTACAGTCATCAAAACAGTATGGTACTGCCATAAAACTCCAGCGATAAATACACGCACATATGGTCACCTAATCTGTGACAAAAGCGACAAGGATATATCAATATGGAAAAAAGACAGTATCTTTAATAAGTAGTACTAGAAAACTGGACAGCTACATGTTAAAGAATGAAATTAGAAAATTTTCTAACACCATACAAAAAATAAACTCAAAATGGATTAAAGATCTAAATGTAAGACTGGATACTATAAATCCCTAAGAGGAAAATATAGGCTAAACACTCTCTGACATAAATCACAGCTAGGTCTTTTTTGATCTACTTCCCAGAGTAATGAAGATAAAAACAAAAATAAATAAATGGAACCTAATTAAACTTAAAAGCTCTTGCACAGCAAAGGAAACCACAAGCAGGATGAAAAGGCAACCCTGAGAATAAGAGAAAATATTTGCAAACAAAGTATTAATCTCTAAAATACACAAACAGCTCATGCAGCTCAGTATCAAAAAAATAAAAAACCAAAGAACCCAATCAAAGAATGGGCAGAAATTCTAAACAAACAGTCCTCCAAAGAAAACATACAGATGGCTAAGAAACACATGAAAAGATTCACAACATCACCAATTATATCAGATCAGATCAGATCAGTCACTCAGTTATGTCCGACTCTTTGCGACCCCATGAATTGCAGCACGCCAGGCCTCCCTGTCCATCACCAACTCCCAGAGTTCACCAAGACTCACGTCCATCAAGTCAGCGATGTCATCCAGCCATCTCATCCTCTGGCATCCCCTTCTCCTCCTGCCCCCAATCCCTCCCAGCATCAGAGTCTTTTCCAATGAGTCAACTTTTCCCATGAGGTGGCCAAAGTACTGGAGTTTCAACTTTAGCATCATTCCTTCCAAAGAATCCCAGGGCTGACCTCCTTCAGAATGGACTGGCTGGATCTCCTTGCAGTCTAAGGGACTCTCAAGAGTCTTCTCCAACACCACACTTCAAAAGCATCAACTCTTCGGTGCTCAGCCTTCTTCACAGTCCAACTCTCACATCCATACATGACCACAGGAAAAACCATAGCCTTGACTAGACGGACCTTGGTTGGCAAAGTAATGTCTCTGCTTTTGAATATGCTATCTAGGTTGGTCATAACTTTCCTTCCAAGGAGTA
>NW_011494924.1:3358838-3359031 GCF_000754665.1 Bison bison bison | reverse complement strand
CCATTCAGGTACGACCTAAATAAAATCCCTTATGATTATACAGTGGAAGTGACAAATAGATTCAAGGGATTAGATCTGATAGGTGGCTCAGATGGTAAAGCATCTGTCTACAATGCAGGAGACCTGGGTTCGATCCCTGGGTTGGGAAGATCCGCTGGAGAAGGAAATGGCAATCCACTCTAGTACTATTGCC
>NW_011494924.1:3340057-3358738 GCF_000754665.1 Bison bison bison | reverse complement strand
GCAGTCACCATCTGCAGTGATTCTGGAGCCCAGAAAAATAAAGTCTGACACTGTTTACACTGTTTCCCCATCTATTTCCCATGAAGTGATGGGACCGGTTGCCATGATCTTCGTTTTCTGAATGTTGAGCTTTAAGCCAACTTTTTCACTCTCCACTTTCAGAGGCATGCAAATCAAAACTACAATGAGGTTATCACCTCACACTGGTCAGAATGGCCATCATCAAAATATCTACAAACAGAAAATGCTGGAAAGCGTGTGGAGAAAAGTGAACCCTCCTACTCTGTTTATGAGAATATAAACTGGTAGAAGCAATATGGAGAAGAGTATGAAGGTTCTTCAAAAAAACTAAAAATGGAGCTAACATATGATCTAGCAATCTCCCTTCTAGGCATATAACCAGAGAAAAACCATAATTTGAAAAGGTACATGTACCCAGATATTCATTTCACCACTGTTTACAATAGCCAAGACATGAAACAGTTATACATATACACAATGGAATACTACTCAGCCATTAAAAAAGAACAAAATAATGCCATCTGCAGCAACATGGATGAATCTAGAGATCACCATACTGAGTGAAGTCAGACATAGAAAGACAAATACTATATGTTATCACTTATATGTGTCATCTAAAGAAATGGTATAAATGAACCTATTTACAAAAGAGAAATAAAGTCACAGATATAGAAAACAAACTATGGTTACCCAAAGGGGAAAGGCTGAGGGGGCAGGGATAAACTGGGAGACTGGGATTGACATACACACATTACTATGTATAAAATAGGTAACTAATAAAAACCTACTGAATATCACAGGGAACTCTACTCAATAGTCTATAATGACCTATATTCGAACAGAATCTAAAAAAAGGTGAATACATGTATAACTGATTCACTTTACTGTACAGCAGAAACTAATACAACATTACAAATAAACTATACCTTAATTATTTAAGAAAAAATAATTTTAAAAAAGAAGAAAGCAGGGCTTCCCTGGTGGCTCAGTCGTAAAGAATGCACCTGCCAATGCAGGAGACACAAGTTCGATCCTTGATCCAGGAAGATTCCCACATGCCGTGGAGCAACTAAGCCTGGGTCCCAGAACCACTAAGCCTGTGCTCTAGAGCCAGGGAGCCACAACCACTGATGCCCCCCTGCCCTAGAGTTTGCTCTGCAACAAGAGAAGTCACCACAATGAGAAACCCGTGCACCGCAACTAGAGAGTAGCCCCTGCTCACCACAACTAGAGAAAAGCCTATGAAGCAACAAAGACCCAGCACAGCCAAAATAAATAAAATTTCTCTTAAAAAGTGAGTATATATTTAAAAAAAAAAAAAATAATGTTAGACGTCAGAAGGACCTTAGGTTTAAGTAAGAAGTCTTTGTCCTGAAAGAACCTGAAAATAATCTCAACAAATTAACTGAGCACCTATCAAATGCCAGCCTTCATGGATTTTATAGTACTGTGGAGAAGAGAAAGATAAATAAATGGTAAATAGGAAAATATAAGTAGTACTGGGTTTTTTTCTTAACAGAAGACAAAATCAAGGCTTTCCTGAGATATTTATGCCCAGACAAGGATAAGAGGAAGTAATCACTTGTGGAAGCCCAGTTCACTTGGGAAGTAACCAGTTCACATGGAACTGGGAAATAACCTAGAAAGATCAGTGCTTTAACAAAATCACTCTGGCCACAGTGGTGGGGAATGAACACAGTTGAGGAGATCAATTAGGAAAGAAAAACTGCAGAGATTTGCAAGAAAGTCACAAGTTACTGGGGGCATAAAATATATACTTAAGTACCAATCATGATAAAGACGATGGCCACCATCCACTGAGTGCTAACTTGCATCAGCACCTACACTAAGTACAACTGTGTATTATTTCACATTTAACAAATGGGAAAAACTAAAGATTGGAGAAGATAAATAACTTGTCCAAGATCATAGAGAAAGTAATAGAGTCAATTTTCAAACTCATGACCATCTGACTCTAAAGTATTATTTTATTAAAAGTTCTGTAAGAAAAGGAGGGGGCATATGTATACCTATGGCTCATTCATGTTGATGTATAGCAGACACTAATACAGTATTGTAAAGCAATTATCCTCCAATTAAAAATAAATTTTTTTTTAAAAAGTTCTGTAAGAGAAGTTATAGAACCTCTGGGTCATTTTTCCACTCAGAGACACAGTAGGAACACCAGTGTTCCTACTGTCAATCATCTCCAAATTAGCTTCCCCACTAGACGTTCCATTTTATTCTTCTATTTTTCTGCCTTAAAGTTTCATTATTAACTAAAATTACACAATTTGATGACACTGGGATGTTTATTATTAACAAGGATGTGGAACAATTCAAACCCTCGTGGCTGGTGCAAAATGATACACCCACTTTGGAAAAGTTTGACAGTTTCTTATCAAGTTAAACACACACTTATCATATGACCTAACAATTCCTCTCTTACTATTTCCTCAAGAGAAATGAAGACATATGTTCACACACACACACTTATGTTCCAATGTTAGAGCAGCTTTACTTTTAGCAGCCACAAACTGGAAACCACCCAGTGCCCATCACCCAGTGTTACATCCACATGCTTTGCACCAATAAAAATAACTACTGATAACATGCAACACTTGGATGCACTTCAGAAGCATTATACCATGTTAAAGAAACCATATACAAAAAACTGTAAGAGGACATTTATAGGAAACACTAGAAAAGAAAAAACAAAACCCGAAAATCTATAGTAACACAAAATAAATCAGAGGTTGCCAGGGGCCAGGGCTGGAGGGGAGAGGGTTATCTGTAGAGAGGTAGAAGTGAACTTTCTGGGATGTTGAAACTGTTCTGTATCATCATTGCTGTAGTGGTTATAGGACAGCATACATTTATCAAAATTCACCAAACTGTATATTTAAATGAATGAATTGTATCTAAATTATACTCCAATAACAATTTTTAAAAACTCTTCATTAATACTTCTACTTCAACTCTTTCTCCCCACAAACCTTTGTTCATATAATTATTCACATCTACAGTTTCCTCTCCATTCTAACTGCCATTGCTTATAATCCTGGCCATTGTTTTCACTTAAATGTAATGAAAACCTTAACTAGCATCTCCTTCCTCGTATTAAGGGGTTTCCCTGATAGTTCAGATGGTAAAGAATCTGCCTGTGATGAGGGAGACCCAGGTTCAATCTCTGGGTGAGGAAGATCCCCTGGGGAAGGGAATAGCAACCCACTCCAGTATGCTTGCCTGAGAATTCCAAAGAGTCTGGCAGGCTACAGTGCATGGAGTTGTAAAGGGTCAGACATGACTGAGCGACTGACTACTAATACAACACTTACTAAACCACTGATACTTCCTGTATAATAGTAGAAGTTCCATCTCAAAGTCTGTTGTATCAGCCCTTCAGAGAAATAAAGATTCTGCTCATTGACATACTGACAGGGGCTTTGGGAAGCTAGTCATATATACAGAATCAGTGCTTGTCTCACAGTTCCCATTGATGAGGTTTACATTAGAGTGTGTTCAGTGCGGTTCATCAAACATTTTATTTCCCCATTCAGTTCAGTTCAGTTACTTTGTGAGCCCGTGGACTGCAGCATGCCAGGCTTCCCTGTCCATCACCAACTCCAGGTGATGTCAAACTCATGTCCATTGAGTCAGTGATGTCATCCAACCATCTCATCCTCTGTTGTCCCCTTCTCTTCCTCCCTTCAATCTTTACCAGCATCAGGGTCTTTTCCAATGAGTCAGTTCTTCTCATCAGAAGGCCAAAGTATTGGAGCTTCAGCTTCAGCATCAGTCCTTCCAATGGAATATTCAGAACTGATTTCCTTTAGGATTGACTGGTTTGATCTCCTTGCAGTCCAAGGGACTCTCAAGAGTCCTCTCCAACACAGTTCAAAAGCATCAATTCTTCAGCACTCAGCTTTGTTTATGGTTCAACTCTCAGATCCATACATGACTACTGGAAAAACCATAGCTTTTGTCGGCAAAGTAATGTCTCTGCTTTTTAATATGCTGCCTAGTTTTGTCATATTATTTCCTCATATTAATCCTTCATTCATCCTGCTTAATATCATCTAACATTTCTAAAATATCATTTCGTATCATTTCCTTGCTCAAAATACTTCAGAAGCATCCTATTACAAAATAAATCCAAAACTCTTACTATGGCATTAATTAAATGCCTTCTACATGCTAACTCAAAACTACCTTTCCAACCTTTTTTTCACTTGAGCAGTTTAATCCATTCAGTTTATATACCCACTCTCCTCCCAAACATGCTGGCTTATCTTTCCTCATGCTTTCCCCTTATTTGGAATAATCTCTTACTCCTCTCTGAATACTCCCACCCTTTACAGCTTAGCCCAAGTTGTAAAGCTTTTCTCCTAGATGTTTTCCACTCAAAATCACAATGATCTTTTTCTGCTCTCCTAATGTATTTTTTTGTCTAGGCACAATTATTTGCCTATAAAAGATTTATCCAGGGAAATCTTGAAAAACAAATAGGTTCTATTTTAATGAGCACAATGAGACTTATGCATAAGTCTAGTAACTTACACATAAGTAGAGAGATTTAGGAACATTTAAGTCTAGTCAAAGATACCAGTAATTACCAATGGAAATGATAGCACTGAATCCCTATTATATTCAGTAAAATGGTTAAATAAGGAAATGTGACACTTGTCAATGATAGCAACCAAAATGGCTAATTCTTTACCTAAGAGTATTAATCAAACTAAAATGCCTCTAAAAATAGAATCTTAGAAGTATAAGGATTTTCCCAAGCTCATATCAATTATAGCACCATAACAATGATAAAGGTATAAATTATATATACTATGACAAACCTATTCAATATTAACAGCCATTTTAAAACAATGAGGTAGAAGACTATTCAATAATATAGAAGGTAACAAGAACAATTTACCAAATGTTATGTATAGTTCAGGCTATTCACAGAAAAACTAATACTGATATTCACTAAGTATCTGGAAGTGCTCAACCTAACTGGTAATCACAGAGACAACATTAAAAATAACAAGTTGTTTATTCAACTATCATACAAACAGAAGGATTTCATTTAAGAAAAACACAACAATATACATCTATAGCTATATATATAGCTTTATATATATAAAGCTCAAAGAATTATAACCAGTGGATAACCATGGTTATTACCAGTGTGGAAGGGATATAATTGGAAGTAGCAGTGAAGGGAGACTTTGGCTGGCAGGATCTCAGTTCCCCAACCAGGGACTGAATCCAGAACTACAGCAAAGAAAGTCTGGAATCCTGACCTGTAGGCCACCAGTGAAATTTCTTTTTTTTTTAATCTACAAATATTAAATTCACCTAAAGAAACTCAAGACAGATTGGCAAAGGACTGTATTATCATGTCTTTCCTACTAGGCCTATTTTGAGCTGCTCTCTTGTCCAGTATCTTTAGCAAAAATACTTCTCAGTAGCATCAAACCCTTAGCTGATAAATTGTCTGGCCTCCTGCAGTTATTGATACTATAGTTTACACAGTAAATCCATCTTAAAGCAATGCAAATTTTATTTTCCAAATTTTAAAAGCCTTTGAATTTTGCTACATATAAGATGAAGAAATCCCTTTAAATCTATTCCTAGAGGGCACTAGTTCACATACCATGACTCAGAAAAAAATGGCTTACCGAGTCATTAGTACATGCTTAACCTGATAATCAGTGTTTCAAGCCAATGAAGTCTAATTATACTGGAACACCAAAATGGAAAACAAACTTACAGGACCACCTATTGCCTCCAAGTTATAATAACCCTAAACTAATAACCAACTTTCATTGATCACCTACGGAAGACAGAAGCATGACACTGCCAAAACTCCAGTTTGATAACCAAGGAGAAAATATCTGCTGGTCATACAGATAGTTGCTGCAGCCCTATCACAACCTTATCTTCCACCTTTAATAATTTCCTTAACCTACCAACAGAAAAAGGTAGAGATTTAAGTCAGTGGAAAGTCAGTCAAGAGCTGACTTAACAACAAAGAAACAGTATACTAAGATTTCTATAATCACCACTTATGGATACAGAACCTTCCTCCCAAATACCCTAAAACTGCTGATTCTCAACTGTTCCTATGGGATTTAAAGAAGATGAAGAGAAATTTATTTAGCTTAAAGAGGCCAAGGACTTAAAAAGGCATGTCATGGCAAGCAATTAGAATTGTTAACTGCAATAAAGAAACTATTATTTGAGGGGACAATTCTCTCTTGCCCTTTGAAAAACCACACCCATCAGACTGCTTTAAAAGGCTATTATTTTACATTTTTATTGTATTTGCAGTACCACACTATTACTGGTCAACAGAAGTTAAATATACATGTGCTTTTTAAGTAGAATTCATTTTGTGGTAGTATTAACAAGCTGGCCCAAACTGCTTTACCAAGTTGATTCTTAGGGACAAGATTTAGTATAAGGCCAAAACAAATAGAGGAAAACCAGCCCAGGAAGTTCTCTGCTGCTGCTGCTGCTGCTGCTAAGTCACTTCAGTTGTGTCCGACTCCGTGCGACCCTACAGACAGCAGCCCACCAGGCTCCCTCGTCCCTGGGCTTCTCCAGGCAAGAACACTGGAGTGGGTTGCCATTTCCTTCTCCAATGCATGAAAGGGAAAAGGGAAAGTGACACGACTCTTAGCAACCCCATGGACTGCATCCTACTAGACTCCTCCGTCCATGGGATTTTCCAGGCAAGAGTACTGGAGTGGGGTGCCAGTGCCTTCTCCCAGGAAGTTCTCAAGGAAGCTCAAATGCCTCAGCAAGTGTGGATGATGATCTAATAATATGAAGAGCAGACAGAATCCTTAAAATTCCCAGACAGGGCACATAAATGCTTTCTGATATCCACTTACATCACTCTCACATTTGAGGACACTTTTCAAACAATTTACAATTATTTTAAGTACAAAAATATATTTCCTTTCAACTCAGTTTAGTATATACTATGAAGAAGCCAATTTCATTGAAAATTAGTTATGCCAAGACATTGCCATTCTTTAAAACATAATTGAACAAAATCAGTTTTAAAAGCCATACCAAAAGAATGACTTTTTATATACTTTTTTACTAAAAAGTGTTAACTCAACTCCATCAAATGCCTTACTTATAAGACTGCTCATAACTTTTACACCATCAAATCTACCCCTATCCTCTTTTTTAAAATAAATATGAAGCCACTTAAGGGTTCAGAAAGTCCAAAATCAAAGCACTAGAGGTGGGTTCAAAATCTTTGTGGTATAATAAGCAGATTTTAAAGTCACGATGTGACTTTATAAAGGCTAATAAATGCCTGGAAGAATACATGTCTTCCTGTTTAGAGAGTCATTGAGATTCAAACAGTTTTAACTGCAAGGTATCAGATATTGGGTTAAGCACTTCCCTTTAGATTATTGAAGTTATATCCAGTTCTAGGACAGCATGATCTTTCAAGATGCTGGGGTAAGAAAGTGAGGAAAATCACTAAAACAAATCTTCCAACCATCACATGTCATCCTATGGCCTCGCAGGCTTAGAGAACAAGTCTACACCCATCAAACCAAACTTCGTTACATGCTCTAATCTAGAGTATACATGGCCTCAGAAAAACATACACAACCCAGAAATATCTAAAAACTGAACTGGGAAGTACTATACATATTTAGCCTCAACATGTGGAGTCTTAAGACTGGGAATGAGGAAAGTTATGGTGGTCTCTTTAAACTGTATTCTACTTCCTGCCTACAATAACCAACAAGACAAATGTCAAATGTCAAAACTTGGACTTAACTATTTATTATGAGTGTACAACAACCATTTTGATATATTCTAGGTAGAAGTAAGTGCTGAATACCTATATTGCTCTTTTTCCAAAAAATAATTTAGCAACTGATGCTGAATGCATACCATCACATACTGAGGAAATACATACTGTGGAAAATTCTTCAAGAGATGGGACTACCCAGAGCACCTGACCTGCCTCCGGAGAAATCTGCATGCAGGTGAAGAAGCAACAGTTAGAACTGGACATGGAACAACAGACTGGTTCTAAATTAGGAAAGCAGTATGTCAAGGCTGTATATTGTCACCCTGCTTATTTAACTTATATGCTGAGTACATCATGCAAAATGGCGGGATGGATGAAGCACAAGCTGGAATCAAGACTGCCTGGAGAAATCAGTAACCTGAGATATGCAGATGACACCACCCTTATGGCCTAAAACGAAGAGCCTCTTGATGAAAGTGAAAGAGGAGAATGAAGAAGCTGCTTAAAACTCAACATTCAGAAAACTAAGATCATGGCATCTGGTCCCATCACTTCATGGCAAATAGATGGGCAAACAATGGGAACAGTGACAGACTTTATTTTCTTGGGCTCCAAAATCACTGCAGATGGTGACTGCAGCCATGAAACTAGAGGATGCCTGCTTCTTGGAAGAAAAGTTATGACCAACCTAGACAGCATATTAAAAAGCAGAGACATTACTTTGCTGACAAAGGTCCATCTAATCAAGGCTATGGTTTTTCCAGTAGTCATGTATGGATGTGAGAGTCGCAAACAGTTGGACATGACTGAGCGACTGAACTGAACTGACACACTGTCACATTATTTGACAAGTAATGTAACAGGAAATACAACAGACAATAAAAATAGGACAGAAGGGGGGAAAAACACAAACCAATCATTCAATACAGGGTTCTATATGCCCCATAATTTCTGTTATCACTGCTTTTCAACTACCAAAGCTGTCTTAGTCCTTCTATCCACAAGCAACGGCAGCAGGATAAAGTGCATCCTATACGCCACAGGCAGTCTTCCTTTCTCCCTTAGGTGGTCACCTGCTCCCCCTTCACATAACTCCTCTCCAGCATAAGTAACAGCTATATATACAAAAAGCCCACAAACTGGCCTCACAGGCTTTCCAACAAATCACAGAATTTATCACTAACATCTCTCTTGGACCCAGCCACATATCAATGCATCCTATTTTTCTCCTTATCTGGAAATCCCCAACTGAGTTTAGCTTGCCCAGTTCTCTGAATCTTCATACAAATGCATGCTCCATCACAGTAGAAATGGTATAGGCCCCCACGTGTACCACCAGCCACCCTGCTCACAGAAGAGAAAGGGCAGAATGTAAAAAGTAGATGAACTGACAAGTTAAATGTATTAGGGAAAAAAAAAAGAGGTGAACCAAGTATACAGAGGTCTCAAACAAAAGCTTGAGAGCCAAATACGGCCCTCAGATATATTTTGGCCAGCCCAGGAGGTGTTTTAGTTAGAAGCCAACATTTAAAAGTAAGAATAATAGAGTAAAATGCAGATTTCAGCATTCTTTTGAGAAATGGAAAGATTTGGCAACCCTTAGGCCAAATTCCTGCAAAGTTAACAAAGGCTGGAACCGAGCAGCAGTGTCCCCTTCAGACAGGGCATGTGCTGTCTGTCTTCCGTTCGCAAGAATCCCCCACTTTTAGTGTCCATCAGACTTGCTTCACTGATTGATCAGTGCACAACTGAACATCTGAATTTGCTACTCCTGAATTTCAAACACTAAAATAACTACAGGACAGTATAAACTATAGGGCAATAATATCCCCATTTGTTGTTTAACCGTACTCTTTTTTGTGAGAGTCTAGGCTTGGAAAAGATATCTTCTCCCAAGTCACTGTTGGCCAATAATTTTTCTTAAAGGGCTCCAAATAATCTGTTGTGGTCTGTAAGAAGACAAAACAGTTAAGAATATGTAACAAGTGATTGGAGGACCAAAGATAAAGGCTACATGGAACAAAATGCCTGAAGGAGATCAAAATCAGTGGGGTTGTCAATTAAGAGGTTAAAACCACACAGATGTTTATGTACAAAGAATTTACGACAAGTACAGAATAAAGCAACTCTCCACAAGAATGATAAGCTTTAATTTCTGTTTTATCCAATGAAGTAATTCTCTGCATAGGTCTAGCCCTCTGGGTAATCAGGAGGCCAGGTTAATATATCTGCCTAAAAGAGAGAGAAAAATATTGGTGTTTTAATGTCTTTTTTTGCAAAATTAATCTGTTACTTGCTATTTCCTGAAATAAATTATTTTTCAGAGAAAAGAATGATATGTTTAAGTGACTAAACAGCATTTCGCATTTAGATAGCACTTTAAACATTTTAAACATTAACAATCTATTTTTCATCTTATGCTGACAAAACTTTTGTGTTATAAAGTTGACTAAGCAGACCTTACTTTCACCTCACACATACTAAAGCACAAAGAAGCCAAGAGGTTTCACTAAGGTAACCCAGCTAGTTATGGCAAAGAGAAGATTAGAATGCAGCTTCATTAAATCATAACCCTGGGTTCTTTCCACTACAACCCGCTGCTGCTGCTGCCTCTTAAGTCTACAAAGGGTGGAAAGGAGGTTCAAAGGATCCATTCAAGTCTCCAAAATTCCTCCCAATTTCAAGAATGAGACTGGCTCTTCTACTCAATTTTAGGTCCCCAAAGGAGAGTCATTCATTTCCACAGACACTGCATTTGTGTGTCATATGTTTTGTCTTCCCAATTATTTTTAAAGTTTCTCCAGGAGGCGGCAAATAACATGATTCTTTGTATGTCCAACATAAATACTCAAATATTTTATTATTTATATACAGAATTTAACAAATTATCTCCATCTCTTATTCCAAGAAACAAAAGGTCAGAAATAACCTCAAGTGATTTTCAGAAATAATGACAAGGACATCTAAGTTATATTACAAAAGGGAAAAAAGTAAGAAGAAAAGGTAGCTAGGGATACAAGTTTTATTTGTGTTTTATAAACCTCAAAAAACTAAGTCATTTTTTTGTCATATGCACAAAAAGTAATCGAACTTTGGTGGGTTAACATTTTGCAAATATCTAAAAGACTTTCTTTTAGTTAAAATATAAATACACATATGGTGCTTATATAAACAATTGTCATATATGTATAACTATACATATAGACATCTACATATACTGTCTTTAAACACCGATGAAAATCTCTGCTGTTTAAGAGTGATCTTTTATGAAGCCTGGAGCCTAGAGCGGACAAGATATCTTCTCACAGGTCACTTAAGAGTCTGATGATTTTCTCAAAAGGTTCCAAATAACTTGTAATAATATGCATACATAACATTCACTGTTACGATATTCATGGCATGCTTTTAGATTTATGTACATAAAACCTTGATGAGGCAGAATATTTTAAATCTCTACTTAGAATGAAATAAAAGAGTCAGCAGTCAAAATAAAAAACTAGGGAAGAAATATAGTCCATTAAATTCAATGATAACAAGAGTAACATTTTATCCTTGCAAAATGACAGTGCTTGAGTATATCCTAATCACATAAAACAATTTTACACATCAACCAACTTCTTTTGGACACTGGTTTTTCTATGCCAGGAAAGATCTCCAATAAGATTTAATGCAAACTGTGAGGTTCCTTCTTTATAGGATATGCTGGGAGTCTTCCATTTTCAAAGGGCAATTGTAACCCTTGGTTTTATAACCCATGGGGGAAAAAAACATTTTAATAAGAGTGTTGGAGGGAGTAGAGAGTAATAACTGAAACTCCTAATTTGATAATACAGTATATACCAAAAATACATATGCATAAATGTTTTGACCTAAAAAATCCCCTTCTAGGAATTTGTTCTACAGATAAACTTGAAGTAGTATGAAATGCCATGCTACTAAATAATTTACTGTAGCACTATTAGAAAAGCAAATTTTTGGAAACAATTTTGCAATTATGTGGGGACTAGTTAAATAAACTGTGATATTTCCATACAACCGAATACCATGTAGCTCTGAAAAAGAGAGAAAGCTCCCTTTGCCTGGATATGAAAAAAAATCTCCATGATATAGGAAATGAAAAAGGCAAAGAGCAGAATCATGTATTCTGCTATATGTGTAAAAGGGTGGCGGTAGGGGAAGGAATAATGTATACAGAAAGATACACATAAAATATCTTTGGGAAGGACACTCAAGAACACTATTTGCCTCTTGGAAATGAGATTAGGTGGGTGGACAAGAGAATAAAAGGAAGATTTTTCATTCCATACTTTTGAATTTGAACCATGTAAAATGTACTAGCTGGTTAAAACACTAAATTTAACCAAAGTATTTATTAATTTGTATAAAAATTATAAACAGCTATTTCAGGATTTATAATCTGAGAACACTGCATTATAATTAACACTACAAATCAGTGTAACAACTTTGGCTATTCTTTCCATCAGTGCACCCCTCAGGATATTATACAGCCACAGAATACAGAGCCAGAGAAGGATGGGAAAAATCTGAACTTCTCAAATTTACAGGGAAGAAAACTTTGGCACAAAGAGGTTAAATAAACTCTCCAATGGATACAATTAGCAGCTGGCAAAGTATGACCTAGAACCTGACCCACATTTCAAAACATTCTCATCTATTTTCCTCCCCTCAAACTGTTTCCTCACAAGTGCTCACCAAGATCACCAAGAAATGACAGTTACTACTACAGCCACCCTAACTGCACTCTGAAGATAACATGAATGACGGGGCTAGTGTGAGCTGATGTCCTATCTCTGTGAGATACTTTCCAGTGCTCTCAGGGGAACCACAAGAGAGGTAAGGTCTTGCTTCTCTTGGGTCAGGTCTGAGCAACGAGACAGGGGTAGTTAAAGCCATAGAATAAACATGGGAAGGGTATGGGAGGGATTTTCCAACCAAGTCAACTATATCAGAAAAAATGAGAATAATAGTAAGCAATTTCACAATCAGGAAATTCAAATTTATTTTTATATTAAAACAAACACTAATCTATTGTGGCACAGTTTATAAAATGCACATGGATTTTTAAGGTAGACAAGGCACTTATAAAGAAATTTCATGCTGCTTCTGACTGATCCTGTAAGTGGCCTAGAAGGACATACATTCAAAATCTCTTAAACACTTAAGAGGCAGGAAGGCTTAAGAACTACTACACCAAAGGAATTAAAGCAATGTTCTCAATGGCAGTGGAAAGAGCAAAGGATTAAGCTAAACAGACCTGGAAATGCAGTCTCATTTCTGCCATCAGTACATGCGACCTTAGATCAGTTATTTAACCTTAAGCTCAGACCTCTTTCCTCATCTGTAAATGTGGTCAATGTCACTTACCTTGCAGTGCTGTTACAAGGATTGTAGGTAATGATAAGCAAACTGCTGAAACTCCAGAAGGAGTACAAGAAATGACAGTTACTACTATAGCCACCACAAACCTATTGGAATCTTTATTTGATCATCTAACCATTCATCTGGGTTCAATTTATTAGAACAAGATAATGTGAGCAACGGATATCATAAGCCCTCCCAACCAGTCACAGGGAAAAAAAAAAAAGGCCAATAGGATAAAATTACCTGAGTGAAGTTTATTATACTCACATATTTCATTTCAAACTTCTTAGCCAACATTTCCACTTCTTGCCTCTCTTGATGATCATCATTGAATGGGTCTTCTGTGTAAACAGGCTTTTTCTGATTCAAAGTGAATGGTAAAAGAAACAGAAGTATTAGTATTACTTCAATTACAGTTGACTATATCTTTAAAATTTAGTAAATAAGTCAATTTTTCCAAATATTAACAAATAAATTAGAAGCATTAAAAAGTAATTAAAAAAGAAAGTAACACTGTAAATCAACTACACTTCATTTGAAAAATCCATTTTAATTTTTTAAAAATTCAAAAATTAAAAAAAAACTAATTAGAAAGACATGTTGGTTTATAGCAAAAATATTTGCAGTTTTAATGGACTCTTACACATTTTAAAGTTTTTCAACAGTTAAAAACTCAACAATTCAAATTGTCTTCAGTCACAAAATGATCTATGGTTACCCTATCCAAAATAAAAAGGCCAAAGAAACCCAAGAAAATTAGGTTAAAAAAAAAAAAAAACACCTATAACTTCCCAACAAAGATTAACCAATTTGGTCAGAAAATCTTTTGCTTCTAAAAGTTTATTACAATTATCATTTAATCATCTGCCCTGAGTTAGCACTGGAGTATCTGTAGCTGCTACAGCTTTTTGCTGAGGCCAAGCACAGACAAGCTCTATATCACCTACATCCTGTCAATGAATATCCATTCAAGAAATTCATACGACTTCTAAACAAGGCAGAAAAATTTGATAGCTACAGCTTACATTATCAAGGCTTCCTTTTAGCAGGTAGAGTTAAAATCTACTATAAAGCACAGTTTAAAACATACAGCTAGGATCCTGCATTTACCACCTACTGATCAAAATAAACAAAAAGACACATCACATCTTTTACTCAAGCTTACTATTTCACAGACACACTTCATATATATATATATATATAGATAGATACATAGATAGATACATTTCAATATACAAAAAAAAACAAAACAAGGAGCTACACATAATCTAATTATGAACAACTGACTAGAAAGTTCATGGAAAAAAAGGCTAAATGCTTTAACTGATGTACCATCTTCAAGCAGTAATTAAAATGAGAGTACATTACAGCTGAAATATTAGACACAGATTTGCCCTGAAGGTCAAGAAAAAATGTAGAAGGGATGACGTTTTGCAAACTTTGAAACCAAGATATTTTATCCTGGCTATAAAGGCTGAGACATGATTAATCGAAAAATATGGACAGAATGAATACAAAACAATTCATCATACTTAGGAGGCATTAGAATGAAAGGATACATTTTAAAGCTTAAAGGAACTTTTAAATCAATTTTGAAAATTATCTATTAAATAACATGTACAGTCCTTTATCCCAACAGGAGTTATCAAAGGAAAATATAAATATGACCTGAAGGAAACAAAACAGCAGCAAGGTGATGAAACAAGAAAGGAAAGAAACAAAACATAAATGACAGAAACAAAAAAAGCAAGCAAGCAAGCAAGCAAGCAGAAAGGTGATGAAACAAGAAGCACCAGGCATGTGCAGGGGACAGCCTTAACACGAGATCAGAGTTAAGGACAGTCAACAACCACTGTGCCTTGCCATTATAAACTGTTCCTCATATCACGATGGAGTCCAAATACTACATCTCACTACTGATCTGACCCACTTCTATATGAGCAAATATAAACACATGGATAGATATTTTAAATAAGAACCACCTTATAAACCATTATCAAATATTTTATATGTGGATTTTTATATAGGCAGCAAAATTAAATCACTTATTTACTCTTGATAATCTATAAAAGTAAATTTAAGGAAACTGACTCACTTTCAAAATTAAGGCTCTAAGCTTTACATTTTTGGGGTGAAAAGACCTAATAATTAGTAAATACCAAAATAACCGATCAACCCATAGGCAAAATTGATGCAACAATTCTTTCCTTTGATGTTAACTAATTAACACCATTTTCAGAAGAGCTTTCATATATGTTATCCAAAATATGCAGTATGACAAATAATGGAATACCACAGAATGCTCTGGTAACAGTATAATCACATTACCACTGTAATCATTTATTTTTATACAAAATGCTCAATTAATCATGCTTAAGGGAAGATGTTTTCTGGTTAAGTGATTCTCTGGTTTACTAAGAGTTAAAAAAGAATTTCTTGTGTATCAATTCCCCTGAGCCAGAAAAGGTGAACAAATTACTCTTTCAGGATAGAGATGATTACAGTGCCTCCACCTCAACCAGGATCAATGCTCTGCAGACAAGGTTAAGGGTTTAGCTAATCTGTGTTCTGACAACTACAGCGGGTTTTGTTTTCCATATTTTGCCAACACCTGCTCATTTGATTATGTTTTCCCTTATAAATAAGTAAGTTTAGAAAAATTCCTGACTGCACTTAGTTAATAGGGGTTTTACTGTTATATATTTATGAAAGATGGTTTAAATTCACCCCAGTACAGATTGTACTCACATGTAACAGGTTTTTTATACTTACATATCTATCAAGTAAAATCTTACTCGGTAATAGACAGCTATCTCAATATTGCAGAAAGTTTCCTTCTTTTAATTTTACAAGATCTCTTTTCCTTCCCTTGCTACTCTTAACCTGCTACACAGTATGTTGTTCAATTACAATAAGGCAAAATGAGGGCTTCCCTCATAGCTCAGTCGGTAAAGAATCTCCTGCAATGCAGGAGACCTGGGTTCTATTCCTGGGTCAGGAAGATCCCATGGAGAAGGAAATGGCAACCCACTCCAGTATTCTTGCCTGGAGAATCCCATGGACAGAGGAGCCTGGCAGGCTACAGTCCATGGGGTCGAAATAGTCGGACATGACTTAGCCACTAAATCACCACAAAATTTAAAAACTATTTTGAAAATATTCCATCATCACTGAAAATAAACTGGACTCCTCCTGAGGGGAAGAAAAACCAAAGCTGGGAATCTCCACTTTGCAGATTAATTCTATTGCTTACATTTTGCCTTTTCCTGGTTTCTCTTCCCAGGATTTCCTTTCATGGAAATGTGACAACTTCATTTAGAAAGGTGTTTTCTATACTTCCTTATGTAATAAATATGTTCACTGGGAATAATCATAGGAAAATCTGGCAAATATTTGTTGCAAAGGCACACTGTATGTATAAACAATGGATATTTTGGTTAAGTGGAATATGTCAAATGATATATGGCTGAATGTACAAGATAACTAGACTAATACACCACAAACTGATAGTGTAAAAGAAAAATTAAATGAATTATTCACCTTTCTCCTAGTACATTTAATTATTAGTTCTGATATTATCAAATTAATAGGGTAGGGTGTCAAAATCAACTTAATAATTAAAAGATACATATCTATTATTAGTCTATCATCCCACAAATATTATAGCATAAAGATCATAACAGAGGTTTTTGTATTTCTACTATAATTCTTTTTTCAGTTCAATTGGGCAGGACTTTCTAAATTTATACTATATGAGTAAATTGTAAGAATTCTGTTTTTATTAAGAATTGGTACTAGCATATGGGAAAAAGTACTAATAAGATGATATATGAGCACTCTGGGAACCAGCCACCTCTTTGTAAATTGGGGATGAAGGTTTTTTCTCATGCAGTTCTGCTGGACTTAAACTCCACAAGCCACAATTAGAACTGTGTTTAGCACACAGTGAGAAATCAGTAAATGTTAGTCATTATTATGTATTTTTTCCCCAATATAATCACCTATAATTTATGAAGTAGATTAGGGAGTACAACTGCAAACCTTCTTTAGATTAGAAGATCAAATATAGCACAATTTTTTGGAAAAATGCTTCAGTCCAATATTCTCAAAATTCTTTGGAGGAAAAATATGCCATCACTTTATGAATAACATGGGTACTAAAGTGAGTCTAAAGGGCAAAATGTTGTGTAGAAATGACCTAAATGATTTCTATCCTTAACAATTCATTTTGGTTGCAAACACTTAGTAATGATTTGATCACACAACAGTATTTGTAAATAATGATCAAAAGATTGGCCGGCTTTACAACAAACAAAATCTAATGACACTGTTTAATATGGTATTTTTAAACTAAGTTATTCATTTCAACTATAAAGATAACCAAGGATGAAAATAAAACAAGTGACTTCTGGGGTCCATTAGACGAGTGCTAAAGCAAAACCTAATAAACAGAATAGTCTCTAAACAACAGAGGAAATTGTTCTTATTACACTTACTCCATCATTTCCCTTTCTAGCTTACTTCTGAAGATCACCAACCAACAATAAAAATTACAGCTACCAACAAGCCCCTCTCCTATCTCCATTGTTCACCAGTTCCACCAAAGGCATACCTAGGTATTTTTAATAAAGTTTTTAGAAATTCAAAGCTAACATTATTTTCATCATCCAAAAATCACAATGGCCAAGTGCAATATCCTTCAACTAGAACCAATAAACTAATGATATGTACACTCAAATAAGAATATGATGGTAAGCGCCAAATAAAACGAGAGACACCCTCCCATTCAATTGCTGCATGAACACTAGAGAAAACAAAGCTTAAAAGGTTTACCAATATCAACACGAAAGAGAAAAATAAGGAACCAGATAACTAGCTCAGGTATCCTTCATTCCTAAAGTGGAATCCTTAGTCTGAAAATGTTTAGATTACTTTTAAATCCCCTTCAATTAAGAAAAATACCCCACGCTCAGAAGCACATCTCAGCGCCCACAACAACAAACAGCGACGAAGGTGAAGATGATCCTGGAGGGGTTACACAATGTCTCTGCTTCACACTGGGGGGCGTGTCCCCCAGGTTTTCTCTTCCTTTCTACCGAAACGACTGCTGGAGGTCCGCAAGCAAAACCCAACAACGCAACTTGCAGGGCCCCCAGGTTTTTTCGTAGAAGGCACAGAGGAAACCTGAGGTTTCGAAAGATGCAAGGGAAAGCCAGATCCGAACAGCGTTTGGAGCGGGAGCGAGAGCAGGATGCGGGGGGTAGGGGAGGATGGTCGGTGGAGCGGGTAGGAGCCTCGGGGCCAACCCAGGGGAGCAGAGAAAAGCACACCCGCTCGGCCCCTGCCCCTTCCAGCCACCCTCTGCGGAGACCCGAGACGCGCAAGGTGGGCGTCGGAAGGTGCAAACCACTGGGGGGAGGCGGACGGGTCTCGAGGCTCCCGGGGTCTGGGGGATGAGGGAGGGATCTTCTGTACCCGTTGTTCTCCACACA
>NW_011494924.1:3304273-3339957 GCF_000754665.1 Bison bison bison | reverse complement strand
TCTCCACACAGCAACAGCTCCGGGTAACTGAACTCCACGCAGCTCTCGTCGGTGGGATCTTTGAGCACCAGCTCCAGGCGCACCGTCTCCCTCGGCGGCCTCGGCTGCGGCTCGGCCCGGGAAGTCGACTCCCGCGCGGGGGCGGCTGCAAGTGCAACTGCGGGAGCGGCGGTGGCGGCGGCTCGGGCCGCGGGGGCTCGCGCTGCAGCGACATGGGCGGCTCGGCGCGGCTGACCTCGCGCTGAGGGAGCGGCTTCTCCCGCGGCGGGGGCTGCGCGTCCGACCTGGGGGCAACCTCCCGCGGGGCCGGCGGCTCCGTCCGGGCCGGCTCGCGGTACGGCTGCGGTTCCAGCCGGGGAGGCTCGCGAGGATACTCGGGCTCGCGTTCGGTCCCTGGGAACTCGGCCTCGCGCCGCCTCACCGGTGACAGGCTAATAAACGCTACTCTGCGTGGCTCCGCCATCCCCACTGTTCTGGCCCTCTGCCTTCGCTCGAGCCGGCGCTCGGTTCTACGCCGAGTTGTTTGCCTGCCTGCCCTTCCTTTTGCTCTCTGTAGCTTTTCTTCCCTCCACCACCCTCAGCCGTCTCCGCCGACGCCACCGTGAGTGCGGACTGTGCCCCCTTCCCCGCCACTATGTTCTGACGGGCTCCACCGCCATCGTCAGGGTCGCCGCAGCCGCCATGTTGGATCCCCCACATAAATAGAAGCAGGCCGCTGAGCGGGCGCATGCGCAGACAGGAGACGCTCGCATCCACCGTCGTGGCTGTGGCTCAGTTTTCCTCTTTTCCTCCCAACAGTCTGGAGTCCAGACAGGTCAGCGGAAGTGACATCATGGCAGGACCGGTTTCCATGGAAACAGAGACGCTGTCTGCGCCCTTTCTAAAGGGGAGGGGTCTGGGGGTTCGCGAGAAGCTTCCTGTTCGCACCTGGAAACCCGAGGGGCGCTCAGTGGCGAGCGTGGAGATGTGCCTGGGACCGACCTAGCTATGGCGCCCGGTCATCTCTCTCTCTCTGTCTCTGTCTCTGTCTCTGTCGCTTCTAGGGAGTTGGGGTTGTCAGCTGGTTAGTCAGGGCCGATGCGGGGAAAGAGTAGAAGGCCGCAAACACCAGCCTCGGTGTCTGCCCGCCCAGCGCCCCGGCAGCCCGAAATGTCAGGGGAAGAAAGGAAATGGCTAACTCCAACCTGACTCACCCTGCAGCTTCCTTGCGCAAAGCGCGACGTTGACTCCCACAGGCCTCCCTTTCCTAAACCGACTCCTCTGGTTTTTTTTGGTCGGACTGCGCCGCGGATTGTGTCACAGGGTCATAAAATGCCCAGTAACGTTTTGCAGTTGGGAAATTGAACCAGCCAATGAACACTTCTGGACTCATTCATAAAGTCTAAACTGTTTAATTTACAAAAAACCCTTCTCAACAGAGTGTGGTGATATTTTATGAAACTCTCTTGAAAGTGGAATGCTACATGACCCATTTCTGGTAGGAGAGGAGCCTTAGTTGGAAACGACTCACAGGCACACCTGTCATAAACTAATTGAAATTCACCTTTAAAAGAATGAGGGTTACGGTCCATTTGATTAATAATACATTTAATGGAAAACAAATCTGATAGCTTGCCCTCCAAGCCTTCTGTTAATTCCATTAACCAGGTTAACAGTGTTAACACCTATGGATGACTTTGAGTCAGTGTGATGTTGTAGACGAGTTATGAGTTGGTTCTGGGTTTTTTGCCTTCTTATTATTAATACTTTCATATTGTATAAAGATGGTATTGGAATCGATAGTTCTGATGTTCCCTCCCAGCTCTCAACTGCTAAGCTAATATGAGAATCCTAGTTTTGGGGTCATTTGAAGAACCTGGGAAGAGGTCAAAGTCAATTCTCATTCAAAGTCAAAATATCTTTGTCTAAAATACTAGATTACCTAAAATGTGTCAGATACTCATGTTATCTAACTGTAATGCTGTGGAGTGAAAGTCCCTCAGTCGTGTCCAACACTTTGCAACCCCATGGACCATACAGTCCATGGAATTCTCCAGGCCAGAATTCTGGAGTGGGTAGCCAGTCCCTTTTCCAGCGGATCTTCTCAACCCAGAGATCTAACCCAGCTCTCCCGCATTGCAGGTTGATTCTTTACCAGCTGAGCCACAAATGAAGCCCACATAGCGGCTGTGAGCACAGGCATTCTTTGTTATCTATAAAATATCCATGAGATCAGGCTACTCATACCTTTTTAATGGATAATTACTATCTAAAACATCTTCACAGCAATTTTGATAACTTTACAGACTCTCAAATCTCAGGTTGAGGATTAATATTCTGTCCAGGGTGCGGTAATCTTACACTTATGGAGAACTGTACTTATAGAGAAAGAGCAGGTCAATCTGATCCTTAATTTAATGCCTTTCCCTTAATATTCTGTCCTAGAGGCAGAGCAGCAGGATTGTCCCCAAATCTGTGTCTTCCCCAGAATGAATTTAGCAATAAGCTTAAAACAGCTGCTTTGTGGAGTTAAATAGGAAAATCTTAAATGGTAATAGCAGAGACAAACAGAATTAACATGAATAGGTAGATTTAAAGACAGTTCAGTGTCATGTTAGTTCCTTTTATGTTAATCCTCTCTGAGAATGACAGGTTTAAGACTCGAATGTCTTGGGAAGATCCAAAGGCAGAGTATCACTGAGAAAGAAACGCAAGTGCAAAAGGTCTGTGTAGGGAGTAAGTCGGAGAAGGCAATGGCACCCCACTCCAGTACTTTGCCTGGAAAATCCCATGGATGGAGGAGCCTGGTAGGCTGCAGTCCATGGGGTCGCTAAGAGTCGGACACGACTGAGCAACTTCACTTTCACTTTTCACTTTCATGCATTGGAGAAGGAAATGGCAACCCACACCAGTGTTCTTGCCTGGAGAATCCCAGGGACGGGGGAGCCTGGTGGCTGCCGTCTGTGGGATCACACAGAGTCGGACACGACTGAAGTGACTTAGCAGCAGCAGCAGGGAGTAAGTGGGACAAAAGGTCAGAGTGGCTGGAGCACAGTAAGCGAGATGGGGAAAGAGGCAAGAGACAAATCTGAGACAAGAATAAAATTTTATTTCACACCTTACAAAAGGATAAATACGTAGTGAATCAAAATTTTAAATGTAAAAAAAAGAAAAGAAACTTTAGAAGTAATCAGCTGAGATGTTTTTAAAAACTCACACTAGGAAAGGCCTTTCCAATTATGATTGATAATTTTGACTATTTAAAATAAATTTTATGAAAGAAAAATAGCCTTAGTCAAAAGACAAATTGGAAAGAAACAATTATAACACATTTCACGAAGGGTGAATTACCCTGATAATAATCGAGGAGAAACAACAACAGTACCCTGGCAGCTCAGTGGTAAAGAATCTGCTTGCAGTGTAGGAGCCTCAGGAGAAGCGGGTTTGATCCCTGGGTCAGGAAGATCCCCTGGAGAAGGGAATGGCACCTCACTCCAGTATTCTTGCCTACAGAATCCCATGGATAGAGGAGCCTGGCGGGCTACAGTCCATAGGGTTGCAAAGAGTCAGACACGACTGAAGAGATAGCACACAGGCACACAATAACCTAATAGAAAAATGGAGAAATACAAGAACAGATAGTAAAGCACAAAATTCAGGAGCTAATTTTATGAAATTAAATACATGTCTGAATACTTGAATGACAGTTTCTAGTTGGAAACAGTTTTTCCTCAGAATTATTAAGGCTTTGCAACACTGTTTTAAAGCTTCCAGAGTTGCTACTGAGAAGTCCAAGGCCATTTATCAATTTGATTTTTGGATGCTGCTGCTGCTGCTAAGTTGCTTCAGTCGTGTCCGACTCTGTGCGACCCCATGGATGGCAGCCCACCAGGCTCCCCGTCCCTGGGATTCTCCAGGCAAGAACACTGGAGTGGGTTGCCATTTCCTTCTCCAATGCATGAAAGTGAAAAGTGAAAGGGAAGTCGCTCAGTCGTGTCCAACTCTTAGCGACCCCATGGACTGCAGCCTACCAGGCCCCTCCGTCCATGGGATTCTCCAGGCAAGAGTACTGGAGTGGGTCGCCAGTGCCTTTGTCTGCAATCTGTGCAGACCTTCCCCATCATAAGCTTTAGTTCTCTTTGTCACCAGTGTTCCAGTAATTATCTTTTTTAGTTCTACTGACACACTGGACAGATGGCCCAGGTCTCATGCCAGTTTCCAAACAGTGGTTGCAACCATAGCAGGTGAGCATGAACTTAAACCTGGGATTCTTTTGTATTTCTATTTTTTATTTTATTATTATTTTGGCTATACCTTGCAGCATGTGGAATCTTAGTTCCCCAACCAGGAATTGAACTCACACCCCCTGCACTGGAAACAGAGAATCATAACCACTGACAACACCAGGGAAGTCCCCTGTATTCTTTTTTAAAAATAGCTTTTTTATACCAAAAAAAGCATATATATATATTAACAAATCTATATATAACATATATATTTTATTCATCGGAAGGACTGATGCTGAAGCTGAAACTCCAATACTTTGGCCACCTGATGCGAAGAGCTGACTCATTTGAAAAGACCCTGATGCTGGGAAAGATTGAAGGCGGGAGAAGGGGATGACAGAGGACGAGATGGTTGGATGGCATCACCAACTCAATGGACATGAGTTTGAGTAAACACTGGGAGTTGATGATGGACAGGGAGGCCTGGCGTGCTGCAGTCCATGGGGTCACAAAGAGTCAGACACGACTGAGCGACTGAACTAATGACTGTATACATTTGTCAAAACCGTCGAACCATAAAAAACATACATTTGGTGATTTCCCCAGTCCTTTCCCAAAAGGACCTATGGCCATTTACTCAGATGACAGTAAACTGAGGACTAGGAGACTCAAAGTCATAGTTGACATTGATACAGAGACCCAGGATGTACCATTGCCCTTTTGGTACAGCTTTGGAGTCTGGGAACTAAGTAATAAGTGCAGCCCTGGTCCAAGTCCATCTTACTGTGGGTCTGCTGGTTGGCAGACCCACTTTGTGGTCATTTCCCCTTTCTTTAACATATAACCAGGATCTACAAACTTGACGGAGAAACCCCAATGACTTCTTACCCTGGATATTGGAGCCTTTAAGGCACAGTGGAGTGTGAATTATTTTGTGTCAAATTAGATGTCAAAGCTTCATGCTTATTATGTAATAACAGTGTAGTAATTCTAGAAGAACACAATATGTCACATTTCCAGATTAAGCAGTCCCCACACTATTTCCAGCTCACAGGAAAGGAAAGTTTGAAAACACAGGAAAATTTAAAACAATGTTTCATTACAGCAGAATTTCTTCACAAAAATAAAATGTGAAAATGAGGCTGCAGTGGTTTCTGAGTGGCTCATCTGTTAGTCAAGCAAGGAAAGCCATTTACCAATGGAGAGTTAATTAAACTGTGTTTGCTTGTAGCAGTTGATGAAAAACGTATGCAAATAGAATAAATCAGCCTTTTGTTCAAGGAGCTAAGATATTGGGAGCAACATCAAGAGTCAGTCCAAAAACAAGGCAAATGATTTGAATGGTTTCTGTGGGCTCTTTGCTCTGAAGCGTACTTTGAAGTGAAAGTGAAAGTTGCTCAGTTGTGTCCAAATCTTTGGGACCCCATGGACTATACAGTTTCTCCAGGCCAGAATACTGGAGTGGGTAGCCTATCCCTTCTCCAGGGGATCTTCCCAACCCAGGGACTGAACCCAGGTCTCCCACATTGCAGGCAGATTCTTTGTCAGCTGAGCCACCAGAGCAGCCCAAGAATACTGGAGTGGGTAGCCTATCCCTTCTCCAGGGGATCTTCCTGACCCAGGAATCAAATTGGGGTCTCCTGCCTTGCAGGTGGATTCTTTACCAGCTGAGCTACCAGGGAAGCTAAAGTCTACTTTGCCCGGTTATTAATATAGACACGGCAGCTTGCTTTTGATTATTATTTGTATGGTATATCTTTTTACATTCCTTTTTTTTTTTTATAGTGATTTTAAAAATCGCATAATATTGATGATCTTAATCATTTTTAAGTGTATAGTTCAGAAGTACCTTCATGTTGTTTTGGAACAGATCTCCAGAACTTTTTTATGTTTTATTTACTTTTTATTCTAGTTTTATTGAGAGACAGTTGATGTACAGCAGCACTGTAGAAGTTTACAGTATGCAGCATAATTTGACTTCATCATGAATTACCACAAATTTAGTGAACATCCATCACCTCATATAGATACAAAAATTAAGAAATAGAAAAAAATACTTCTCCTTGCGATGAGCACTCTTAGGATTTACTCTTTTAACAACTTTTATATATAATATACGGGCTTCCCTCATAGCTCAGTTGGTAAATCATCTGCCTGCAATACAGGAGACCAGGGTTCGATTCCTAGGTCAGGAAGATCCCCTGGAGGAGGAAATGACAACCCACTCCAGTATTCTTGCCTGGAGAATCCCATGGACAGAGGAGCCTGGCGGGCACTGTCCATGGGATCACAGGAGTCAGACATGACTGAGTGACTAACAGTTTCAGCTTAGCGACTAAACCACTACCACTACCATACATAATGTACACTCCAGAACTTTTTCTTCTTGGAGAACAAGAAATTCTATATCCATTAAACAATTCCCTCCCTGCCTCTGGCAATTACCATTTAACTTTCTGCTTCTGTGAATTTGACTGCTTTGGATACTTCATGTAAGTGTAATTGTGTAGTATGGGAGCTCAGAGAAGTCCCAACAATTTTTTCAAGCAACCACACCTTGCTTGAAAGTTTCACTTGAGGAAAATAAGGTAATATTCTAGGGCAAGAGTCAAAGAACTCTTTCTATAAAGAATCAGTTAGTAAATACTTTAGGTTTTGCAGACCAAGAGGCAAATTGAGACTATTCGGTAGCTATTTACTTAACAAGAGAGAAAACAAAGCTTCCCAAATTTCTTATTGATGAAATTAAAAATAGAAACTGACCACAATTTTTTTGGTAATACAAGTCTACTAACAAGAATAGAATTCTTCTCAAGTGGGAGAGTCTACACACCACGTGTTTCCTGACATGACAGGCGTCTCTTGTTGCAGAGCACAGGCTCTAGGTGCTCGGACATCAGTAACTGTGACACACGGGGTTAGTTGCACCATGGCATGTGGAATCTTCCTGGAACGGGGATCGAACCCATGTCCCCTGCACTGGCAACAGATTCTTAACCCCAAGACCACCAAGGACATCCAAGAGTCTCTCCTGAACATTTACTGAAGAGTGGAATTCCTGGGTCATAGTATGAAGCTAAAGTTTGCAAAAAAGGCCATACTGTTTCTCAAAGAATAAATGAAAGTAGGTAAATAGGAACAATTAAAGTTAAGATTAAACATCTTATAAATATTATTCAAGCCTTCATTTATGTTATCTTCATTGGACATAATTATTGACTTATTCTCTATGTGGTTAAAGTCTGTACTTGAAGTTTCATCTTAAGATGCACTTCCCCTATGTAGCCTTTTCTGTGTGACCCATCCACAGTATTTTCCCCTGTTACATTTTCTCAGTAAATGTATTAATATAAGCTATACTATCCTATCATTTCATTGCTTTTACAGTACCTTGCAATTATTCTTTAGATTGCTGTTATCTACATTTTCATCCTAACATACACTTTCAATTTTTAAGACTTGAATAACATGTCTCATCACCACCATATTAATAGCTACTTCTCAGTTTAAAACTAGCAAAGGAGGGTATAATTATATGTCTATGGAGGAAATGAAAAATTGGAAGGGCTCATGTAATTAACTGTACATAATATGTATGTGTAGTTTATACATAGTGGGAAAGACTTATACATATTTAGAGATGCAATAAGATTCCCTTGAAATTTTTGTTACACATATAGCTATGTCTAAGTTATGATGCAGAAACCCAACTCAGAACCCCATCAACAGAGATCTCAGTTTTTTTTCCCTGTAAGGAGAAAGGGTTCATTTACACAAGTGGACTGAGTTTTTTATCTGCTTGTATTTCTCTTTTTGCTTTGGTTTGTGGGAAGCTTGAAAGTAGATTTATGGCCCATTTTTCATAGTTCTGGTATGTATTTTTGTGTATTAACTTTACTCGTGCCTTCCTTTTTTTTGACCAGACTGCATGGCTTATGGGATTTCAGTTCCCTGACCACGGATCAAACTAAGACTTTCCGTAGTGAAAGCACAGAATCCTAACCACTGGGCCACCAGGGTATTCCTTCTTTTACTCTTAAATGCCTTCTATTTGTTATATATATATGTATGTATGTATATATATATATATATTTGCTAATTTATCTCTAATTGTTTCTTGAACACAGTAGAAGTAACTGACCAAATAAATACATGAATCATTACACACACACACAAAGGTGAATTAAATCAAATGCTTCTGTAATTTGCAGTATGGATGCTCACATCTGTGTTTCCCACTGCCCTCTCTCCTGAGGTTCACCTAGCAGCCTCCTGCTTTCCTGTATCTGAGGTTTGTAAACTGTGTTGCCTTGTTCGGTAGCCTGAGTGGTGGGCCTGCTGTGTCTGCTTCCATTTCTCTTTTTGCCCCAACCACCAAGGCAGTCCTTTGGCTGCTACTGCTGCATCACTTTAGTCGTGTCCGACTCTGTGTGACCCCAGAGACAGCAGCCCACCAGGCTCCTCTGTCCCTGGGATTCTCCAGGCAAGAACACTGGAGTGGGTTGCCATTTCCTTCTCCAATGCATGAAAGTGAAAAGTGAAAGCGAAGTCTCTCAGTCGTGTCCGACTCTTAGCGACCCCATGGACTGCAGCCTACCAGGCTCCTCTGCCCATGGGATTTTCCAGGCAAGAGTACTGGAGTGGAGTGCCACTGCCTTCTCCGAGGAAGGGGTTTGATGCAGAAAAGAGTGCAAGGTTGTCTATACACTACACAGTCAATACACATGCATCAGCTGATTGTGTTCACACATCCTTTTGGTGTGTGGCTGCCTCATAATATCACATATTCCTCCAGAGTCGAGGCAGGTTGTGGGCACATCATCAGGTCTCTAGCTCTGCTTTTCTGAGAGCATCTCTAAATAAGCAGATGACTGTTTGGACATTATCATAAAATGCACACAAACCTGAGAAGTATTTTATAGGATGAAGAAGAAAGATAACTATTTATCTAAGTCATATTAAGGGAGTCATAAATACAGGAACTAGTAAATCACTAAAATTAGTAAAAACTAAGATCATAGCATCTGGTCCCATCACCTCATGGCAAATAGAAGGGAATAACTGGAAACAGTGACAGATTTTCTTTTCTTGGGCTCCAAAATCACTGTAGACAGTGACTGCAGTGAAATTAAAAGATGCTTGCTACTTAGAAGAAAAGCTATGATAAACCTAGACAGTGTATTAAAAAGCAGAGACATCACTTTGTCAACAAAGGTCTGTATACTCAAAGCTATAGTTTTTCCAGTAGTCATGTGTGGATATAAGAGTAAGTCCATAAAGAAGGACCCCAGAGACCCCAGAATTGATGCTTTTGAACTGTGGCACTAGAGAAGACTCTTAAGAGTCCCTTGGACAGCAAAGAGATCCAACCAGTCAATCCTAAAGGAAATCAACCCTGAATAGTCATTGGAAGACTGATGCTGAAGCTGAAGCTCCAATCCTTTGGCCATCTGATGCGAAGATCAAACTCATTGGAAAAGACTCTAATGCCAGGAAAGGTTGAAGGCAGGAGGAGAAGGGGATGACAGAGGATGAGATGGTTGGATGGCATCACCGACTCAATGGACACGAGTCTGAACAAAGTCTAGGCACTAGTGAAGGACAGAGAAGTCAGGCGTGCTGCAGTCCATGGGGTCTCAGAGTCATACACAACTTAGTGACTGAATAAAAACAACAAAGGAAATCACAAATTCATTTTTGTTATTAGAAAGTAGATATAACTATTGTGATTTAATGCCCACTAGCTTGAAACTTTTTAAGTGTATCAAGCCATAAAGAAGGAAAGCAGTCCTTTGGCTTCTGTGTACTTGGATATATGTTGCATGTGCTGCACAAACGGCAGAGGTCTGGGCGTCTTGGTAGCTGCTGAGTTCTAGGATCCATTCTGGTTGCTTCTCCCAAATGGGGAAGGAGGTGTCTCCTATATAAGGATACAGACATTCCCACTGCCTTATTTTATCTCTCAGTAGCTTGTTCCTAATGAGACAACAATCACATGTTACTGTGTTTCAGTGGGTATACTTCTTTTAGACTGAGTTTCTTAAGGATCAGGATTGTGCGTTCTCTGCATCTCTAGCACCTAGCATATGCTTGCTGTGCTATGCTGTTCTTAGTCGTTCAGTCATGTCCAACTCTTTGCAACCCCATGGACTGTAGTCCGCCAGGTTTCTCTGTCCATGGGGATTCTCCAGGGAAGAATACTGGAATGGGTTACCATGCCCTCCTCTGGGTGATCTCCCCAACCCAAGGATCAAACCCAGGTCTCCCACAATCCAGGTGAATTCTTTACTGTCCGAGCCACCAGGGAAGCCCAGTATATGCTTGGCACACCAGAAAACAATTACTGCTATATTTAAAATGGATAACTAACAAGAACCTATTGTACAGCACAGGGAACTCTGCTCAGTGTTATGTGGCAGCCTGGATGGGAGGAGGGTATGGGGGAGAATGGATACATGTATATGCATGGCTGAGTCCCTTCACTGTTCACCTGAAACTATCACATCATTGTTAACTGGCTATATCCCAGTACAAAATAAAAAGTTCAAAAGGAAAAAAAAAATTAGATGGGAACAAGAATCCATGAGGTCAGATCTCACAAGTACCCTGCTCTTCCAGTTACTACGTTAAATTATTCAGTCAAGTATTTGGAAGCTTTCTATATATGAGACTTGTATAGTGTTGTATAACGTTTGTTAATGTTGTATAACGAACTTCTGGAATGCACTGTGACTTAGTAGAGAGCCAAACCTAACATGGCTAAGCAGGAAATACAAGCCTTAGTAGACAAGGCTTCTTAGGGCTGTCTATTCTCCTCTCAGAAAGAGTAACTTGTGGAGAGTAAAACTTGGTGTTTCCCCCTTCACTCTGAGGTCAGGAAAGAAAGGGGAGAAGGCACATTATAAACCCACCACCCTTACTTACCGCACTTAAGAGAATACCATAAATAACCAAATAATAAGCTTTAATTTAAATATGTTACAGTGGAACATAACAATTCTTTTGAAGTATAAAAATAACATTTTTTCCATTTGCAAGTAGTATCTGCTACAGAGTATAAAGAGCACATTGATGCTATGAATTGTACACATTATCACTCCATTCCCAAGCCTGGACCCTCTCCTCTCCATGCAACACTACTCTGCAATCTTGAGGCCCCGTCAAGGGGCCAAGCTACTTCAGAAGTAGCAATCCTTAATAACAGAATTGGGTAGTAGCTCTCTTAAACTAGTCTCTATGGGTTTTTTTTTGGCGGGGGGGTCGGTTCTATAGATAAAAAACTTTTTTAAAAAGTTAATCTAAAATTCTGGGAATTGCTCTTTTTGGAATATGTTTTTTCCAGGAGACAGAAAAATGGCAGGGAGAAGCTGGAGCATTAAGATCAACAAGAGCTCATTTAAAAGTAAATCACCATCCGTGGAAAAGCTTTCCAAGTATAGGAAATTTGAAAATAACAGCAACTAACTGGAAGACAAATTTCATTGCCAAAAACCACTGAAGAGGTCCATACGTCTTTCTCTACTGTCATGTTTCCTAATATTTTGAGTGAGGTAAGTAAGAATCACAAGGATTCTAAAGATTATGGCAGGTTCTGTCCAGATCTGATCCACCTAGTAACTTAGATACTGAGGACCAACTAGTGAAAAAACAGAAACAATATAATAAGGAACAGAAGCTTTTGTATATAAAAAATTGTGGTGTAATTTTGTTTTCTAAAACTCAGCTATTCTGGCCAGTTTATTTTGATTTGTGCTTTGACTTGATTAGATCTGGGTCTAATAAAAGACTGGAGAACTGGCCACCTTCCTGAGTGGAGGTGGGAGAACCCTCATAATCGTCCAGAAGGCAGAACCCTCTGCCATCACTGACCTCACCTCCGCTGCGCCGACTTCTGCCACGTTCCCGTCTCCATCCTATGCAACTCCTTCATCCTCAGTGGATGCTGGGGTGGGGTGGAAAACCTGACTCAGTGCTTATAGGAATTCTTGTCTTTAGTGCTTCAAGGAATGGTGACCTTGAGTTCTCCTGCTGGAGAGGAATGGCTCTATGCTTATGTAATGCTGGTACCTTCAACTGGCAGAAACAAAGTATGTAATATAGAAACAAAGTAACCTGGTACATAAAATGTGTAGGTCGATCTTCCAAAAATGGGTTGTGAGCCTAAAAATGCTCAGTTGTATAAGTTGTGTTGCGAGAGCTCAGCAACATTGAGCTGGAATAGGACTTAGGACAAAGTCCATCCATTAGGGAGGGAATCCCTCAAAGAACTTTACATGATTCATATTCTATTATCATTGCATTAATAAATAAAATAATCTTTGGAGCCCTACTTTCAAAAATTGATGTTTACTTAGTGAGATAGAGGAAGGAAAACCTAACCTGTAAGACCACCTAAAATATAACGGAGAAGTGACTGATGAGACCTGTATACTTTGTTTCCTGAATATCTTTAAAATGTCCCACACAGATTTTCTTCATATAGAACTCACCTTTTAAAAACTGCAATATACATGTTACTCTGCTGTAACATGTTATTATCATCAACAATTCAACTATCAAAAGAATAACCCCATAAGTCTATTATCTATTAGTGCCTGGACAGTTTGATGAAGGGTCTTACTGCCATTCTTAGAACCAGGTAGCTATTTATAACTTCTGCTCTCCTAAGATTCAGAGATGCATTACAAAACTTTTTATGGATTTCCCCAGTAACACAGGATCACGTACATAGATGGCTAAAATTAAGATGACAGAAATGATGTGACCCTTGAGCAGTAAAGGCATCTGTTATTGCAACTTGGAGAAAATGCCATGGAATGCTAATAAATAAAAAAAGTTTATGTCATTCTCCTTTAAGTCAGTAAATTACATAAGAGTGCTCTGAGTATTTTTAGAATAAAGGCACTGGACAAGTCCAAAGTCTTATTGCTCATGGGATCATATGGGAGCCACAGCCCAGACTACAGCTCTTAACTCAGCCAGGAGGCTTGGTCTAAGCTAGCCTGTCACTGATCAGGAGGCTTGGAGACCAAGGAAGGAGATGTCAATAAACAGAGCCTTGTCTCTAACATAAACTTGAGGGAAATGATCTCCAATTTTATGTCAAAGTGGTGATGTGTTCTGGAGGACTTGGGGGCTGTTTTAGACAGGCACTCTGTTTTCTTTGGCCCATTTCTTCATGATCCGGACGATGTACTCGACTTGCGGGTTACCCGTGCTTCTCAGTAAGTGGAGCACTTCTCGAAGGGTCTCTCTGAGGAAACGGTATGAAAGGACAAGAATGCAAATTAACAGCTAAAATAACTTGTGACGGTTCTTCACATCCTTCTAGCAGGCATATCTGCCTACCCTTTTCCTGTGTTTTCATAAACCAATCACAGACTTCCTAGCTTTCTATTCTTACGGTGCCATAGTAAAATGGAAATTCTGTGAACTCCTCACCAATCTCAGTTTTCTTTGTTTGCATACACACACATATACACATATTTTTTTTTGTCTGAATATGACATAAATATTTCTGTTTCTATGGTTATTCTGTAGGACAGAATAGAAAGTGTGTATTAAGGAGCTGGGTTCAAATTCTAGCTCTGTGCTAACAGGTCACTTAACTTGACTGAGTCCCAGAGTTCTCCTTTGTTTAATGTGGTAATCACCCCAAACTGGGTGTCACTGCCATAAATGGAAAATGTCAGAAAGCTGGGGTAGATGATCTCTTCAAGAAAAGTGACACATTAATAAATACAGAAGAGGGGAAAGTTAAGGACCATGATTTGGCAAATATTCAATATTTATATCTAACTAATTTAAATTTAATTTAAATTAAAACTCATGTTTTAAGTAATACATACTAAATCTTCCCTGTTACATCATCAGATCTATAGATGACTGCCTACTGATCCTCTTCCCTAAGGGTTCGCTCATATTTTATCCTTTTTCCCTCAAGTATCTTCTTTCAACTACCCAAATTCTTTTAAACTTTTAACAGTACTGGAAATATATACAAGGTAGGAACTAATTTTTGATAGATTATTTACTTATAAAATAGTCATTATCTTCTATCATAGATCAGTAACAAATACATTCCATGAAATTACTTTCAGAAAATGGAATTTAGTTTTCAGTAGTTTAACTGTTATTACAAATGGAACTATATGCCATGTAATTTTGTGTGGTCTAATGTCTCAGTATTTCCTGAAATATGAGAAGGCAAAAAAAATTAATTTTTAGCCACACTCACTCCATTTCTAATTCTTTGAGGTCTAAACTAAGAGACACAAGAAAAAAACCAACAGGCAAAGAAAAGAGCAGAAGAGATTGAAAAAGACATTGCTTGTGAAAATGGCAGTATAAAACTTAAACTTTCATTCATCATTCTAAAACGTCATTATTTTATTGCATTGAATCTATAGGTTGCTTTGGGTAGTATACTTGTTTTATTGCATTGAATCTATAGGTTGCTTTGGGTAGTATACTCGTGTTATTGCATTGAATCTATAGGTTGCTTTGGGTAGTATACTCATTTTATTGCATTGAATCTATAGGTTGCTTTGGGTAGTATACTCGTTTTATTGCATTGAATCTATAGGTTGCTTTGGGTAGTATACTCGTGTTATTGCATTGAATCTATAGGTTGCTTTGGGTAGTATACTCATTTTATTGCATTGAATCTATAGGTTGCTTTGGGTAGTATACTCGTTTTATTGCATTGAATCTATAGGTTGCTTTGGGTAGTATACTCGTGTTATTGCATTGAATCTATAGGTTGCTTTGGGTAGTATACTCATTTTATTGCATTGAATCTATAGGTTGCTTTGGGTAGTATACTCGTTTTATTGCATTGAATCTATAGGTTGCTTTGGGTAGTATACTCGTGTTATTGCATTGAATCTATAGGTTGCTTTGGGTAGTATACTCATTTTATTGCACTGAATCTACAGGTTGCTTTGGGTAGTATACTCATTTTATTGCATTGAATCTATAGATTGCTTTATAATTTTTAGTTTTCAGAGGATGTTAGCCAGGAAAACAATTGTCACCCCCCAGGAAACCAGCAAGTGCACAGAATAGCGTCTCTTGTCTGTCTACTTACTTGGGTTCCCTCCCAGCCAAGATCATCTGGAATATGCCCACACAGGCACCCCGCTTGCCTTCCCAGTATTCAGGGTTGGGGTCCAGCCTCTCTAAGACATCAAATGCTTTGGCTGAATAGTAAAACTGGCCCATCTGAATAAAAGAAAGTATTGTGGTAATACTTGTAGTCAAAAGATCCCACAAAATGAAACTAAATGTAAAGATACCATGAAACATAACATAAGTACATAAAACAGGTGTATGGGTAATGACAACATTCTTAGTTAGCAAATTAACTTCTATTCCTTATTAAAACGAGAAGGGAAATCACAGTTTGTGTACAGGGGTTCAGTTTAAATCCCCTTACCTTCATTAAGTTTTCAGCAATACAACATTTCTTCTACATATAGTCAAGTTATGCTATAATCAACACATTTGTCATTTCTTCTAATTCTATTCTTCTATTCTTGAGGATAAACACCGATGACTGATCCAGACTGGTTATTTTTCAAGTTTCCTCAATACATTCCAAAGCTGACTACTTTCATTCATTTTCTGCTTATTTGATCATGTTTCACCCAAGAGAATGATCTTTCCCTGACCTTTGCCCTGTCACCTCAGAATGCCTAGATGTATACTGACTCCTAAACAGCAAACCTCTTAAATATTTAATTCCTTTTGACAAACTTCTTTCCCAAACACACTACACACTCCCATGGCCTTGTACAGTATGCTATCATTAAATTTTGCTTAGATGTTGCTGTTGTTGTTCAGTTGCTAAGTTGTGTCCAACTCTTTGTGACCCTATGGACTGCAACACACCAGGCTTCTCTGTCTTTCACTTTCTCCTCGAGTTTGCTCAAACTCATGTCTATTGAGTCAGTGATGCCATCCAACCATTTCATCCTCTGTCGTCTCCTTCTCCTCTTGCCCTCAATCCTTCCCACCATCAGAGTCTTTCCAAAGAGTCAGCTCTTTGCATCAAGTGGCCAAAATATTGGAGCTTCAGCTTCAGCATCAGTCCTTCCAATGACTAGTCAGGGTTGATTTCTCTTAGGATTGACTGGATTGATCTCCTTGCAGTCCAAGGAACTCTCAAGAGTCTTCTCTAGCACCACAGTTAAAAAGCATCAATTCTTTGGGGCTCAGCCTTCTTTATGGTCCAACTCCTCATCTGTACATGGCTACTGGAAAAACCATATGGACCTTTGTTGGCAAAGTGCTGTCTCTCCTTTTTAAAATGCTGTCTAGGTTTGTCATAGCTTCTCTTCCAAAGAGCAAGCATCTTTTAATTTCATGGCTGCAGTCTCATAAATATATAGGGTTACCAATTTCACTGAAGTCTTCAAGTTGCTTGGAAATCCTCCCTTATTTAGTGTGGTTTAATTACTTCTCCTTTTCCATAAACTGTTGCTTTAAACCTTTCCAATTTCCTTAAGATCTCTATTGCATTCTTAGCTTAGCTTTTTTCTCTACTTCATAAGGAAGACACAACTTTCCTGCCTTCCATTCAAATTATACTTCATTACTCTGCCTATCTCACAGAAAGAAGTGTTCTTATTCCTTTTCAAGGTTAATCCTTCTTCCTATGTTCACCTAAAATATTTTTTTTGGTAAAGAAACACACCAAATGATGTGAGAAACATACATGCACAGTTTAATGACTATAATGTCAATACAAGTGTAACTACCACCCGTGTCAAGAAACAAAACATTGAGAGCAAAACCAAAGCTCTGTGTTTCACTTCTATACCACAGCCCTCTCTTCCCATATTTTCATAACTACTAGTCTGACTCTTATGGTCATCAGTTCTTTGACTGTATAGCTGTATCAGCTTTGTATATATGTTTAGACAACCTAATTGAGTGCTGCCTCTTAGTATGTTAACTATATGAAATAATGCTGTAAATATTATTTTGTATCTTTGTATATGTTTTTACAATTTGTCTATATTGTTGGATATAGCCCTAGTTGGGTCATTTGCTAAAGCCTTTTTTATTTTGGAATAATTATAAACTGACAGGAAGTTACAAAGATAGTACAGAGTGGTCCCATGGAACATCAAACCCAGGAAACTGACATCACTACAATGTATGTGTACATTTCTGTTATTTAATCAAGTGTGTCAGACTCATGTAACCACCACCCCCAGCAAGACAGAACTATTACATCACCACAAATCTGTACCTCCTAGCTGACCATTCCTAACCTCTGGCAATCATCAATTTTTTCCTACGTCTCTATAATTTTGTCATTTCAAGAATGCTTTATATATATATGTATACATATGAAATCATATATCAGTTTTTTAAAGATTATGGGTTATGTTATTCTCGTTCAATCTGTCTCCTAGTCCAATTCTCTTCTGTACCTAGTAGTGTTTTCTCAGGCCTCATGCAAGTCAATCTAGCTGCAGATTCGACATTTTCCTTCCTTGGCATTTGATAAAATAGAAACAAGATAAAGAATAAGGAAAAAGGCTTTTTTTCTCTCTCTCCTGGTTCTTCTCTTTCCCTTCTGTTCATCCTCATCGTCTGTTTCTTTTACTAACTCCTCTGTTTCTATCCCTTAAATACTGACTGGTGTTCCACACGGTTCCTCACCCCAGTCACTGGCTACTCTCATTCTTTCCCATACTCTGCCGCTGCCACAACCACCGCCACCATTAACTTCTGTTAACTTCTGAAGTCACATATTTAATCCAAACCTTTCACATGCTTTCCTGAGCTCTGGGTTCACCCTGCATATTTCCTACTATAATATCTCTACCTGGGAGCCCCAAACATACTTCAGATTTAATACATTTAAAACTGAACTAAATTCCTGTCCTTTAGTGTTTTCTTTCCTTCTGCCTTCTCTAACTTACTTAATATCATTGCCGTCCACTAAGTTATATTAAACATTTTCAAGTTTCCTATGTTTTAAAACCTTTTCCACCGATGGTGATTTATTTTTGTAATGATTTACTTTGCAATGAGCAAAGTAAATAAATCACTGATGGTGATTTATTTTTGTAATGATTCACTTTGCAATGAGCTATTATTGATTAAGTTGATACTAGACTTTCTTTACCTAATGTTTTCCTGTCTTTTGAGCAGGAAGAAATATTCACCAAATAGTTTTCAGAATTTGAGGTTAGTTTTGTAAAAAGCTTTTAATCTATAGGATAGGGCCCCAAACTCTTGCCTGTCTTTCCAACTCCCTACACACACACACATACACACACACATACAAAGCTCCTCTTTTACTAAATCTGACTCTACTTTTTTCTGGTTCCTTTGTCCTTCCTGTCTACTATTTACATCAAGGTTTCCCAAAGGTTTGGTTTGCAACTCTTTATTCTTCTTACTTGACTCCCTTATCTGGGAAATTTCACTGTTTTTCAGGGCATCTATTACTATTGATGGAGAAGGTAATGGCACCCCACTCCAGTACTCTTGCCTGGAAAATCCCGTGGACGGAGGAGCCTGGTAGGCTGCAGTCCATGGGGTCGCTAAGAGTCAGGCACAACTGAGTGACTTCACTTTCACTTTTCACTTTCATGCATTGGAGAAGGAAATGGCAACCCACTCCAGTGTTCTTGCCTGGAGAATCCCAGGGACAGGGGAGCCTGGTGGGCTGCCGTCTATGGGGTCGCACAGAGTCAGACACGACTGAAGAGACTTAGCAGCAGCAGCAGCAGCATTACTATTGAAGTGGTGATTTCTCCAAATCTGTCTCTCAGTGTCAGAGGACACTGTTGTTTTCTCTAATGTGTTTATTTTTGGCTGGATTGGGTCTCCATTGCTGTGCATGAGCAGGGGCTACTCTCTAGTTGCAGTGTGCAGGTTTCTCATTGCGATGGCTCCTCCTGTTGTGGAGCACTGGCTCTAGAGCAAGCTGGCTTCAGTTGTTTTAGCAGGTAGGGTCAGTAGTTGTGGCAGCTGGGCTTAGCTGCCCGGCAGATGTGGAGTATTCCCAGACCAGGATCGAATCTATGTCCTCTGCACTAGCAGGCACATTCATAATCACTTGACCATCAGGGAAATCCAGAGGCCATCATTCTTGAGCTTCAGAACCAAACTTCCAACTACCAGATGAATATCTCTACCTGCATGATACCTAAAGAGTCATAGCCTTTAGAAATCTAAAACCTCCTATCTAAACCACTATTTCCGTACATATGATTTTCAGATTTCATTTATATGTATACATGTTTTATATATACATAAAATCCTGCCTATCTCTGAGTTCAGTTCATTTATAAAAGGGATGACATTTCTGATATCACTATGTGAATTCTCTCACCTATGACCATTTAGTCTCTAGGACACTTTCCCCTAACATTTAGTCAATGCACCAATGTAATACTGATCTTCACTTTCCCCTTAGATTTCACTCAGACTCACCTTGTAGCAGTCATTAGCAATGAGCTGTAGGAGGCTAAAGGACTCGCCAGAGGTTTCCATCTTGAGATAAAGCTCCCAGGCTAGTCTTGGCTTCTTATTCATAATGTCTACAAAGAGAAACAAAGATTTATGTTTTCTAAATGTACAAGAAGTACACTTCTGCATCTTGCTAGTCTATGGATTTGGTTTTATGTTAGAAACATACTAAGTAATAGTAGACAGTGAACATTTTACATGGAAAGCTTGCAATGTTGGCATTAAACTGGTTCCCCATCAGGACTCTATATACAGTGCTTAAAATACTTGTTAGGCTTCAGGTAAGTATGTCTTTTTAGACTGAGTTGATTTTCAGTAGTTCTCACTTTGCTCATCTGCTTAAAAAGTCATCTATCATTCATTCAATCCGACTCATACAGTTTCAGCCTCACTTAGAAGATCTAATTGCTAAAATTTTCCTAAGACGTCAAAAACTTAGTGAATATTTTAAATCCAAGTGAAAAAAAGGAACAAGAAAAAACACTGGAGAGAGAGAAAGACAGAGGTGATAGGCTATATATATACAGCACACAAAAATTACGTTTTTGACATTTTACTACTTTTCAGGCCTGTACCATAGTGAAAAGGTAAAATTAACATAACAATATCATTTAGCAAAAAAAAAAAAGCAAAGTAAACTGAGATTCTGGAAGGCGGAACACGCTAAAGAAAGAACTTGGCATCTTTTAGGACTGCTGGTGCTAGGTCACGGCCATATGGAAAAACTAACCGCAAGGCACACTCGTATACATACACACACATGGCCACCTTTACTGAGCAGCACTAACAACACAATCTCAGAGTTTAACCATTCTACAAGACAAAACCAGAAAACACTCAATAAAAGGAAGATTCGTCTATAACGTCTAAAAGAAGACTCACAGCACCGAGCTAACCAGCTGAGGTAAATGTAGTCATTTTTCATCTTCTCACTTTGGATTAAAAGGAAAACCTGCAAGAGGAGGGAAAAGGGAACAAACATACAGAAGCTTTTACAGTGAAAATATCCACAGCAGCTTGCCTTAGACTAATGAGCATTATAATGACCAAATTCTACACAGGCTGCTGAGAAAAGTGAAGGATAAAATTGTGGTGATTTAAACACATTTCTCTCAGTTATTGAGGCTTCCCTCGTAGCTCAGTCAGTAAAGAATCTGCTTGCAATGCAGGAGACGTGGGTTTGATTCCTGGGTTGGGAAGATCCCCTGGAGAAGGAAATGGCAACCCACTCTAGTATTCTTGCCTGGAGAATCCCATGGACAGAGGAACATGGGCTACAGTCCATGGGATTGCAAAGAGTCAGTCACGACCTAGTGACTAAGGACGAGCACTCAGTTATTGATATCATAAGGTGACATGAGGTTAGTAAGGAATAGAAGATTTGAACAGAATAATTAACAACTGCAGATGCTACTGGGCAATAAAGCAAGTCTTAACAGATTTTAAACGATTCATGTTATACAGACCACACTCTATGACCACAATACAATTAAGTTAGAAATCAAAATAACCTGGATATATATATTTCCCCTTCTGATTCATGTTGAGGTTTGACCAAAAACAGCAAAATTCTGTAAAGATTGTCCTTCAATAAAAAATATATTAATAATAAAAAAAAAACTGGAAAAGATAACATACATAACTTGAAAATCATGAAACATGTTTTAAAATAACTCACACTTAAAGATAATAAAAAGATAATTTCTAAACACGATGGAAATTGGAAAACACTTAGAATTTCAATAATAATAAGTTGAGTCATTTGTTGAGTAATAACAAAACTGAATTAAGTAACTTAACTGGAATATTTTGAATCATTTGGATAATCAATCTATGGAGTTAGATATCAAGATAGTGGTTAGCCTTGTGGGAAAGGGATTGACCCCAAAAGGGATGAGAGGGTTCCCTGCTGCTGCTGCTAAGTCGCTTCAGTCTTGTCTGACTCTGTGCCACCCCATAGACGGCAGCCCATCAGGCTCCTCTGTCCCTGGGATTCTCCAGGCAAGAACACTGGAGTGGGTTGCCATTTCCTTCTCCAATGCATGAAAGTGAAAAGTGAAAGTGAAGTCGCTCAGTTGTGTCCGACTCTTAGCGACCTCATGGACTGCAGCCTACCATGTTCCTCCGTCAACGGGATTTTCCAGGCAAGAGTACTGGAATGGGGTGCCATTGCCTTCTCCGAGAGGGTTCCCTAGGTTATGATAAAATTCTGTTTTACGATCTGGGTGCTGACTATTTGGGTATGTTCACTTTAAAAATTCATCAAGCTGTGTACTTTGATTTGTATATTTTTCTCCATGTATGTTATGTCTTTATACAATTTATCCAAAAAAAGAAAATATGAATGTGGTTATACATGTATGTCTCTCAATATGGACTGTAGCCCGCCAGGCTCCTCTGTCCATGAGACTTTCCAGGCAGGAATACTGGAGTGGGTTGCCATTTCCTTTTCCAGGGGATCTTCCCCACCCAGGGATCGAAACCCGCATCTCTTATGTCTCCTGCACTGAGAGGTGGGTTCTTTACCACCAGCACAACCTGGGAAGCCCCATAAAATTTATCCAAAAAGGAAAACATGAATGTGGTCATAACCTATGTGTTTATTTATATTGTACTTTTTAATGTAACCTAAGAACAATGGAACTGTCAATAATCCTTTAACTTTAAACATGTATTTCCGTGAGAAAAAGATAATGTTTTTAGATAGAATCATTCAAAAGTCTTCAAAAGCAGGTACCTACCTCTTCACCCTCACTGGTATTGCCAGTTGCAGCTTTGGCTTGGGCATAATTAAAGTTAAAGATGTCATCGTTATAGAAGTAACTCTGAAAAACATCCCAAGAACAGGTCACATTGAGCTTTAACATATAAAAACAACAGTTACCACTACTACTCCCACAGTAAAAAGGTCATCTCCAAAAGTATCTTATCTGTGACATATTAGAGTATTTTGTATACAAAATCACCTAGAAAACTCTACACTGACCTTGAATGAGTTGAGGTAAATCAAGACATCATCAAATTGCTTAAGCAGGAAGAAACAGGAAGCCATGCACTGCCTTCCTGGTATTGTATCTGAAATGGAATGGGAAAAAAATCAGGTGTATTCCTGAAACTAAAAGTTCTCTTTAGCTGAAATTTGAGTTATTTCATAATTTAGCAATAAGAAATGTATTCCAAGACATCTTTCTAGATTCTGAGATTAGATTCTGTTCATTGGACAGAACCTCGGCATGTGGAAGTCACAGTACTCAAGAATGACCAGCAATCTCTCCTGCGAGTCCCACATGAGCATGTGTCCTTCGGGCTACAGTTTTCCCTAGGTCTTTTTTCCAGGGCTTTGATTCTCTCATTCAGCTCCAACACCTGCACATTCAACGAATATGAATTAGTATCCATCATTACTCACCTAAGACAACCTAACACTTCCGATCTCAAATGGAGAAATATTTGGCCATGGAACCATCTGATCCTGATTCTGACCAACTTGTCTGATAACAGATTCCTATTTGAAGTGGCAGAGGATTTGTGTAATACCCTGCCTTCACCATGGTCACTCCTGATCCTCCTTCCTCTGTTCAATTTTTTCTCCTGTAACACTTATCACAGTCAGATATACTAAATAATCTATTTCTTATGTCTATAGTTTGTTCTCTCTAGACTGAATACTCCACAAGGGTGGGGGAATTGGCTGGTTTTGTTTACTGCTGTATCCCTAACACATCAATAAATTTTTGTTTTAAAGAATGAAGTGAAATGGGGAAAGAAAATATTATCCAATAAATGGTTTTGGTGAAACATTTGAAAGAAAATGAATCCCCGGGGTGATCAGAATATTTAATAATAACTTCAGCATGAACACTGTTTGTCAGAATAGATGCCAGCCATTGAAGACAGGTACAGCCAGCCATACTGGTTTATACTGGCTAACTGTCAGTCCTGTTTAGATGCCTTTTTCAAAACTTGCACTGAATCTTGAGTGATGAGATCAATAGTTTAATAACAAAAATGAAGCCACGAAACTACTGGCAAAATATAGGTGAATATTACATAACTTCAGGAATAAAAAAGCATTTTCTAAGCTTGATACCCATGTAATAAATCATTATAGAAAACATAAATAAGATTTAAATGTTTTCATATGGGAAAAATACCATAGGCAAAATTAAAAGCAAATGACCTTCTGAAAAAATATCTACAGCATGACAAAAGCTCTATACCTAAAGAGCTCTTGAGAAATCAATCAAAGTGAACATTTCAAATAAAAAACAGAATCAAAATTTTAAAACTCTTATGAACTACAGAATATACTTATTCTCCTCTGTTTATGTATCCTCTCCTCTGTTTATGTAGCTGAGCTGCTAAGAAGGGCTAATCTAATATTCTCTCCTATGTCTGGGTTCCTGCTTTATAATGGGAAACCTAACAGATATATCCCTGGACACAGAATCAAACTTCACCAGTCAATATACGACCAACTCCAGTGATAAATCGTGCTCACATGTACAGATTCAAACATACCACATTCGCTAGCTGATCCTCCCACCAACTGGAAGAACTGCTGGGCAATTTTCATATGATCCCTCTAAAAAACCAAGCAGAGCTGATAAGAGGAATAAACTGAAAATACATTATTTGTATTACACTCTATGGTTTCAATGTATCTGTCAGGATTTAACAAATTTTAAATTCTCAAATCAGTAGTACTAATTTTTATTAGCATCACCAACTAAAAAGTAACAATCTATAATTGAATTAAAACTTAATTAGGATCAGATAGAAAAGAAGAGAAAAAAAAATTCAATTCCCAAATCCTATTTTAAAAGTACCTTTATTAAATGAACTCATTCATTCATTTAACAAATATTTATTGCTTTTATCATATATCAGACCTTGTGGTAGGAGCTATGGCTAGAACAAGGAGTAACTTACTAAGTAGAATCATTAATTTATTCAATAGCTATTTACTGCCTATTTGAGGCAATTTGGAGTGAGCTGGAGATAAAAAGATTTATTTACATCCCATTTCATTCCAAAAAGAAACTACTATGCCATATTCAGGTGAATAAGAGCTTAATTTTAGTCAGCGTTTTGTATTTATAAAAAACTTTCCCAAAGAAACAATTATTCTCATTTTACAGATGCCAAAATTATAGCTCAGAGGTATACAAGGTTAAAAAAAAAGTCAGTGAAAGTAAGAATGAAGTTTTGCAATGATTTGCTGTTGTTATTAGATAAACACATTGTTCAACAATTGGGCTTTTTTTCCCCTTAAAAAGCAGTAATTCTTAAGGCTATAGCTTTCTATTATTTTTTTTTTCAGTTTTTATTCTATTCTGCTTTATATTTTGGACAAGCCACCTGGTTTGCGGGATCTTGTTCTCCATCCAGGGATTGAACCTGGGCCCTTGGCAATGAGCGTGCCAAGTCCTAACCACTGGACCACCAGGGAATTCCCTTTTTTTGTCTTCAAATAACACAGAATTCTGTCACAATGGAATCTGGATTGGTGGATATGGAGAAATAAAAGGAACTGCAGAGGAGCCTATAATAAGCTTATTACTAGTTGAACTTTGAAAGTCATTTTTATTTTTTCCACACACTGTAACTTTACAAACTATAGATACCAGTGGTTTTATACTCACTGAACACATTTCCTGGCCAAGGGCTGCATTGACCACTCCTTTGAGGATATACTCCTGGAAACGTGAAATATCAGTAATTAATTTAAAAGGAACATAAAACTAAGAGATATCACTCAAAAAAATCATTTGCATCAACTCAATGCTTTATATATATTATCAAAAGTTACCCAAAGTCACTTTGCTCTGTTCTATCCCTGGTAAGAATAAAAGAATTAGGAGACTTTCATTTGGTTCTCAGGAAAGTGTTTATATAACAGAATTAATCATATTTGTAAATTCTCAATCATAAGGGGAAAATCTCAGTGGACATGCATAGGAGTTTTGTTTTTATTTCAATTCAGTGGAAAAATTAACCATAAAATGTTTATGTAATAATTTTTACACTTTATCAGCCACTGCCATTTTCTGTGACCATATCACACACACACACACATACACACACATATATAATTTTCCCTTTCCAATGATATAATAACCTTCCTTTGCTAGTGATTCCTTTCTTCAAAAATAAATTAATTAATAACAATAATCCTCTGACTCTCATTTGTAAGGTATTCTCATTTTGGAGTCCTGAGGCCTTATCTGTATCTCCTTTAGACTTGGTTCTATTCTTTAACAGATACTCTCCTTAGCTTTATGAATTTTTTTTTTTTTTTTTGCACCGCACAGGATCTTAGTTTGCTGAACAGAGATCAAACCAGTATCCCCTGCAGTGGAAGTATGGAGTCCTAGTGACTGGATCACCAGGGAATTCTGATTTTTATGTGAGTATTATTTTTATTTAAGACAGCTCTTTAAAAGAATAAAACAAAAAATGCTGAAGCTTTTAATACACTTGAGAAATATACCAACTTAGACCTGGAAATATTTTTCAGCCTTTCACCCCATGAGTGGGACACCTAGTACATGCTTAGCGTTCGTATCACTGGAGACACAATACGAACTCAGTGCCTGCCTTCAGGGAGTGGACACACAGCAGGGGACACAGACACAGCACAGACAGGCATCCTGGTGACTGAGTTCCCGTGTCTAGTTTCATCAGAATTCTAGATTTCAGTATTTTCAAACTTCAACCCTTTTGAGGAAATGACCATATTTATGGGAGTTTACAAATTTCAAAAAAGCCCAGAATATTGATTCTCATATCAAAAGTCTCACGTAATATTCCCAGATCAACATACACAAACTTTCCTGAGAGTCTACAAGCAGGAATCTTCCCTAATATGCCTTCCAACTACCTTTCAACAGAAATTCCACCTTCAACAGAACTTGGTTAGTAAAAATGTAACACATTGTCAATTACCTGAGGAGTAGTAGGTTCCAGATCCTTAATTAAGTTATAAGCTTCCTGTACATCATCTGAAATATAAGAAATATGTAGCCATATTAGTCTGTATCCTAGCAAACAGTCGCCCCAAATGATAAGGTCCTTCAAATATTCATGAGAAGTATGATTTGCTTTTCTTGTCTCTTAACTCTCCATGAAGTTCAATGCTTAGTAGTAGATAACCAAATATCTGTAGGAAATCTGTATTAAGCCACGAAGCACTTAAGGGTTCAAGCTAAAAATAAGGAACAGGGAAGTATATGCTTATGGCATTGTAATTATATAAGAAAAACATCCATTTTATATGTGTGTGTGTATGTGTATATATATATATATATCACACATAAAGTACATAGGAGTAAAATGACACGAAGGCTGGGATTCGCTTTAAAATATTTCACAACAAAACTGGAAGAAGGAGGATAAATTAAGAAAGACTGGCAATATCTACAAAACTATTGTATCTGGGGTTATTATTTGGGTGTTCATACTATTAACTTGTTTTATTTGTGTTTGAAAGTTCCTAGAATAAAAATTAGTTTATAAAATATATAAGGTGTTTCTTTAATTCTTGTCCAAAAGCTTATTTCTTTGCGCTGATGTACCAAATTAGAGAACTATTTGCAAGTTCACGGTCTCCTGTTAATAAACACTTCACATTTCCCTCAGTGAGGAATATGTTGCCTGGTTGGTTCCTACCGTGCACCTTAAAAGGCCCACACTTAGTCTGAGGCCCATGACTGAGTGCCAGCGCCTCTGTGTGGGAGCTCCCACCCCACGTTCACAACTGTGAGACAACACGCTGCTTGGGCCTGTGCCTACAATTTATCCTTACTCAGGGCAACAAATACCATGCTCATTTTGCATCTTCATATTTTGCAGAAGCTGGGGGTACAAGGAAACAGAAAGATAATTAGAGCAAATAAAAAAGTTAATGATGGGGAAGAAAAGACCCAAGGAACAGTAGATGGACTTTACACACAGAGGAACACACAACAAAGAAGAAATGAGGGAGGGAAAGGAAAAACAACAGAAAACCTGAAATAAAATGAATAGAGGACAAAGGGCAGAAAAATAAGAGGGAAAGAAAAAACCAGAATGGGCGAGAGATTGGAAGCAACAGAAGAGGAAAGAGGAGATGAAGAGAAAAGGCACAACAGATAAATATCAATAAGTTTGCTCTGTCCTGAGAACCTGCTGCAAATATATTTTTGGGTATTATGAAGTGATTTTAAAGGTTAAACAAGTAGTTCAGTTGGAGAGTAAATGTTCTAAAATATCTTACATAGGCAAGATCAAGACATATTTCTCTTACCTTGACGAAGATAGTAAATCACTAAGTTTAGCCTAGCTTCAGGAATGACATCAACCAGGGGAGGCAAAACTTGTAAGGCCCCTTCTCCTCCTCGGAAGACTACCTAAAGACAGAAAAGCCATTATTATGGCAGCAAATATGAGTACGTTTACTGGTGGAAATACACACGGACCTGACACAACAGTTACTCTTTGAAGGGAGGAATATATTTTTGAAGCTTTTTCTATACACACATGACCTTGACCTCATTAAAAAAAATAAAAAAAGGGCATCCTAGGGACTTCTCTGGCAGTCCAGTGGTTAAGACTCTGTGCTTCAAATGTAGGGGCTACGGATTTGATCCTTGTTTGGGGCGCTAAGTCCCATGTGCTTCACAGCCAGGAAAAAAAAAAGTCATCCTAAATGTAAGAAATAGAATAAAGGCATGGCCCTATTGCATATATTTCCTTTTTGCCTCATAAGAACTATACGAAACTCTTAAAGTACCCAATAATTAATGAAACTTCTTTCTAGACAGATATTCTACATTAAAAACTCCATGAAGGAATTTATGAAATCCTTCTGAGATTATTTCCTCATCTCTAAATGGCATTAGTAATGTCCACCTAATTAGTAATGGCATTAGTAATGTTCAGAGTTATCATAAGGATGAAATAAGTTAAAGTGGGCTACATGCATGGCATATCATACGTTATATTTTGTTTTATTAAAATATTAGTAAATATTCATTAACACCTACTATATGCCTGGTATTGTAATACCAGGGCTACACCAGGAAAAAGTCCTTCTTCTGTCTATGACTTATAGTATAGTTATGTTATACTATATGCTGCTGCTAAGTCGCTTCAGTCGTGTCCGACTCTGTGAGACCCCAGAGACGGCAGCCCACGAGGCTCCCCCGTCCCTGGGATTCTCCAGGCAAGAACACTGGAGTGGGTTGCCATTTCCTTCTCCAATGCATGAAAGTGAAAAGTCAAAGTGAAGTCGCTCAGTCAGGTCTGACTCTTAGCGACCCCATGGACTGCAGCCTACCAGGCTCATCCATCCATGGGATTTTCTAGGCAAAAGTACTGGAGTGGGGTGCCATTGCCTTCTCCGATATTATACTATATAGTCCTGTCTGTATACTCAAATGAGGACAGACCTTCAAAGAGCAATCTTAAGTATGTTGTCATATAATAATAAAAGCTACAGAGGACAGCTAAAACAAAAACACCATCCATGAAAGGACTGTTTACATGCTGTTTTGTACCCACAGCCTAGCACAGTATCTGACACATAGTAAATTATATCACAAATATACAGAAATCAAGGCAATCAGGCATAAACTACCTAATCTCTTCTTTCTATATCAAAATATCCATCTGGTCATTTTTTTTTTTTTTTTTGGTTCTCTTTGTCTAAGATGCTCCCTTCCCTTGCCAAGATTAATTCCTACAATTGTCTTCTTTGATGTCATGATTTTAACTCCATTTGGATTTTGTTTCTGCATTAATATTCTATTTCATTAATCCTGGTCCCACTTCTCAACTTTAAATATGCACAAAGGTTTCTACTCTCTTGAAAAATCTTCACTTCACTTGGTGTCACTGTTCCCTCTGAACAGCATCGTACTTTTTCTCCTTTTTTCAATGCCACACTTGAAAAGTAAGTGGCTTGCTGTTTCAACTTCTTCTCTTCCTCTCCTTAACCTCCCAGAAAACTTGCTGCTGCTCTCTGCACACTAATAAACCCATTCTACAAGTCACAAATATCAACCCCTTTGACCAAATTCAATAGACTTTCCTCTCTTGTTGCTCCATGACATATCTGCAGTTTTGACACCGGTGGCCATAGCATGACAATAAAAGCACTAGTCACTAAATCCTGACTGTATGCTGTATGCTGCCTGAGGCACCTTACATATATTACCTCCTTTCATCTTCACAAGGAAATGAGGTAGGTGCTGTGATTTCCTCTATTCTACATAGAGAACACAGAGACTCATCAGTGTTTAGTGACTTACCCAAAGTTACAAACCTAGTATATCGTGTACTTGATTTTGACATCAGGTCTGACTGCAAAAGCTGATGTCAGTAACAATTTATACTGCTTAATATTTTTTTCAGGTTTTGTCTTAAACTATAAAATTAATCTGTATTTACTAGAAAAAACTTACATATAGTATTACAACAGGCAAAAGGAAAATTACCATTCTCTCACTTTTCTTTTTAATCCCACCCTCCAAGTATAACTCCCATCACTAGCTAATATGCACCTTCCAGTTATATGTATATATAAAGGTTCTTTACTCTGGCTGTATATTATATCCACTTGGAAAACTTTTAAGAAAAGTATTGATAGTTGAACCTTAGCCCAACCATTCGATAAAAATCTCACACATTAATATTTTTAAAAATCCCCTGGGTGATTAAAATGTGTAGTTATAATGACATTACAACTTCCATGATGGCTTCTCTGGTGGCTCAGACAGTAAAGAATCCACTACAATGCAGGAGACCTGGGTTCAATCCCTGGATTGGGAAGATCCCCTGGAGGAAGGCATGGCAACTCAGTCCAGTATTCTTGCCTGGAGAAGCCTCATGGACAGAGAAGCCTGGCAGGCTACAGTCCATGGGGTCACAAAGAGTCGGACATGACTGAGCGACTAAGCACAGCACAACACAATGACATTACAGTCAGAAGCAACCTACGTGTCCATCAACAGATGAGATGAATGGACGAAGAAGATGTGGTCTGTATATACAATGGAATATTGCTCAGCCATAAAAAATAATGAAATTTTGCCATTTGCAACATGATGGACCTGGAGGGCATTATGCTAAGTGAAGTAAGTCGGACAGAGAGACAAATACTGCTTGATGTCACTTATATGTGGAATCTAAAAAAGATGCAACACATCTGTGAATAGAGCAGAAAAGAAGCAGACAGACTCACAGATATAGAGAACAAACTAGTGGTTACCAGTGGGGAGGGCAGTATGTGGGGGCTGGGGGAAGTACAGACTATTGGGTGTAAGATAGGAATAAAGATGTATTTGTACAACAGAGCACATAGCTGATATTTTGTAATAACTGTAAATGGAGTATAACCTTTAAAAATTATATAAAAATTAGAAAAATTTTATAAAATGACTGTTGACCATTGAACAATGGTGATGGAGATTGTTTAAGGACACTGACTCTCCACACAGTTGAAAATTCAAATGTGATTTACAGTCAGCCACCCACATGCAGGGTTCCTCCGTATACGAGGATTCAACCCACCTCAGATGGTATAATATTTACGACTGAGAAAAATCTGTGTATGAGTGGACCCGTGCATTTCAAACCTGTGCTGCAGAAGGGGCTGTACGTTATGTAGGTGTTTTCTCTTGCCTGCCTTTTTTTATTTTCTTATTCTCCTCTTTCAGCCCCTTAAATACAAACACTCTCTTGGAACCGTATTTCTCTTTTTTTAACCTTTTCTTCAGCTATCCCTACTCTTATGAAAACTCCTAAATCTTAATCTCTTAATCTTCCAGTCTTCATCTCTTTCCAAGTTTAATTTCCAGACTACTCTCTCTAACATCATATTCTCCACAAAAATTAATCTGGCTTTAATTTATAGACTAAATTAGAAGTGAAAAGGTTAGAGGCAGAAGCTCATAATGCAAAATAACCTCAGAAAACCCTGTGATGGAGGCCTGAGTTAGAGGAGGAATGGAATAAATAGAAGAATTAATAGGATTAAGCAGCTGAGTATCAGAAATAAAGGGGAAGAGAGAGTCTAAACCAGCTACGGTTTTCAGCATTGGTACTGGGAGACTTAGTGCTAATGAAGGTGCAGAGAAATCAGAAGGAAAAGGTGTAGTTATTACTACTGCCATATTCACACGAGGAATCTGAAACTCAACAATACTGAGTAATTTGCTCAGTGTCCCCAGGTGTCTGAGTTGAATACAGCTGCTCTGCACCCACTTTACTGCTGAGTCAATTGAATCCAACTTGAAACTTCATCTGAATCTTTTTTTTTTTTTAGCAACTATCCCCGTGCAAATTTTCTGTCCCAGTAAATTCAGTCTGCTCACATATGTCGTCTTCATTCATTCATCCATGTCCTTGCCACAAATGAACCCTTTAAATCCAAGTCATTCTTCAAAGACCAGCTCAAGTTTTACTTTCATCAGAAAGTAAAGGATTTTCACTTTCATCAGAAAGTAAAGGATATGTTCCTTTGTCTTTGCCAACAACATGAACACTTGGATCTCACTGCCTCACACTTCTTTCTAAACGTTAAGTATGTGTTACTGCCTTCCCAGTAAGGAAAGAACCTGGTATCTTAAACTCATTCTCTCTCCTCCACAAGAAGAAAGAGTTCACTTAGAGTAGAGAAATACTTGTCGAGATATCTCCCTTCATTCATCTTCCCAACCACTGTAATATACCCAAAATAGGGTAGGCCTCAAATCATCAAGACTAGAAACTCTTATTCACCAGATTGTGCCTGATGAGCTCTTTAGCAAATTCAAAGGAAGAAGAAGCGTTGTCCATCAAGCTTTTGAGTTCTGCCTGAAATTAAAAAAAGGAAAGGCTTATGAAAATGACAAGTGTATAGTTCTTACATCACCTGTAAGAATTACAAAGTTTTATAGCTTACGAAGAATTTAACATGCTGCTTCCTTTGTTCTGCAGGGCTCTGAGAAATAATGTAATTATTATTCTCCTTATTTTACAGATGAGAACCTTGAGGCTTATAAACGTTAAACAACTGAACCTCTACGCAGCAAGTCTGAAACCGGTGAACCCAAGTCTGAAGACTCCTAGAGTTAGTCTTCGGAGAAGGCAATGGCACCCCACTCCAGTACTCTTGCCTGGAAAATCCCATGGATGGAGGAGCCTGGTAGGCTGTAGTCCATGGGGTCGCTACGAGTCAGACACGACTGAGCGTCTTCCCTTTCACTTTTCACTTTCATGCATTGGAGAAGGAAATGGCAACCCACTCCAGTGTTCTTGCCTGGAGAATCCCAGGGACGGGGGAGCCTTGTGGGCTTCCATCTATGGGGTCGCACAGAGTCGGACACAACTGAAGCGACTTAGCAGCAGCACAGTTAGTCTTTCCTTTTGGGTGATCAACTTTTAACAACTAAGGTTGGTTATTTTTCTTTATTTAACATTTTAAATTAATTAACTTATTTATTTATTACTTATTATTTTTTACTGCCCTAGGTCTTTACTGCTGCACATGGGCTTTCTGTAGTTGTGGTGAGAGGGGGCTACTCTTCACTGAAGTGTATAGGCTTCTCTTGCAGAGCACGGGGTTGAGGCACTTGGGCTTCAGTAGTTGCAAGGCGTGGGCTCAGTAGTTCAGTAGTTGTGGTCAAGGGCTCTAGAGCTCAGGCTCAGTAGGTATGGCACACAGGCTTTAGTTGCTCAATGGCAGGCAGAATCTTTCTGGACCAGGGATTGAACTTGTGTCTCCTACATTAGCAGTTGGATTTTCAACCACTGTAACACCAGGGAAGTCCACTAAGGTTGATTCTTCAATCTGACCATTCCACCTGTGTCCTGAATTTTCCTATACTTTCTTCCTGCTGAATTGGCCTTTATTTACATGATGCAATTAATGTACCTTCTCCCCTCTATGTTACTATTTATCAGAACTATCAGATCTCTTTTGTTTTATCCTGTTTCTTTAACTTCCCCTAGAACAAATGGTCAGCCATTTCTACAGTGTCTTTAGTAATGTCTGAGGCTTATTTATCCACTCCCTCAGCTTTCTGCTATTCCCTCTTGCCAGTCTATAATTTTGACTAATTCTCACCTTCTTTTTCTACCTCCATCGTGGATACCTAAGATTTTCTGGATAAAATAATTAAATTCTTGACTGTTCTCACTAAGCACTACAAACTTGTTCTACCTGATATCATATGGGAATGCACACCTATTTAGCAACCTTTTACTAATCTCCTCTTGTCTACAGCAGGAATTCCAAAGTCTTGGGTAATATTAGGCTAGTTCAGCAGTTTTCAAGCTTTTTGATCTCAAGATCTTTTTTAAACCTTAAAAATTACTAAGGATCCCAAAGAGTTTTTGTTTATGTGAGTTACAGCCATTCATATATATTGTATTAGAAATTAAAACAGAAATTTAAAGTATTCAATTAATCAAAAGTACTAATAAACTTACTACACATTAACACAAATAACATATTTTTCATTAAAAAAAAAAACTGTATTTACCAATACATAAATTTAGTGACAAGAATGGTACTGTTATCTATTTTTGCAAGTCTCTTCAATGTCTGCCTTAACAGATGACAGCTTGATTGGCATATCTGTGCCTGTAATCAATCTATTTTGAAATCATGCTGTCCCTGGAAAACTTCATTGCACACTCAAAAGTGAATGAAAGTGAAAAGACAAAATCTTTTAGTATTATGAGGCTAGCTTTGATCTTTGGCTAGCCAGGATGAAAGGTGAGGCAAGTGAGATGCACAGGGCACAAAATTCAAAGCAGTGCTCACTGCACATGAAAAGATGCTCAACATCATTCCAGCTGTTAGGAAAATACAAATCAAGATTACAGTGAGATTCCACTCCACATCCCTGGGGATGGCTAGAATAAAAAAGACAGATAATAACAACTGTTGGTAAGGATGTAGAAACATTGAAACTCGAAACTCTTACACACATTGCTAGTGGGAGTGGAAACTGGTGCAGCCACTTTGGAAAATAGTCTGAAAGTTCCTCAATTAAATATAGCTACTATATGACCCAGGATTTCCATTTCTAGGTATATGCCCAAGATAAATGAAACTTATACAAAACGTGCCCCAAAACATGTATATACCTGTTTACAGCAGCATTATCATAATAGGAAGCATGTGGAAACAATCGAAATATCCATCTCTGACAATTGGAAAAATACAATGTGGTATATCCATATAATGGAATATTATTTGGTGATAAAAATGAATGAAGTACTGAAACATGCTATAACAAGATGAACTTCATAGACATTAAGCTAAAGTAAAACAGGCCAATCATAGAAGATGATATATTATTAAAATATGACTCCTTTTTAGAGGAAATATCCAAAACACACAAATCTATAGAAACAGAAAGTGGATTAGTAGCTGTTTGGGGTTGGCGGGATGGCAGTTGATAGCTATAGATTATGGAGTTTCTCTGTGAAGTAATGGAAATGCTTTAGAATTGACTGTGGTGGGAATTCCCTGGCAGTCCAGTGGTTAGGACTCAGCACTTTCACTGCCAAGGGTGTGGGATCAATCCCTGGTTAGGGAAGTTAGATCCTGCAAGCTGCATGGTGTAGTCAAAAATAGGGGGCGGGGGGGAAGTGTTTAAAAATAAATAAATAAGTGAGTAAAATTCACTGTGGTGAAGATTAAACACAGTGGTGAATACACTAAACCCCACAGAATTGTATATTTCAAAAGGGTGACTCCATGGTACGTTAGTTATACCTCAATAAAGCTGTTAAAACATTGAGGTATAAATAGAAGACGTAGATAATCTTATTTTAGAGTTAAAATGTCAAAAATATACAAGCAACTCCTACAGCTCAACTCCAGAAAAATAAATGACCCAATCAAAAAATGGGCCAAAGAACTAAACATACATTTCTCCAAAGAAGACATACAGAGGGCTAACAAACACATGAAAAGATGCTCAACATCACTCATTATCAGAGAAATGC
>NW_011494924.1:3303950-3304173 GCF_000754665.1 Bison bison bison | reverse complement strand
TAAAAAACTGGAAATAGAACTGCCTTATGATCCAGCAATCCCACTGCTGGGCACACACACTGAGGAAACAAGAAGGGAAAGAGACACATGTACCCCAATGTTCATCACAGCACTGTTTATAATAGCCAGGACATGGAAGCAACCTAGATGTCCATCAGCAGATGAATGGATAAGAAAGCTGTGGTACATATACACAATGGAGTATTACTCAGCCATTAAAAAG
>NW_011494924.1:3272878-3303747 GCF_000754665.1 Bison bison bison | reverse complement strand
CATATATATGGAATTTAGAAAGATGGTAACAATAACCCTGTGTACGAGACAGCAAAAGAGACACCGATGTATAGATCAGTCTTATGGACTCTGTGGGAGAGGGAGAGGGTGGGGAGATTTGGGAGAATAGCATTGAAACATGTATAATATCATGTATGAAACGAGTCGCCAGTCCAGGTTCGATGCACGGTACTCGATGCTTGGGGCTGGTGCACTGGGACGACCCAGAGGGAGGGTAGGGGAGGGAGGAGGGAGGAGGGTTCAGGATGGGGAACGCGGGTATACCTGTGGCGGATTCGTTTCAATGTTTGGCAAAACTAATACAATATTGTAAAGTTTAAAAATAAAATAAAAGTTAAAAAAAAAAAAGTACAAAAACATGATAGAAATCATGTAAGAAATATTCCTCATGATATACATGCTTTCACATTCAAATTTTCTGTGTCCTATATTTAAAATGAAAATCCCTTATGATTATACAGTGGAGATGACAACTAGGTTCAAGGGATTAGATCTGGTAGACAGTGTCTGAAGAACAATGGACGGAGGCTTATACATTGTACAGGAGGCAGTGACCAAAACCATCTCAAAGAAGAAGAGACGCAAGAAGGCAAAGTGGTTGTCTGAGGAGACTTTACAAATACCTGAGAAAAGAAGACAAGCAAAAGGCAACGGAGAAAGGGAAAGATATACCCAACTGAATGCAGACCTCCAGAAAATAGCAAGAAGAGATAAGAAAGTCTTCTTTAGTGAATAAAGAGGAAAACAACAGAATGAAAAAGACTAGAGATGTCTTCAAACAAACTGGAGATAACAGGGGAGCATTTCATGCAAAGATGGGCACAATAAAGGACAGAAATGGCAAGGAATCACAGAAGTAGAAGGAATTAAGAGGACGTGGCAAGAACACATAGAAGAACTGAACAAGAAAGGTCTTAATGACCCAGATAACTACAGTGATGTACTCATTCACCTAGAGCCAGACATCTTGGAGTGCGAAGTTAAGTGGGCCTAAGGAAGCATTACAATGAACAAAGCTAGTGGAGGTGATGGAATTCCAGATGAGCTATTTCAGATCCTAAAAGAAGATGCTGTTAAAGTGTTGCACTCAGTGTGGTAGCAAATTTGGAAAACTCAGTAGTGGCCACAGGACTGGAAAAGGTCAGTTTTCATTCCAATCCCAAAGAAAGGCAATGCCAAAGAATGTTCGAATTACCATACCATTGCACTCATTTCACATGCTAGCAAGACTATGCTCACAATCCTTCAAGGTAGGCTTCAGCAGCAGATGAACTGAGAACTTCCATATGTTCAAGCTGGATTTAGAAAAGGCAGAGGAACCAGAGATCAAATTGCCAATATACGCTTGATCATAGAAAAAAGCAAGAGAATTCCAAAAAAAATCTACTTCTGCTTCATTGCTAAAGCCTTTGGCTGTGTGTATCACAACAAACTATGTAAAATTCTTAAAGAGATGGGAATATCAGACCACCTTAACCTGCCTCCTGAGAAACCTGTATGCAGGACAAGAAGCAACAGTTACAACTGGACATGGAACAATGGACTAGTTCAAAATTGGGAAAGGAGTATGTCAAGGCTGTATATTGTCACCCTGCTTATTTAACTTATACACAGAGTACATCATGTGAAATGCTGGGCTAGATGAAGCATAAGCTGGAATCAAGATTGCCAGGAGAAGTAGCAATAACCTCAGATATGCAGATGATATCACTTTAATAGCAGAAAGCAAAGGGGAACTACAGAGCCTCTTGATGAAGGTGAAAGAGGAAGGTGAAAAAGCTGGCTTAAAATTCAGCATTCAAAAAATGAAGATATGGTATCTGGTCCCATCATTTCATGGCAGATAGATGGGGAAAAGTGGAAACAGTGACAGATTTTATTTTCTTGGGCTCCAAAATCACTGTGGACGGTGACTGCAGCCACCAAATTAAAAGATGCTTGCTCCTTGGAAGAAAAGCTATGACAAACCTAAACGGAGTATTAAAAAGCAGAAATATCACTTTGCCGATAAAGGTTTGCATAGTCAAAGCTATGGTTTTTCCAATAGTCATATACAGATGTGAGAGTTGGACCGTAAAGAAGGCTGAGCATCGAAAAATTGATGCTTTCGAACTGTGGAGCAGGAGATGAATCTTGAAAGCACTTGGACAGCAAGGAGATCAAACCAGTCAATCCTAAAGGAAATTAACCATGAATATTCATTGGAAGGACTGATGCGGAAGCTCAAATTCTTTGGCCAGCCAATGTGAAGAGCTGACTCTTTGGAAAAGACCCTGATGCTGGAAAAGTCTGAGAACAAGAGGAGAAGGGGGCAACAGAGATGAGATGGTTGGATGGCATCAATGACTCATGGACAGGAGTTGGAGCAAGCTCCAGGAGTTGGTGATAAACAGAGAAGCCTGGAGTACTGCAATTCATGGAGTCCCAAAGAGTCAGATAGGACTTAATGACTCAACAACAGCAACAATAATATTTAAAACATGTATTAGGGTTTTGTCTTTTCAACCTAACTTGTCAATCTTTGTCATTAATTGAGAAACAAAACCTTGTAGATATAATTACAGATAATTTGGATTTGTAAAAGGCAAAACAATAGGCTTTTAGAATATCAGAGAACAACATTTGGGCTAGGAAATATTTTTTTAAACAAAATACGAAAAGCACTAAACATAAAAAGATAAATCTGACTATGTTTCAGCCTATAAAATCTTTGATAATTGCTCAGTTCACTATCTACCAAAAACCTACAATAATTCAGTACTGTTATTTTGCATACTTTGTACTGAACCACATAGCTAGTAACCTAAGATTGGAATTTGGATAAAATTTCTTTATCCTCTGAAACTATTCCTTCCTTTCACAAGCATCCTATACTCACTGCTTCTGTTTCTTCATCATCTACTTGTCTTTCTTTTGCCATATCCCTCAGGACATTTCTCAGTCCAAGAGGTTACTCATTCACTCCTTATCTCCTTGACATCTAGCTTCAACACTCAATAATAATGATACCCTAATCAGCATAGGAAATACCAGTTATGAAATCCAATGGCCTTTTCTTAATCTTCATCTTTATTGACCTGTTTTGAACGTCCTCTTGTTTTTAAACATGACTCGCCCTTAATCTGTTAGTCATATTTTAAATTTCTCATTCAACCATTACTTCACTGGCATCAACTTTGTATATACATTGTGCCAGGTCTTGGGATATAAATGTCACAAGGCTCAACCCTCAATAAGCTTATCTAGATTAAAGATAATTAAAGCAGGTTCATGAGGCCTTGCTCCAGTAGGACTCACCACCATCTGGACCCTAAGGGCCCCCATGCAGCTCAGTGCCACGGCTCTGTGCTACCCCATGACTGCGGGCATCAGCAAGGCCTACAGGATGAATAATAACGTGAGCCAACAGAGCTATAGCCACTGTTCCTGTGGGCACCTCACCAAGAACAAGCCTCATGATCTGAGAGGTCTGCAGCTTCACCCTTTAGGAGTGGCAAGCCGTGGAGCTGCTCAAGGTCTCTGAGAACAGAGCCTCAAGTTCATCAAGAAAAGGGTGGGGACACACATCCATGCCAAGAAGAAGGGAGAGGAGCTGAGTAATGTCCTGGTAGTCACGAGGAGAGTCGCAGCCAAGGACAGAGCTCCTTCCTCTCTGTGAATAATAAAACTTGTTCAGAAAAAAAAGGTAATTAGGCAACTACCAAACAGTAAGCATGATTTTATATATAGATATAGAATCATATATAATAGCCATATTATTACCAATTATCTGTTGGTAAGATATAATAACCATATTGTTTGATATATATATATAAAAATCATTCTTGTTATTTGGTAGCTGTATTATTACATGTGTATGTGTGTATACATATATATGTTATATATATATAAGTTTAGAGCAGAGAAGAAGAATGCACACCTAAATTTGCATTAAATTTTAGTGGTTAAGTCTATGGGCTTTATTTTTTGTTTTGTTTCTTTTTTTTAATTTATTTTTTAGTTGAAGGATAATTGCTTTATAGAATTTTGTTGTTTTCTGTCAAACATCAACATGAACCAGCCATCTATGGGCTTTAGAGATCTGAATTTCTCACTTGTTAGTTGTATAACTTTGAGTGAGTTATTCAAAGGACTTTAAGAATTGAATGAATCATTACATAATATTTCATGCTTACTATAGAAGAGCAGAATGCTTTGGTGTTTGAGAAGAGAATGAATTATACAATATAGAGCCCATTATAAAAGATTCTAGAGGAATGCTTGCTTTTAGAAGGTTTAATAAAACTATCGTAAGTAAAAACAAACTATATCCTATTGCTGTCAAAAAAAAAAAAAAGAAAGAAAGAAAGCTCCTTAGGGTACATTTGTTACAGTTATCTACTGCTGGAGAACATTATACAATCAATATGTAATCTGCACGGACACACTTTCAAATGAAAAAGCATGCTTTTAGTGAACAAGAAGTACAATTTGCTGTCCTGAGTTGGATAGCATTAGATAGCATATTGGTTAGCCAAGTCACCCATTCCAGACTATGGAAAGAACATGTGCAGACAAAATATAAGCATTTAATAGGTTGGACCTTATGCCAAAATTGGCAAAGCCCCCAAGACGGACTTAATATAGAAAGACAAAAATATACTTCTTTTATTTATTTTAACCAAAACTCTAATTAAAGATCAAATTGCAAATCCAGTTTACTATTAAACTGCTGATGCTGGGAACTAGTCAATTAGGCAGGGACTTTAGCTGAAATGAGGATATCCAAGAATGTATTTTATTTCATACATAAAGCAACCGTTCCATTGCATACTAAGCAGTTTAACTGTAGGTATTTCTTTTGCCTCAAGGGAGCACCTTTATCAACACAAGCCATGAAAAGTGAACCTGAGCAAATGTTAAGGATATGTGTTCTCTATCCACCAGCTGATAAATGCTGTTTCACTCACCAACTCAATCTGCTGTTAGTGTAAAGTGTATTAATAGTGCTTCCTACTATTACACAATAAATTTTGCTTTGATATAGTAGTTAATTTTCCAGTTTCAATTTCTCCCTTCCTCCACCTATTCTGGACTTCCCAGGTGGTGCAGTGGTAAAGAATCCATCTGCTAATGAAGGAGGCGCAGTAGATGCAGGTTTGATCCCTGGGTTGGGAAGACCCCCCTGGAGGAGGAAATGGCAACTCACTCCAATACTCTTGCCTGGAAAATCCCATCGATAGAGGAGTCTGGCGGGCTACAGTCCATGGGGTCACTAAAGAGTCAGACACGACTGAGCACAATCATTCCTTCCCCTACTCTAGGCTGATACGATGCCACATACACTACCTTTTGGGCAGGGTATTGACACATAAAGAAATTTTGAATTTAAATTTTGGTGGCTTCTGACATCAACTAAAGTAATGGCCAAGGAAGTAATTTGTACTCATGGACCCCCTCGTAGGGTTAACCTAAGCATATCTGTACATAAAGTATATTCAAATATATATACCTGAATCTGTATAGATATAGTATAGAACATGCTATCTATATATCTATTTATAGATCTATTTATATCTATGTTTATGTATATATGTGTGTATGCATGTGTTTGTGTGTAGTTTAATAAAATGAGATCATAATGTATGGACTCCTGTATATTCTGAGTTTCAAATAAAACAAGAGCTATAACAACAAGGGAAAAAATTTAAAAAAGAACAAAAGAGAGAGCTGTTTAACAGAATTTATCCACAGGATTGTCAGGGAAACTAAATAATGGATACAAAGTATTCTGCACAGGGCCTATAAGTTAACTTTCTAACTACTTTTAAATAATGAATACAAAGTATTCTGCACAGGGCCTGTAAGTTAACTTTCTAACTACTTTTAAATAATGGATACAAAGTATTCTGCACAGGGCCAAAAGTTAACCACTTTCTAACTACTTATAAAATGCCTCCCACTATTGCTTCTTGGCAACCTTAAAGGAGATACTGCAGTATCACTGAGCAGAGAAAGGCACTCCAGGAAACAGAAAGGAGTGTACAAAGCCATGGCAGTGGGAGGATATGCGTGTGTGAAACAAACTCAATGACTGGACTGAAGAGAACAAAGACGAGAGGCAGGGAAATTATTTAAGGAGTTGAAACAAGAGGTAAGGAGTGCCGGAACTAGAGCAGTGGCAAAGGAGACGGCACAGGGAAAAGAGGTATCTAGAACCGAAATGACAGGAACGGGGAGAAAATTAGAGTGCGGATGAAGGAGGAGAGAGCGAGGGACACTCCAGCCTTCTGATTACATGTTGATGACTCTGAGCCACAAACATATTTCAGAGAAAGAAGCAGAAGTATTTGGTTTTTAACATGTTTAAGGTAATGTAAGACACAGATAAAGATCATCTACAGCATATCAGATGCACACAGAGAATTCAGAAGTCAACATTCTTTTTTAGAATATCTGGTAAATATAAATACTTATACAGTTGGGTTCTTATAGAATCACACTGGCAATAACAAAGGGATATTAATCAAGAGTAACAGATACTAGTTTTATGAATAACCCAGGAAGTACAGGGTAATTCAAACTGGAATTAAGTGAATTAAGAACAAATTTCATCACTACCTCAGCGGCTTTGCCGTTGTAAAGGCGAAAGTGATTACAGGCCTTAAGATTGAGTGCGATGGTGCTATCGGGAATTTGCTGAAGATAAACAGCCAGAACTTCTTGAGACACGTCATAGTAATCCAGCTTGTAGTAACACAGGGCCACATAAACATTGAGGGCAAGGTATTCCCTATTAGATGAAAAAATTAAGGATTAACAATTTAAGTCTACTTCACAAAAATGTTGTCAAACTACAGACATTTTTAATGGCTCAACTGGACAGTAAGGCAAAGAGGACATTTCTTTTTTTAAAGAAAAAGGCAGTATGATCAGTGTAGTCTTTTTCTTTTTGTGTTATAATATTTGAGTGTTTTGATATAAGTAGAGTAAAAAGTGACAACTAGAGGAGAAAGGGAAAAGTTCAACTACTACCTGTTCATGTTAGGAAAAAAACCAACAAAACTAATATAATCAGTAATGAAGTATAAATGCAAATAAGCTGACACGGTACAGAAGATGGACAGACAAGGCAAGTAGGTTTGATGACTGAGAATGGGAACAGGTGGGAGACTATGACAGTAATGCAAAAGGAGGGAGAAGGGAGATGGACGAGATACTTTGGGATACAGAAGAGAGACCAAGTAGTCAGTGATAAAGTTGGAATGCCAGTTCTTTAGAACAGTTTGTTTCTAATTTTGTCAGCAAATTACCTTCAATGTAACTACAACACTGAAATTGATACATCTAGACCATGCATTTTCAACAGGTGTGATATCACCCCCAAAGGGGCGAAAATTGGTTCTTATGGAGAGATGAAAAATATTTATTTTATATATATATACATACATACATATACATACAGTACTTATACATATATCTGTATACAGATATACATATAGTACATAACCAGATATACAATATACCTGTGGTACTGAAACTTAATAGGAGGGCAATTAAGAGGGGGAAAGACAATCTACACAATGAGTCTAGACTATAAGGAGTTCTTAATCTCACCAGATTATTAAATAGACTTGAATACACGGTGATATTAGAACCAAAGGACACTAGGTTCTCAGCCAAACTGGGGTACAGAAGAAAGTAACAAAATGAGAGTTCAAGGAGGCGTAACAGGACACACACCTGTTATCTAGCAGTATTCGCTTGTAAATATCAATAGCTTCTTGGTAGTGAGATCGCATATAGTGGATTGAGGCCAAACTGAGTTGATCTTCTGTGATATCCTGAAGATTCTGATGGAAGTTCATCAATTTCTTCTCATCGTTAAACTAAAATTGTAAGAGAGAAAAAAGACATAAAAATTCATGTTAGAGAATGGTTAGAGAAACCAACACTTATGTAACACAAATTTAACTCCATCCACCCTTCAGCCACTTGCCTCTGTTCTCCCTATTTCTCTTCAGCTCCCAGTCTTCTTTATCTCTCCTTCAGACACAGAATAAAACAGTCTCTAGAGGCAGAGCCTTCGTCTTTAGTTGCAACTCATTAATTACTTGACCCCCCTATTCTTACTTTGTTTCTTTTCTATTTCTTTCTTTATATCTTCTCCCTCCCTTTTTATCTTCTATGTTTCTATCTTTTTTATATGCTGTTTATAAGAGAGACATTTAAAATAGGACATAGAAAAGTAGAGAATGAACAGATATAAAAAGATGTAATAGGCAACCACTAACCAAAGGAGAGCTGATAGAGCTACACAAACATGACAAAGTAGTGTTTACATGAAGAGAGAGTTTTAGAGATAAAGATAGACATTTCATAATGATAATGATAAATGTTTCCATTTACTAGATGGACATAACAATTCTATATCTGTATGCACTTAATGAGAGTCTGTAAAACATGTAAAGCAAAAATTGAAAGAACTAAACAAAGAGAGATAATTACAGCATGAAAATTTTAAATACACCAAGAACAATTATTTTCAAATACTACCTATAGATAAACTTCCTGTAAAACAGTTTAGCACTATCAGTTAACAGCTTTAAATTTTTATTGTTCATACTCAATAACTCAATAAGTCTATTTCTAGGGTGTTAGAATTACATTTTTATAATTAAAATCAAAACCAATCTTGAAGCCAAATAACTAGGAAATGCTGAATGAATTGTGGCACACACATATGGTGGATTGTTATTTAAAAAGGACGGGTTTGAAGACTAGTGACTCAGGGATATGCTCATAATTTAAAGATAAGTTGTAGAATACAAAAGTATATATTTAACATAAATCCCATTCTGCAAAACAAATGAACAAAAATACAACTATGCATATAAAAAATAATTATCCCTAAAGGGATATGCCCAAAGGTTGAAATATAGTTAACTTTAAATATGGTAGATGTTTGAACAAACTCCGGGAGATAGTGAAGAAAAGGGAAGCCTGACATGCTGCAGTCCATGGAGTCACAGTCAGATATGACTTAGCGACAGAACAACAACAACAACAATATCTTTTTATTGCATATTTATATTTTGATTACTAGAATGTGTGAGTTTTATAATATGAAAAAGTATTCATAAATAATTTGATGATGATCAAAATTATTGCTATAAGGCAGGCAATTCAGAAAAGTATGTATTTATTTTCAGGAGTCAGGACAAGCATCTTTGCTTCTGTTTCCTAAGAGACAATAAGATGGTGGAAACAAACTAATCATAAAAGACTACTGCTTAAGAAGAACTAAAACCTAACATCTCTGAATAAATTACCAGGGTAAAAAACATTAATGGGGGAGAAAAATCCTATAAAATTAATACCTGTATTCTACTTGCTCTAAACATATCATTAACAAGAATTTCTACTTAATTCTCTTTCACCCATGCTGGTAACAAGAAAGAAAGAGAAAAATATTTTAAAAACAAAAGCTTTAATTTATGTCAATTAAAAAAGAAAAACAAAATTTTACATTAAAAAAAAAGTGTGAAATAAGCAGAGAAATACCTTGTGAGCCAAGTGGAAGAGGAGGCGGTTTTGAAGTCGGCTTTTTGGAGCTGAGGAAAGAATCCAAGGTGCTTATTAAAGATTTCAATTGTCTATGGCACTTAGTCCCTTGTAGGAGTGACATGAGACTCAGATAAGGATACTCCCAAATCCTTACCCATGGGATCCTGCTATGTCTCTGTATAATATATATTATTTTAGTCTAGTCCTACTGCAGTAGAAGGAACATCATCAAGAACCAGAAGAAAAACACTCTAGGGTTCTGCTCGTGCCCACACTGGTTCCTCCTGACTCTCATGGTAAAGCACAGCCTGCACTCTTCACAGTGCCCGCAGCAGCCCATTCTGTGTAGTTCACACGCAGAACCAAACACGGGAAGCAAACGTTGTGGTCCTAGCAGTACATGTAGGAATCCAGTGCTGTCAATTCCTTCTGAACTCTTCTTTTCATAGTTACACTGCCATGTTTTCCTAAATGGGGCTTCACAGGTGCCTCAGTGGTAAAGAATCTGCCTGTCATTGCAGGAGACGCAGGTTTGATCCCTGGGTCACGAAGATCCCCTGGAGAAGGGAATGCCAACCCACTCCAGTATCCTTGCCCAGAAAATCCCATAGACAGAGGAGCCCAGCGTGCTACAGTCCATGGGGTCGCAAAAAGTCAGACACAACTGAGAACACTCACATGCATTTCCCTAAATACTAGCCCATTCTCCACAGATCTTCTGGCATGATAATGTGCCATCTAAAAGAGGTAGCCAAGCAAAAAAGTTAACATCTTTTAAATTCCAGATCTGCTTTGTGCTCTTGGAGAATCTTCCTAATTCTGGACACTCAATATTAATCTATCTCTTTACAACAAAAAGTCATACTTCAATGTTAAAAAAGAAAAAATATGCATGGAAAGAGAGATAGGTACCTTGATCATCTCACATGCATCTAACTGTTCTACGCACAAAGTCTAGAAACATGAGATAAATAACTCACAGACCATTATAAATGAATTGGGAAAAACTACATCAGTAAATTGAAACAACTTGGGTACAAATCAAGAGACTTTCCATGACCTTGAACTGGAATTCTATCTAAATATGTATGTGCCAGTTAATTCTCTAAGAATTCTACCCTGGAATACACTCATCACTCACATATTTCCTAACAAACATTCTTTTGCCCACTTTCTCTATTTTTCTTTGATTCTAATTTGATTCATACTCTAATTATTCTTAATCTTTCCTCCCATATTTCCATTCTGCCCTACACTTATTTGAAAATTTGAATTCACTTCTCCTAAGATGACTGACTTCATAAAACAAACAAAAAGGAAGAAATCTGGATTCTTCAACCTGAAATCACTAGGCTTCTCATTTCGAAGTAGGGCAAGAAGCGATAAGATCCACATTCATGAGAGCTTGACCAACTATACCCAACTGCTACCAACATCATGAATGTCCCACCACAGGAGGGCCTAAGAAAGGCACCTTGTCTTTTTCTTCTCTCATCCTTCTGCTTTTTGGCTGTACATTCTGGGGAAGTGAAGTGGGGAGGGTAAGGGTAAGGCATACAGAGATTAACTCTGTCTTTAAAGATAAAGTTGCTAAGATCCAATATGCTTTGAAGAGTAGAGCTTTTCTTTTTTTTTTTAGCTTTCTAATGTCACTTGATTTTTCCTCGAGAAAGGTATTAAGTTTAAAAATCTCCAAAATGACTCTTAGTATTAGTGGTGAATTTCAGATATTAAAAGGGCTCATTTACCTTTAAATCCAGCTGCTTCAGCTTGTTTATACATTCCAAGAAAAAAGTACGTACAGGCTAGGTTCACCCAGACTTCAGGACTGCAATTTTCGTCTTTTGTTGCATTTTCATATTCCTGAAATATACAATAAGCAATGATCCCATATAGCAGTAAAGCAATCAATGGGCCATTCCTTCTCCTGTCTATGACTTATAGTATAGTTATATTATACTACATGCTGCTGCTAAGTCACTTCAGTCGTGTCCGACTCTGTGTGACCCCGTAGACTGCAGCCCACCAGGCTCCCCCATCCCTGGGATTCTCCAGGCAAGAACACTGGAGTGGGTTGCCATTTCCTTCTCCTTGAATTAAAATAAATAAATTTATATTATTTAAAAAAGCATATCATTTATTCTGCATAGAATTCTGCTGAGTTTAGAGTCTTATATTATTTCTTCGGCATGAAAAACAATGGCAGTCTATGAATGAGCTGTTTGTATATTTTGAAGATTATCCCTTATTGGTTGCTTATTTGCAAATATTTTCTCCCATTCTACAGGTTTTTTTTTTTTTCATTTTGTTTATGATCTCCTTCATTGCATTACAGCATTTAAATGGTCTTGTGAATTTCCAGAAACATTTGACTGCTTACTAGTTACTTCCTTTGATATTTTAAAATAGTAATAAGAAGAAAATGTCAGTTTTGCTGAAAATATTATTCTCTATTTTCTAATCTTCTTGCTACATCTGTACTATATCAAATTTCTCCATCCATTAATCTAAACTTAATCCTAACTGATCACTGCTCATTTATTTACTATAATAATTAAATTAACTTGAAATTTAATTGGGAATCTATATCTCACACTAGGAAGAGGCATGAAAGCTATTACTGATGTAAGAAAATTTAAACCAACAACCATGTCATTACAAATGGGAAGTAAAGAAAGAGTTTAGTTTTCTTTTCAGAAAGACACTGAATTTCATAATTAGGCAAACTGAATGCTTTATATTTTAATAAGAAATACAATGCTAATTATTTGTAGATCATGCTTAGAAATTGTGTACAATTTATTTATTTGTCATGGCTACAGAGCTTCTTTTATATTTTATGTCTAATGTTTTCATAATTCATGAAACAAATTAAACATCAGGTAATTAATACCATGGACAGAGGAGCCTGGCAGGCTACAGTCTATGCAGTCACAAGAATCTGACACACTTAGTGATTAAATAGCAGCAGCAGCGATTCAAAACATGCTTATTGAATGAATGAATGAATGATGCTGCAGTGATCAAACTTGAATCCAATCTAAACCTAAAAATTACATCAAAACACAATCAACAACTGTGGTTCTTTGTAGAAAAGATAATTCATATTGTGAATGGTTATTCTCAGAAGATAAACTAAGAGATAATGATGTGAGAGGATGTACAGGCTTGGCTATTCACTCCAAGATAACTCTCACATTGGAGGACTTTCTTTTCACATCACTTCATCATAAGGGCCAATATATTGCAAGAAATTCTGCAGAAACTTCTGGATATTCTAATATTTTCTCTAATGTTGGAGCTTTAGAATTATTGAAGTTATCAAAATTTTTAGACTGCAATTGTACCTCTTTGAAACATTAATTTTTAGCTCTTTGGGCATGTATTTGATTTTATTATAGCTTCACTCTCAAAAGCAACACCAGGATGTCTTGTTTATAGGGTTCAATTTCTAAAAGATATTCCATAAAAAGTCACGGTGCTTTTAGTAGTGCTTAAACATCAAAGCAATGGCAACCCACTCCAATTACTCGTGCCTGGAAAATCCCATGGACGGAGGAGCCTGGTGGGCTGCAGTCCACGGGGTCGCACAGAGTCAGACACGACTGAAGCGATGCAGCAGCAGCAGCAGCAAACATCAAAGCACAAATTATCTATACTGAAAAACTTTCATAAACATTGTGTCTTTGAGCAGCAACTTCACAATGAGATTTTGGTTTAGTTTTTCAAAAATAAAACTGGGCTTTTCCCCATTAGGTAACAATTCACTGATAATCTGTAACACCTGCCAATTATTATTAAAAGAATGCATCCACACTCTTTTGATTCTTTAGATTGTGAAATTCTTTAGATTGTGAAATATTGCCTCTTTATACAACTTATTTTGAAATGGGAGGTAAATGAAGAAATCTAGTTTCATTATTGCTTATCTGGTTAAGTTCTCTTTTTTCTTCTTCTTTCTTTACCAAGAAAACACATGAGCTATGGGTAAAACAGGCAACAATCAATAATAACAACAGAAATATGCCTCCCACGTGGGTAATAGTTTTGGGGTCTATAAAGCAGTTAATATGCTTAGTCCTATTGCTTCCTCTTCCAGCCTTTCACTTCCTTTCCCCTGGTTGCTTAGGAGCACTCGGAGAATCTCATTGCCCCTGCAGCTTCTCATCTTCAATATCAGGGGCTAGGTCCTAAGTTGCCCTTCTTTTCTAAAGATATTGGTATCCAGGGGAAGAAAGCTTTAGAATGAAGGCCTTTTGCTACCAGGGCATCTTTTGAATTGGAAGCAAATTTGTTACCCTTCCAAATGTCATCATGAAGACTGCTATGGGATGGCCGCTTACAGTAGCAGTCATACTCTGCTTTCAACAACTAAACCAACGTTCAGCTGCTGCTGCTGCTGCTGCTGCTGCTGCTGCTGCTGCGTCGCTTCAGTCGTTTCCGACTCTGTGCAACCCCATAGACGGCAGCCCACCAGGCTCCCCGGTCCCTGGGATTCTCCAGGCAAAAACACTGGATTGGGTTGCCATTTCCTTCTCCAATGCAGGAAAGTGAAAAGTGAAAGTGAAGTCGCTCGGTCGTGTCTGACTCTTAGCGACCCCACGGACTGCAGCCTACCAGGCTCTTCCGCCCATGGGATTTTCCAGGCAAGAGTACTGGAGTTCTTGATTGGGCAACTTCACATTTAGGAGAATTCTATATGCTCCTTAGGGCTTCCCAGGTGGCGCTAGTGGTAAAGAACCTGCCTGCCGACGCAGATGTAATTTCAGTTCCTGGGTCGGGAAGATCCCCTGGAGGAGTGCATGGCAACCCACTCCAATATTCTTGCCTGGAGAATCTCATGAACAGAGGAGCCTGGAGGGCTACAGTGCACAGAGTCACAAAGAGTCGTACACGACTGAAGCGACTTACCACGTACACACATGTGCTCCTTATATTCTATACCTGTAATATTAAATACTGCAGTTAGGGCTCAAGCCTACCCATGTGGGACTGTTGCCCATAGAACCCTACACTTGTTTTTTTTCTTTCTCTTTTAATACTGACATGGGCTAACAAACTGCAGAAATGAAAAACAACTAAAATATTTTGTTTTTGCTAACTTAAAAAGATATTAAAAATGCATAGTTTCAGCTAACTTAAAATCCGATACCTTAATATGCTACAAATTTGATTTCATTCTAATTGTTTTCTGGCTTTGTTTACTTGGCTTTACATTTTAAAAATTTGGTCTTTGAGGGTTTTTTTCCTTCCCTTTTAAGGATAGTTTCTGAAATTCACTTTGTCAACTACATTTTCCATATACTCTTTTACTATCAGTGTTTACCACATGCCTATTTTCTTTTTTACTCCATTTGAACTACTCTCTCTTCTCCTAAATCTTTCACAAATACTACCAGCTTCTGTTCTGCCCTCTTCACATCTTCACTTTTCCTTCACTGATTTTGTTGCTTTTGTTCATATCAGTTTCTCATTGTGTGATCTTGGATATTTTTCATTTTAGTAGTGCAGGTTTTTAATATCCTTAAATTACATTTTGAGAGTGAGAATATGTAAGAAAGGTCAAAACAATTTCATTTATGAGTTAAAAATCATTGACATAAGGCATCTACAATTTTATGTACAGCCATAATTCTATAGATTGTTAATTACATTGTAGGGTTTACAATGACCAAGAAAAACAACTTTCAAAACTATATTTTTAAAAATATAAAAAATAAATAATATATTAAAATATTTTAAAATATAAAGATAAAATAATATTTCCTATGTCTAAAATTAACCTTTAAAAAATAACCATGAACTTTTTTTGAGAAAAGAATCATAAAACTTTTAATCAAAAGGGATTATTTTTCTTCTCCTAAAGGTTTTCTTAAGAAAGACTAATATTAATATATTGAACAATCTCATTAGTATATATCTAAAAGGAAAAAGTAAATAACATTGCTATATATATTTGAACATATATAGAAGATTTCTGAAGCAATACATCAAAAAAGATCCAATGTTTACTCCTGTTAACAAAGAAATAGGATGGAGGAAGGCAGACTGGGTGACTTTTTTCCTTTTTCCTTTGTTCCCCTCTATATTGTTTGAATTTTACCATGAGTATGTATTATTATAATACAAAACTTAAAAACATTTCAGAACCCTACAGTTATTTAAAAAAAAAACAAAAAACTTTAAACTAACCTCCAAAGCTCTCTTGTAGTCACCCAGATGAAAAGCACAGTATCCAATCCACAAATTAGTATCCTCTTCTTGTTCCCCAACATGACGTTTGAACTTGATGTTAAAATTTCATGAAAAAAAAAATCATGAATACTTTGAATGGTAAGCCCTTGTTTAAAAAACTATGTTATTAATGAACAATAGGAAATTGCAAATTATGGAAGCAAGATAATCTCAGTTTAATCAAACTGATACCTACAGAACTCAGCACAATTAACTACCTTTTCCTCAAATATTTCACAACTGTTTTTGTGTTTATTGACACCCTACTCCAGGAAGTATCTAAGAGTTATCCTCATAAAAATTCTGGGTGATTTATAAAGATCATAAGAACTCTCTGAAATATTTAATGCCAAATAACTGAAGGTTAGAGAAATTAAGCAATGACCTCAAGGCCACACACAGCCAGTAAGTGTGGTGGAAGGGACCACGTAGCCAACTGACTCCAAAGCCCATGTTTTCACCCCCTATCCCATGTTCTACTGCATTTAACTTCACACTTTAAACCTGTCCCATGAGCACACACATATATTTATTCATAGGTTATAACTTTTCACTGAAGACAAGGCATTAAATCATTCTATTACCCTTGAACAGGCTTGCCAGGGCCTATAAGAATTAAAGATTTTAGAAGACCACCTAATCATTTATGTCCATTGTGAAAAAATATTCATGAATTCATCATCCATGAAAGAAAAGTCCTGTTTTGGAGGAAAGGTGTGAGATCCTGAAGAAGTCTGAATTACCATGAGCTTTTTTTTTTCCCACTCTATGTGATGATAAGTCAAAAACATAGGTGAAAAAGCAAAAACTAAACAGATCATTGTTGATTTGTAGTGACCTAAATAGAAATGAAATCTAAAAAACAGTGGAAATATGTATGCGTATAAGTGATTCACTTTACTGTACAGTAGAAGCTAACAACATTGTAAAGCAACTATACTCTAATAAAAATAAGATAAAAATTTAAAAAACCAATCATTGTTACAAAACTTCAGGTGCCTTGACCAGTACAAGATGAAGATATCTATTGATACTCTGTCTAAATAAAAACTTACTCTTGTAGCTAACTCTATAATATTAGAAATTCTCCTCTCACCTAGAGAAGGAAATGGCAACCCACTCCAGTATACTTGCCTGGAAAACCCAAAGGACAGAGAAGCCTGGTGGGCTACAGTTCATGGGGTCTCAAAGAGTCGGACACGACTGAAGCGACTAAACAATAACAACCTCTCACCAAATACTGTGAATCTGAGTGCAGTGCCTTAAGTCTGAAGAAACTCTTATTTGAGGTCTCCCTGAATTTGCTCCTGGAATTCCCTGGAGCCACAGCGAAAAGAGAGAAGAGAAAAAGAGACTAACAAAAATCACACATGTATCTACCACTCACTCCACTGATTTACAGAGCAGGAGGGCCCTTCCAAGGCAGCTCCCCTGATTTAAAGATAAGAAATCCAACACCAGAAAAATTTAAGCAATGTGCTCAACACCAGGGGACTAGCAAGAAACACAGGACTTTACATGCAAGACTGAGAAAGATATATAAAGCTGATTAAAACACTTATTGTTGATAGAGTAATACAGCTGTTGTAGTGCTTTAGAGAAATGATTATGGCACAACACAACCAGGCTGTGCCATCAAAACTCCTCCCCTCTTCGTTCTTTGGTGCGCCCCATTCATTTCTCCTACAACACGTGCTTCCCACAAAGCACGTATCCTTGGACCATCTACATCAGCACTTAGGCTATTTGCCCAAAATACTGGGTTCTTGAGTCTCCCTGGTGGCTTAGATGATAAAGAACCTGCCTGCAACTTGGGAGACCCGGGTTCAATCCCTGGGTCGGGAGGATCCCGTGGAGAAGGGAAAGGCATCCCACTCCAGAATTCTTGCCTGGGAAATCCCATGGACAGAGGAGCCTGGCGGGCTATAGTTCATGGGGTCGAAAAGAGTTAGGCACAAGTGAGCGACTAATACACACACACACAGGGTAGGAGTCCAGAAATGCACATTTAAACAAGTACCACAAGTGACTCTGCTGCTGCTAAGTCGCTTCAGTCGTGTCCGACTCTGTGTGAGCCCATAGACAGCAGCCCACCAGGCTCCCCGGTCCCTGGGATTCTCCAGGCAAGAACACTGGAGTGGGTTGCCATTTCCTTCTCCAATGCATGAAAGTGAAAAGTGAAAGGGAAGTCGCTCGGTCGTGTCTGACTGTTCGTGACCCCATGGACTGCAACCTACCAGGCTCCTCCGTCCATGGGATTTTCCAGGCTAGAGTACTGGAGTGGGGTGCCATCGCCTTGAGTATTAAAAGTTGAGAACTACTGCCATAGAGATTTGAAATATCTTCTGAAGATAGAGTATTTCACACAATAAGCATGAAACATGGTAGAATTATTTAAATTTGATCAAAATGTTATAACATATTAATAGGAATAAATCATAAACTGGTCAGGGGGTGGAATAGGCAATGTGTGAACTGACACTGTATTAAATGTCCCTCTACATTTTTAGGCTAGATTTGCCATCAGTGGAACTAGACATAATTAAAAGTGTCCCTCAAGAAATAAGTCTATCATGTAAAAAAAGAGAGAGAGAAAGAAGTCTATCTTTTTAGTTCATCTTTAGTCAGGTTTATAGTTAACCTGGAATCTGTGCCTGACTAGATTTACAGGAAGTCCCAGAATGCACCCACCTGTTCCATGCATAGCAACCAGCATTCACCCATGCATTCCTCTATATTCTGGTTATTTACGTCCTAAGAAGCAACTTTCTTTGGACATTACCTCCAACAGGGTAATAGCTCCAGTGAAATCTCTTTGTGAAAGTAGCTCCTCCAGCTTTGGAATCTTCCTACCTTTCTTCTTCCTTTTGTCAGTGTGCGGTGGGTCCCCGCCTACAGCAGGTTTGGCCCTTGAAAGCATCTGTGAAAGAAAAAACAAAGATAGCTGTATGATCCCAATCCCGTGGTCAATTTTAAACTGAGAGTGACGGCTCCCGGATTCATAAGTCAAGTCCTGAACAACGAACCCCTTGTAAGCCTATTTAAACTCTTTCCGTAACACGTATTTTACTAAAAGGTCCGTCACCCGGTGCTTGAGCTGAACGAAACCGCTATTCCCTACTTCTTCATCTCCTCCAACGAGAATCAGGTAAAAGATGCTTTCGCGGAGCTGTTGTCATCTCAGCCTTCCCTTGGTCCACTTTCCATCTCACGCGCAGCTCAGGAGTGGGAAAACGGAGAAACAGGAGGGAAGAAAGCAACGATGTATCTACAGTTGCAGCCCTGTCCCCGGTGGGAACACGGGAGCGGGCACAGACATCTGCCTCCGCTAACACTCCTAGACTTAAACCAGAAGTGTGCTAGGAATCTCCAATCTCCAGTCCCAGGACCTACTCAAACTTATTCCTCACTATTCGACGCCACTAACCATCTTGGCGCCGGTCCTGTGAACACCCTCTGCAGACAGACAACAGAAGGCCTGGCTTCAGCGCGCCTCAGCATCCATGAAGCTCGCTTGGTCTCCACGGCAACCCCGCCAGGGGACTGGTCCTGCCCGGAGTAGCGCTCGCCGGAGAACTGGTGCCCTGCGCATCTTGGTTCCCATAGGCTTATCGCTGCTGCCGGGCGTGAAAGGTTTTCTTTCCGGATGAAGGTGTCTTTCTCTGTTCTGAGAGCGACAATTTGTCTGTATTTCTATGAGTTCATATTAGGAAAAGCGAATTAAAATGACACGGTTTTTCAAAAACAGGTTTCCCGGGAAAGTCATTTTCAAGGAACCACTTCCGATTTGGACCGCGTTGGGCTCCAGAGCAGCCTTGGGCGCCGACTGGCGCGTGATCGCGGGTCTCCTGTGCTGTGCGGCTTAGAATCAAATTTCTGCCGGAGCGAGGATGCTGATGTTTGGAGGCGGGAGTTCCCCTGAATACGATTTCTGATTTCCATAGATACATCTCCATTGTGATGTGACATTGTAATTCCTACTTCGAATTTAGAATAGAACCTCTCGTTCGTTAGAAATAGGGAAACACAAGATAAAGTCACAGTGGCCAATGCAGCACCCGTCTTGTTTCTAAAGGTCTGATGTAATATTTTGAATATGTAAATTAAGATAACTAGAGTGAAATAATTAAATTTGTTTTGGCTCTGTGTGTGTGTGTGTGTGTGTGTGTGTAAGTTTCGTTGTTGTTTGGCTGTGTCACGGAGCTTGTGGGATCTTAGTTACCCAACCAGGGATGGAGCCGGGACCCTCCTGAAGCGAGGAATTCTAATCACTGGTCCATCAGGGAATTCCAGGAAAATTTTTTTAAAGATGTGGAGAAAGGGTTTAAAGATGTGTAAGTTGTAGTAAGTTTAAGTTTTAGTAAGGCTCTTTCTAAGGACTAAAGCCCAAGAGACAGCCACTTAGGCACTCCGAAGCAACCACTCAGTAGAAGTAAGGGGAAAGTTAGTTCATACATTACTTTTGGCTGGGGGATACCTGCAGTCAAGCATGTATCTTGGTACGATTACTGCTAATCGTAAAGAACAGATGTCTCCAGTTAATCTTTTTAGCTTTTCTATGTATGGAGGATGGAAGAATCTAGAGACATTAAAATTCTTCCTGAGATATACTTTTGACTACCTATGAAAGTGAAAGTGTTAGTCACTTGGTCCTGTCTGACTCTTTGCAACCCTATGGACTGTAGCCCAACAGGCTCCTCTGTTCGTGGGATTCTCCAGGCAAGAATAAGCGGAGTGGGTTGCCATGAGTATCTCCAGGGATCTTCCTGACCCAGGGATGAAACCCAGGTCTCCCACATTGCAGGCAGATTCTTTATTGTTTGAGCTACCCAAAGCCTGGGACCTGTCTATATTCATGTGCATCCAAAGCACAGATGCCTCATCCTGTTTTTGCCTTAAATTCCTCCGAGTCCTACTGTCAGTCATGAAATGTGGTGAGTTTACAAATGAACCCTTGTGGAAATGGGTGCTGAGCAATGATCTTTGTCTTAGCAATCCTGATTTTGGGGGGATCTATGCTTGTATGTTGGAGAAGGAAATGGGAACCCACTCCTGTATTCTTGCCTGGGAAATCCCATGGACAGAGGAGCCTGGCAGACTATAGTCCATGAGGTTGCAAAGAGTCGGACATGCTGCTGCTGCTGCTAAGTCGCTTCAGCCGTGTCCGACTCTTTTCGACCCCATAGATGGAAGCCAACCAGGCACCCCCGTCCCTGGGATTCTCCAGGCAAGAACACTGGAGTGGGTTGCCATTTCCTTCTCCAATGCATGAAAGTGAAAAGTGAAAGTGAAGTTGCTCAGCCGTGTCCGACTCTTAGCAACCCCATGGACTGCAGCCTATGAGGCTCCGCTGTCCATGGGATTTTCCAGGCAAGAGTACTGGAGTGGGGTGCCACTGCCTTCTCCGGAGTTGGACATGACTGAGCAACTAAAACACACATATACACACACATGCACACATACATGCTTGTATGTTGACTTTAAAAAGTGCACAACCTAAAAGTTGAGAGTTATGTTTATTCAGGGAAACTTATGAAGGACTATAGCCTGGGAATTAGCCTCTCAGATGGCTCTGAGGAACTGTTCCAAAGAGATAAGCGAGGAGCCAGGATATATAGGGGGTTTTGTTGGAGAACAAAATGTAGTCAAACTTCAAAAGATTACTGTTAAATACAAAAAAACCCCCAACATCTCAAAGACTTCAGTGCTTTTTTATGTATGGGAAAATGGAAGTGACTGGGCTCATTGAAATTATTCCTTTGATATGCATCTTCACTATCTAGGGCCAGTGTCCTCTTTTTCTCCATTCTGAATTCCACTTAAGAGGCACTGTCAGGACAGCTGCAATGACTGTTGGTTTGATGGCAGACAGCACTCTTTACTGAAATAGAAGACAACATTGTTTTGTCCAGAGGTAAGGCTCCTTGTAGCCAGGATTGTAACTGTTGCACCCTACGGACTGTACCTTACAAAAGATAGGGTCTGAACACATAAAGAAAGCTGAGCGCCAAAGAATTGATGCTTTTGAACTGTGGTGTTGAAGAAGACTCTTGAGAGTCCCTTGGACTGCAAGGAGATCCAACCAGTCCATCCTAAAGGAAATCCAACCCTGAATATTCATTGGAAGGACTGATGCTGAAGCTGAAGCTCCAATAATTTGGCCACCTGAAGAACTGACTCATTTGAAAAGACCCTGATGCTGGGAAATATTGAAGGCAGGAGAAGGGGGAAGCAGAGGATATGATGGTTGGATGACATCACTGACTCAATGGACACGAGTTTGAGAAGGCTCTGGGAGTTGGTCATGGACAGGGAAGCCTGGTGTGCTATAGTCCATGGGGCCACAAAGAGTCAGACATGACTGAGCGACTGAACTGACTGAACACATTTGCTGAAGAAGGGTCTCAGTGGAGCATACGTACTAAAGTGGAGACTGCCCATGTTAGAAGCTGCCGGAGTAGAAGGTAACTTCAGAGAAAAGCCAGTGCCACACTGGTTGCCATGCCTACATGCAGAACCTGTGCCTGCCATCTGCATTGAGAATGCCTCTTGTCCCTGATCCCTCTTCAGAGTGGTTCCTTAAATCCTGTATTTTCTTTACTATTGGGTGTGACTAATTTGAATATATTGAGTGCAATAAGCTGAGTGATTTGAACTTCTTACACAATTGGCTCATGACATGTTTTATGACTTCTCAATCCCATGATTCTTACTTGGCCTTGTTGCTTTGTCTTACGACACCCACACACAGTAAGAAACTATAATATGTGTTGTTTGGGTGACTTAATTTATCTTACTCCTGAACCTGAAACAGGAGAGAAGGGGGCAGGGCACAACCTTTAAAAGAATGATATAGCCATAGGACATGACAAAGTCTGGTTAGAACCAACTGGATCCAAGATGATGGAACAGTCGACTTCCAGTAGACTTTGGAGCCGCATAATTTCCTCCTTGTAATACGCTGTTGTTGCTGTTTAGTTGCTAAGTTGTGTCCTACTCTAATATTAACATAAGCTAAATGACACACCCACTGGTGCCATGACAGTTCTGAGGCTGAGCATAAAAGGCTAAAAAGTGGGTGGTAGCCCAATTCCAGGAAGTTCCTGTCCCTCCCCCAAAATAATTGAAATAAACCTCCGACTCATTAACCTATGAAATTATGCAACTCATGAAAACTAACCATGCCATATATTGAAGCTCTCTTGCACCTTCTAAGGTGCCCATACTCTGTCTGTGGAGTGTGTTTCTCTCTAAATATATCCACTTCTTCTCCAAATTCTTTGATGATGATGCAAGAACCTCAGATTCACTGGGAACAAATCCAGTAAACACAGCTGCAAGGGTAATCTAAAATCACTAAATCATGGAATATTAGAGCTGGAAGGGACCTTTAAAGGACATCTAGTCCAACCCTCAGAATTAATAGACTAAGGAACTAACATCTGGAGAAGTGAAGTAATTCTCCCAAGTGTATAGACTGTTGTGTTATAGTTGAATTACATTACATACCCCCCTGAATAACTTGCCTATATAAAGACTCAGGTGTACCATAAGCTCACAGAGTGGCTAAGTCGCTTCAGTCGTGTCCAATTCTGTGTGACCCCATAGACAGCAGCCAACCAGGCTCCCACATCCCTGGGATTCTCCAGGCAAGAACACTGGGGTGGGTTGCCATTTCCTTCTCCAATGCATGAAAGTGAAAAGTGAAAGTGAAGTTGCTCAGTCGTGTCCGACTCTTAGTGACCCCCTGGACTTCAGCCTACCAGGCTCCTCCATCCATGGGATTTTCCAGGCAAGGGTACTGGAGTGGGTTGTCATTTCCTTCTCCAAAGTTCACAGAAGGAAGGTATGATTTCCTAGATTCTTCTTCATCCTCTTTGTGCTCCAGTTCTTGCCCCCCATCCCATTCCCAAACACTTGGAGAGTAAATGAGTGTCTACTTGTCTTCATTCTGATAAATACAGCTTTGTATACACACAAACGGGGCTTCCCTGGTAACTCAGCTGGTTAAGAATCCACCTGCAATGCAGGAGACCCCGGTTCGATTCCTTGGTCAGGAAGATTCCCCTGGAGAAGGGATAGGCTACCCATTCCAGTATTCATGGGCTTCCCTGGTGGCTCAGATGGTAAAGAATCTGCCTGCAAGGTGGGAGACCTGGATTCTATCCCTGGTTTGGGAAGATCCCCTGGAGGAGGGCTTGGCAACCCACCCCAGTATAGTTGCCTGGAGAATCCCCATGACAGAGGAACCTGGTGGACTATAGTCCATGGTGTCTCAAAGAGTCAGAAACGACTGAGTGACTAAGCATGGTTGCTGCTGCTAAGTCAAGTCAGTTGTTTCTGACTCTGTGGGACCCCACAGACGGCAGCCCACCAGGCTCCTCTGTCCCTGGGATTCTTGAGGCAAGAATACTGGAGTGGGTTGCCATTTCCTTCTCCAGACTAAGCACAGCACATACACACAGACATGGATAAAGACACATCAACAGGCATATGCATAGTTTCCCTTCTTCCCCCAGCTTTTGGCAACCACTAACCCATCTCTCTCTATGGATTTGCCTATTATGGACATTTCATAAAAATGAAGCCATACAGAGGTCCACATACCATATGTCTAAATACTGAAAAATTTTAAATCATCCTCAGTTCAGTTCAGTTGCTCAGTCGTGTCTGACTCTTTGCGACCCCATGAATCACAGCACGCCAGGCCTCCCTGTCCATCACCAACTCCCAGAGTTCACTCAGACTCATGTCCATTAAGTCAGTGATGCCATCCAGCCATCTCACCCTCTGTCGTCCCCTTCTCCCACCCTCAATCTTTCCCAGCATCAGGGTCTTTTCAAATGAGTCAACTCTTCGCATGAAGTGGCCAAAGTATTGGAGTTTCAGCTTCAACATCAGTCCTTCCAATGAATATTCAGGACTGATTTCCTTTAAGACAGACTGGTTGGATCTCCTTGCAGTCCAAGGGACTCTCAAGAGTCTTCTCCAACATCACAGTTCAAAAGCATCAATCCTTTGGTGCTCAGCTTTCTTTATAGTCCAAATCTCACACCCATACATGACTACTGGAAAAACCATAGCTTTGATTAGATGGACCTTTGTTGGCAAAGTAATGTCTCTGCTTTTTAATATGCTATCTAGGTTGGTCATAGCTTTTCTTCCAAGGAGCAAGCACCTTTTAATTTCATGGCTGCAGTCACCATCTGCAGTGATTTTGGAGCCCCCATAAATAAAGTCTGACACTGTTTCCACTGTTTCCCCATCTATTTGCCATGAAGTGATGGGACCAGATGCCATGATCTTTGTTTTCTAAATGTTGAGCTTTAAGCCAACTTTTTCACTCTCCTCTTTCACTTTCGTCATGAGGCTCTTTAGTTCTTCACTTTCTGCCATGAGGGTGGTGTCATCTGCATATCTGAGGTTATTAATATTTCTCCTGGCAATCTTGATTCCACTCTGTGCTTCATCCAGCCTGGCATTTCTTATGATGTACTCTGCATATAAGTTAAATAAGCAGGGTGACAATGTACAGCCTTGATGTACTTTTTTCCCAATTTGGAACCAGTCTTTTGTTCCATGTCAGGTTCATGGTCAGTGCTATTATACATGCCTCCATCTTCATATTATTTTTTTATTGGAATATCATTTTCATGTCATAAAATTCACTATTTTTAAGTGTACAATTTAATGGTGTTTTGGTATGTTTGCAAGAATGTACGTCACTATTATCTAATTTAGAATATTTTCATTACCTCTGAGAGAAATGCCCCTGTACCCATTAATGGTCACTCTACATTCACTCTTATCTTATGCCCCTGGCAATCATTAATCTATTTTCTGACTCTGTGGACATTTCATATAAGTGGAATCATACAGTGTGTGACCCTTTATCTTTGGCTTCTGTCACTTAGAGTAATGTTTTCCAGTCTCAATCATGTCACAGGGCACATTCCTTTTGATAGCTGAATAATATTCCACAGTACGACTATGTCACATTCATTAAAGCACTTAACACAGCAAATGCTTAGGGCCTGGTGGTCTTATCAACATCCCACCCATACCATAGGGTTCAGGGTACCGCTCCAGTCCCATTTTATCCCAAGTGGATTAGTACTCAAGGAAGAGGCCCAAGCTGTGAAAGGTCACCCACACACAGCCTGTTGGGCTGTCACTCTGCCTTGCCCAGTCCTGCCTTGATCTTCCATAGGGTGTTCTTACAAACCATGAGTTCCCAGTTGTCTCTCCCCAGCCACACACAACCTGATAACCTGTTGTTAATCCACTCCCTGTCATCCGCTCTTCACTAATCTGTCCTTTGATTCCTCCTCTGGGTCTGATGATCACCCCAGATGCCTTCCACAGTTCACATTGCTTTCTGTTTGGGACCTTTGTTACTTTGTGTGTTTGGGTATATTATATTAATTATCCATGGCTGCATAACAATTTCCCCCCAAACTTAATAGCTTAAAGCAATCAATATTCTTATCTCCCATAGTTACTGAGTAGCTCCTGTACTGCTGAGTAACTTAGCTGGGTGGTTCTGGCCCAGTGTTTCCTCAGGTTCAAACCAAGCTGTTAGTTAGGGGCTCTAGTTATTGGACTGCTTGGCTGGAGCTGAAGGGTCCCATTCTATGGGGCTTATCCATATGCCTGGCAAGTTAGTGCTGGCTGTGGACAGGAGGCCTTTGTTCCCTGTCATATGGACCTCTCCAAAGGCTGCTTGAGTGTCCTCATGACATATCAACTGGCTTCCCCATAGCAAGTGATAAGAGTGAATCAGGAAGTCACAATGCTTTTTATGACCACACTCTCATTACTGTCCTACCCCACTGATGAATTATGCAGATGAGTCCTATAGAGTGTGGGAGGGTGCAAATATCAGGAGGTGAGATTCCCTGAGGTCTCTCTGGCTGTCACATCAGGCCCTTGTCTAAACGCCTGTTTCCTGTGCTTTCAAACCAGTGTTAACAACAAGATTTGCAGCCTGAAGTTCCTGATTTTAACACCACCAGAGCAAAGCCTAGAAATTCATTCTCAGAGAAAGAAATGACCCTTCTTACTCTGAAGTCAGCCCTTCCACCTGTTTATGCCAGCTCCATCCCTTCCCAGGTCTTTTCCTCAGAGGGAGCCTTGCTGCTGCAGTTTCAATCTAGGGAAATCCCTTCTGCCTGCTCCCCTCCTCTGCCCTCCCCTGTCTGGCTGACTAATGCCTCCTCTGACTCCTCTAGCTCCTGGAGAACACCTGTTTGCCGTGGACTTTGAACACCACATGTGACTCAATCCTCCAAGGCTTATGTACTTTACATTTCTATGACTTGGCATAGCTGACTCATCACTGCCTTGTGTATGTTTTGCTTCCCTCCCCGATTGGTGGTTCAACTGAATCACGTAGCCTGATTTCTTGCTAACATGTCAGAGCAACTGTAGTTTTGCTCCCTCCCTAGATGTATTTCTTTGAAATTTTCACACTTGCCTCAGGTCTGCCAGTAAAACAACAGCAATAAGTAGGCAAGCAAACAAAAAGTCTCTGTAGGGATTTCCCTGGTGGTCCAGTGGTTAGGAATCTGCCTGCCAATGCAGGGGACACAGGTTTGATCCCTGGTTCAGGGAGATTCCACGTGCCTTGGGGCAACTAAGCCAGCCTATACACCACAGCTTCTGAGTCTGCACACCTAGAGCCTGTGCTCTGCAATGAGAGACGCCCCTGCAATAAGAAGCCCACACACCACAACTACAGAGTATCCCCCACTCACCACAACTAGAGAAAGCCTGTGAGAAGCAATGAAGACTGAGTTCAGTTAAAAAAAAAAAAAAATCTCCCTGGCTACGCAAATAATTCCTCTCCTCCCCTCTCCTCTCCTTATCAGTCCTCTAAAATGAGTGATGTATTTTGATTTCTAACCCGACCAGTCTGAGAAATTGCCTCCATCAAGTAAGCTGGAATATAAAACTGTATACAGACTTTATTGACAAAGGAGCACTCTCTCAGGATATAGGATTTAAGGGGGCGCGGTGCAAGGAAGCTGTCCCAGGTGGCTCAGATGGTAAAGAATCTGCCCACAATGCAGGAGACCCTGGGTTCGATCCCTGGGTCAGGAAGATCCCCTGGAGTGGGGAATGAGAGTATTCTTGACTGGGAAATCCTATGGCCAGAGGAGCCTGTCAGGTGATAGTCCAGGGGGTCACAACGAGTCAGACATGACTGAGCGATTAACACTTCCACCTCCAAGGAAGCTGTATGAACAGATAGCCCAGATCTCTATATCACTCATTACACTTGCACCAGCAACCACCCCTCCCCCCTGCAACCAGATACACCAGCTTTTACCTATGGCCATATGAGGGGGCTCCAATATAACCAATAAAGAAAGAAGAAAAATTCCAAGCTGGGAGTGCGCATGAGTCACCTCAGCATGTGGGTACCAGCTGAACAGGGAAGGCAGCTACATTAAGTCACACTCAGGGGGGCCCTTGAAAGATGGTGGTGACAGAAATCTCTCCAATAGGAGGAACCCTGAGGTGTGCACCTGGTCATTTGAGTTGCGTGTAAGGACGATGGCCTATGGTTTGAACAAGTGTGGACTCATGGACAGTGATGTGTGGTCTGGCTGGTGGGTGGAGGACCTGAGAGAAAAAGATTGTAAAATCGAGAGACAAGAAGAGCTGGCGTAGAGACTTGTGGATGGACATAAAGGAGTGGGCGCAACATGGGAAGTTGTTCGTATCCCATGTTAAGCCCATTTGTAAATACCTATTCCAAAAGATATGCCAAGTAGACAAAATAACTTGGCCAGCTGACGCAGTAAGGCTTTGTCAGAGCCACTCTCCCACCACTGCTGAATGATGCATACCAAATATAACTACTGCCAATTCTAGATGTCTAATCTGATAGACTGAGGCTATTCTACTCCTTAAGGAAACCCACAGGATACTTGGTGACCAGCTAACTGCACTGTGACCTCTTTTTTCCTGGAAGGGCCAGAGTTTTGCTCTCTCAGGAACAGACACTGATTTCAGGTATGGGGGTTGCCTTTCCTGCCTGCAGGACCTCAGTAGTGCCATTCTCTGGGTGCTTAATCCACAGACATGTAATCCCACATAACACAGTATTTGACCAGAAAACTCTTTCCATCACAGGAAGTAGGAGGGGCCCATGAACATGGGATCTGCAGGTCACATCACTGTGTAACCTCAAAGCAGCTGGATATGCATGAAATATTGGAATAGCCAGTTAGAGACACAGCGGAAGCTCCATCATGGAGGTGATACACTGCAGTGATTGATGCCAAAAGCTTAGGTGCTTGGCACACTGGTGCTGAATCAAGTCTCAGAGACAGCGTTTTGGGTGATGCAGAAAAGGATAGCTTTATTGCTTTGCCAGGCAAAGAGGAATTAATGCCCTCAAGAACAAGTGTCCCAACTTGGGGAAGATAGTGACAAGTTTTCTAGCAATTGTTCACAGAGGGTATGATCAGCTGGTAGACTTTCTTCTGATGAGCTGGTGGTGAGTTAAGTAGGAGTGAGTTCACACTGTCAACCTTCAGGTCTGACTACTCTGGGTCTATATGCTTGTGGGCAGCATACCATCATGAATCATTAACTTCTCCCACCTGGAGGGGGTTTCAGTATTTGCAAAATAGCTCAAAGATATTGTTGTGTGTATCCTTTGATGGGGAAATGGGACTTTGTCCAAGGCTGCTCTTGACTGTTTGCTTCTCCTTGGTCTCCCATTCCCTTCCTTCCCTAATTAACAATGGCTTGAATCTGCCCATTGGAGCTCAGGGAAGGTCATGGAGGCTGACTGAAGGCTGTTCCCTATAATCAAAGAAATTGGGGCTTAAAGACCTTGTGCTCAGGATCCCCACAGAGCTCTGCACCATATCATGATGACATTTCCTCCAGGACATCAGAGCAAACCCCTTCGATCAGATAACATAGGATGGTACTATGTCCACCATAGAAAGAATACTTGTATCTTTCACAATAGGTGGAAGTGTGAGTGACCCCAGTTAGTATCATCCCAGTGACCCACTGGGGAGGAAGAAACTTCCCTTTCCCCTTCTAGGTTCTTCTGGTTGGTCTAATAATTACACTGACATGAGACAAATTCATAAGAAAATTAAGCAAAGATATATATATAACTTGGAGTAACAGGCAAATTTGGCCTTGGAGTACAGAATGAAGCAGGGCAAAGGCTAATAGAGTTTTGCCAAGAGAATGCACTGCTCATAGCAAACATCCTCTTCCAACAACACAAGAAAGACTTTACACATGGACATCATCTGATGGTCAACACCGAAATCAGATTGATTATATTCTTTGCAGCCAAAGATGGAGAAGCTCTATACAGTCAGCAAAAACAAGACTGGGAGCTGACTGTGGCTCAGATCATGAGCTCTTTATTGCCAAATTCAGACTTAAATTGAAGAAAGTAGGGAAAACCACTAGATCATTCAGGTATGACCTAAATCAAATCCCTTACATTATATAGTGGAAGTGAGAAACAGATTTAGAGGACTAGATCTGATACAGTGCCTGAAGAACTATGCACAGAGGTTTGTGACATCATACAGGAGACAGGGAACAAGACCATCCCCATGGAAAAGAAATGCAAAAAAACAAAACGGCAGTCTGAGGAGGCCTTACAAAGCTATGAAAAGAAGAGAAGTGAAAAGCAAAGGAGAAAAGGAAAGATACACCCATTTGAATGCAGAGTGCCAAAGAATAGCAAGGAGAGATAAGAAAGCCTTCCTCAGTCATCAATGCAAAGAAATAGAGGAAAAAAATAGAATGGGAAAGACTAGAGATCTCTTCAAGAAAATTAGAGATACCAAGAGAACATTTCATGCAAAGATGGGCTCAATAAAGGACAGAAATGGTATGGAACTAACAGAAGCAGAAGATATTAAGAAGAGGTGGCAAGAATACACAGAAGAACTGTACAAAGGGATCTTCATGACCCAGATGATCATGATGGTGTGATCACTCACCTAGAGCCAGACATCCTGGAATGTGAAGTCAAGTGGGCCTTAGGAAGCATCACTATGAACAAAGTTAGTGGAGGT
>NW_011494924.1:3265918-3272691 GCF_000754665.1 Bison bison bison | reverse complement strand
AAACTGTGGAAAATTCTGAAAGAGATGGGAATACCAGACTACCTGATCTGCCTCTTGAGAAATCTGTATGCAGGTCAGGAAGCAACAGTTAGAACTGAACATGGAACAACAGACTGGTTCCAAATAGGAAAAGGAGTACCTCAAGGCTGTACATTGTCACCCAGCTTATTTAACTTATATGCAGAGTACATCACAAGAAATGCTGGGCTGGATGATGCACAAGCTGGAATCAAGATTGCCGGGAGAAATATCAATAACCTCAGATATGCAGATGACACCACCTTTATGGCAGAAAGTGAAGAACTAAAGAACCTCTTGATGAAAGTGAAGGAGGAGAGTGAAAAAGTTGCCTTAGGCTCAACATTCAGAAAACTAAGATCATGGCATCTGGTCCCATCACTTCATGGCAAATAGATGGGGAAACAATGGAAACAGTGTCAGACTTTATTTTGGGGGGCTCCAAAATCACTGCAGCCATGAAATTAAAAGGTGCTTGCTCCTTGGAAGGAAAGTTATGACCAACCTAGACAGCATATTAAAAAGCAGAGACATTACTTTGCCAACAAAGGTTCGTCTAGTCAAAGCTATGGTTTTTCCAGTAGTCATGTATGGATGTGAGAGTTGGACTATAAAGAAAGCTGAGCACCAAAGGATTGATGCTTTTAAACTGTGGTGTTGGAGAAGACTCTTGAGAGTCCCTTGGACTGCAAAGAGATCCAACCAGTCCATTCTCAAGGAGATCAGTCCTGAATGTTCATTGGAAGGACTGATGTTGAAGCTGAAACTCCAATACTTTGGCCACCTAATGCAAAGAGCTGACTCATTTGAAAAGACCCTGATGCTGGGAAAGATTGAGGGCAGGAGGAGAAGGGGATGATAGAGGATGAGATGATTGGATGACATCACTGACTCAATGGACATGAGTTTGAGTAAACTCTGGGAGGTGGTGATGGACTGGGAGGCCCTGTGTGCTGCAGTCCATGGGGCTGCAAAGAGTGGAACATGACTGATGGACTGAACTGAACTGACTGAACTTTTGCTTGTTTTAAGTCTTTGTTGAATTTGTTATAACATAGCTTCTCTTTTTACACTTTCATTTGTTGGCTACAAGACATATGGGATCTTAGCTTCTGGACCAGTGATTGAACCCACATCCCCTGCATTGGAAGGCAAAATCTTAACCACTGGACCATCAAGGAAGGCCCCAAGAAAATTAAGCAAAGTTTAATAACATGAATATGTTGGATTCAGGCTTCTGAGGTGGTGCTACTGGTAAAGGACATGCCTGCCAATGCAGGAGACATAAGAGACCTGGGCTCGATCCCTGGATTGAGAAGATCCTTTGGAGGAGGGTACAGCAACCCACTTCCAGTATTCTTGCCTGGAGAATCCCACAGACAGAGGAGCCTGCCGGGCTGCAGTCCATGGGGTCACACAGAATGGGACACGACTGAGTGACTTAGCATACATGCATATGTGGAAGACACCTTGAAAGAGACTTGGGAAAGCTAAGTAACTCCTCCAAATAGCTGAATCCTTCACCTAAAATATTATCTTTAGCTTAAGATAAAAGAGGATGTTGAGGGTGGTGATTTGGAACTTCAAAGGGGAGGAAGGCAATTCACATGGAGATGGAAAAACAAATATTTGGTAAATAAATGTTTGCTGGGTCACACGGAGACAAGGGGTCACAGAATGGACTCTGATCTCTAGGCCCTGTTTAGAGTTCCCCCACCAGCCACAGCCTGTATTCTCTACAGGTACCTCTGGTGATAGTCCTATTCCAGAACATACCCTCAATTGAAATTTTTTTAGGCAGTTGTGGGAAGGTCAGAATTTCTTCCTGAGTCTTTTGGATCTTAATTATATTCAACTGGAAATGATCCTCATACTAAGGAGATATTTTGGGGGTCTCGAGTGTGGGTCTCATACAAACCCACTGGTCTCCCACTTTTCCTCACAAATCCAGGCTCTGCAAAATTAGAGGTCTTGGTCCCAAAAAGGACACATTCTTGCCTGAGGATACAGCAAATGTCCCACTGGATTGCACATTATGGCTGCCACCAGACACTTTGACCTCTTGATGGTCAGAGACCAGAAATAAGATAAGAAATGACTTATCAGAGATACCTTAATGTGGTCAGCAGGAGGAAGTAGGACTGCTGTTAGAAGGGGGAAGGAGGAATATGCATGCACTCCAGTGACCTATTTGGGTGTCAGCTGGTACCTTTTGCCCAACTGTGACTGAGAATGGACAAGAAAAGAGCAGCAACTGTGGTCTGTGAAGGTGTTCGGACCTCTTAGGAATGAAGGTTTGGGGTACCCACCCTGGTGGACTACTGAGAGTCCCCTCACCTAGGCTGAGGGAAATTGGAAATGGATAGTCATCAAAAAGTCTACAAATGCTGGGCAGGGTGTGGAGAAAAAAGGGAACCCTCCTACACTGTTGGTGGGAATGTATTGAATAAATTGGTTGCAGCTACTATGGAAAACAGTAATGGAGGTTTCTTAGAAAACTAAAAACAGAAGTACCATATGGTCAAACTATTCCACTCCTGGGCATGTATCTGGAAAAGATGAAAGTTCTAATTTGAAAAGATACATGTACCCTGATGTTCTTAGCAGCACTATTTACAATAGTTAAGACACGGAAGCAACCTAAGTGTCCATCAACAAATGAATGGATAAAGTAGATGTACATACAATGGAATATTAACCATAAAAAAATGAAATAAATCCATTTGCAGCAACAGGAATGGACCTAGACATTATCATACTAAGTAAGTCAGAGAAAGACAAATATATAATATCACTTACCTGTGGAATCTAAAAAAGAGTACAAACGATCTTACTTACAAAACAGCAACAGACTCACATAGAAAATAAACTCACAGTTACCCATGGGGAAGGGAGGGAGGGATAAATGAAGAGTATGAGATTAACAGATATACACTACTATATATAAAATAAACAACAAGGATTTACTGCACAGCCCAGGAAACTATATTTAATATCTTGCAATATATAATAACAGAATCAAAAAAGAATATATATATATATACACACATATGCATAACCATATCACTTTGCTGTATATCTAAAACTAACACAATATTGTAAATCAACTATATTCAATAAAATAAGTAAAAAGAAAAAGAAATGGATAGTGGTGGAGGGAAATGAGGACCAGTTGCAGTTTCTACAACCAGCTGCAGTGGCAGAAGCTATTGTGTGTGCTCAGCCACTTCAGTCCTGTCTGACTCTTTGCATTCCTATGGGCTGTAGCCCGCCAGGCTGCTCCATCCATTGAATTCTCCAGGCAAGAACACTGGAGCGGGCCCAAGCCCTTTTCCAGGGGAGCTTCCCAACTCAGGGATCAAACCCAGGTCTCCTGCACTGCAGGCAGATTCTTTACCATCTGAGCCACCGAGGAAGCCCTTCACTTCATTAACTTCCCTCTTCTAAGTTTCTTTTCAGGAAGAGTGGCCCAGTGAGCCCTAAAGAAGCTGTTCCCTGAGTACAGGTGGAGAAACAGGATCCACATGGTGCAGAGGGTGGATATGGCGTCACTCAGATTTCCCTTCAAGCCAGGACTTGCTCCCTGGCTGCAAGGAGTGTGTTTACCTGAGAGCACCCAGCTTCCACTCTTTCAGGCTTCACCTCAGTGACTGAGCTGAAGTCACGTACTTCTCCAGCGGCCCCTGCCAATTGCCATCTCAGACAGTGGTATGAGGGCCTAGGCTACCTACTGTTCAAGTTGGACTGGCAGAGACTTGGTGAAGTCTACAACGAAGCCTGATAGCTCCCACAGACCAATCTTGGCTTCTTCCCTTGACTTTGTGGTGTTACCCTTCCAGCAATCTTCTGTATTTTTAACTCCGTAACAGTGTCTGCTTCCTGGAGAATCCAACCTGTGACAACACAAATTTCCTAAATCTCTGCTTTTTTCCTCTCCACAGCCCCTTACATTTGTCTCTCAGATCTTCAAACTGAGGGGAATTTTATATCTCTATTCCCAACCACTCTCACCAAACTCTATTCTTCTCCAGTGTCCTGTATACCTGTCCCAGCATTTAACCATGGATTCCCTTTTATTTTAATGTTTGTTATCTCTTTCCAAACATAAGGTCCTTGACTATAGGGATGATTTCTTAAACTTCTATATGTTCATGTTACTGCTCCTTGCATGACAGGCCAATGAATCTAAGAGACAGGTGTTGAGGCAAGGAATATGACTGTATTCCGAAAGCCAGCTAACAAGATGGCAGACTAATGTCTCAAAATAACCTTCTTCTTGGGGTCTTGATGCCAAGTTCTTTTATAGAACTAGAGAGAGAAACATTGAGGAACTGAAGTCAAGGGGCAGAACAGAGGAGGAGAGGTGGTGAGGAAGTAAAGTAAAAAAAACCATCAGTCTTGAAAAACATCTCTGGGAATGGGACTGGCCAGCCTTTGGAAGGGATGTGTTAATCTCCTTTTCACAGGTGGGCAGGGTCAGATTATCTATCAACTGAACAAAGACACTTTAACAGTCAGGCAGAGGGGCAGGGGCCATAGAGGCAGGCCAATATGTTTGATTATAATAACAACAGCAATGAAAAGCAAGTCAAAGAATCAGTTCCAACATGGAGTTAGAATTGATTCTTCTCTGAAACATTCAGAATGACTAAGTAAAGTAAAAGCCACAGGGAAGATATTGTGGTGAATTTAACTAATTTCATATGGAAAGTCCAGTCCATATGATTATATGCGGAAACTGAAAAAAAAAAAAAAAGGTACAAGTGAACTTATTTACAAAACAAAAATAGAGTTACTGATGTAGAAAGCAAATTTATAGTTACCAGGGGGTAAAGAGGGGAGGGATAAACTGGAAGATGGGGATTGACATATACACACTACTGTATATAACATAGGTAACTACTAAAGAACTACTGCATAGCATTGGTAGCTCTACTTAATACTCTGTAGTGGCCTATATGGAGAAGAACCTAAAAAAGAGTGGATATACATATAACTGATCCCCTTTGGGGTACACCTGAAACTAGTATAACATTGTAAACCAACTATACTCCAATACAAATGTGAAAAAAGAGAAAAGAAAACCCAGTCTATGGGAACCTGTCAGACCACAAATCAGGCCAAGTGAATCAAAGGCAACTATAAAGTAACAGCTAGAAGGAACCCAGATTTTCCTGGTTTTCATACCAAAGTACTGTATTTCTAAGACACTGTTCATCAGTCATGAATTACCAACCTGAGAATGCCCATTCATCATTTTGAAGAATTTTTAGTTTGACTACTGAATTCTGTCATTTAAAAAAAAGCTTTATGACTTGTCTGAACAATGACGTTCCACTCAGGGGTGTTAGGAGGAAAACCTTTTTCCTATTCCAATTTGAATCCAGTCATTCAGTTCAGTTCAGTTCAGTCGCTCAGTCATGTCCGACACTTTGCGACCCCATGAACCGCAGCACAGCAGGCCTCCCTGTCCATCACCAACTCCTGGAGTCCACCCAAACCCATGTCCATCGAGAAGATGATGCCATCCAACCATCTCATCCTCTGTCGACCCCTTCCACTCCTGCCCTCAATCTTTCCCAGCATCAGAGTCTTTCCAATGAGTCAGCTTTTTGCATCAGGTGGCTAAAGTATTGGAGTTTCAGCCTCAACATCAGTCCTTCCAATGAACACCAAGGACTGATCTCCTTTAAGATGGACTGGTTGGATTTTCTTGCAGTCCAAAGGAGTTTCAAGAGTCTTCTCCAATACCACAGTTCAAAAGCATCAATTCTTTGGTGCTCAGCTTTCTTTGTAGTCTAACTCTTACATCCATACATGACCACTGGAAAAACCATAGCCTTGACTAGATGGACTTTTGTTGGCAAAGTAATGTCTCTGCTTTTTAACATGCCGTCTAGGTTGGTCATAACTTTTCCTTCCAAGGAGTAAGCGTCTTTTAATTTCATGGCTGCAGTCACCATCTGCAGTGATTTTGGAGCCCCCCAAAATAAAGTCTGACACTGTTTTCACTGTTTCCCCATCTATCTGCCACGAAGGGATGGGACCGGATGCCATGATCTTAGTTTTCTGAGTGTTGAGATTTAAGCCAACTTTTTCACTCTCCTCTCTCACTTTCATCATGAGGCTCTTTAGTTCTTCTTCACTTTCTGCCATAAGGGTGGTGTCATCTGCATATCTGAGGTTATTGATATTTCTCCTGGCAATTTTGATTCCAGCTTGTGCTTCATCCAGCCCAGCGTTTCTCATGATGTACTGTGCATATAAGTTAAATAAGCAGGGTGACAAAATACAGCCTTGACATACTCCTTTTCCTATTTGGAACCAGTCTGTTGTTCCATGTCCAGTTCTAACTTTTGTTTCCTGACCTGCATACAGATTTCTCAAGAGGCAGGTCAGGTAGTCTGGTATTCATTCCCATCTCTTTCAGAATTTTCCACAGTTTATTGTGATCCACACAGTCAAAGGCTTTGGCATAGTCAATAAAGCAGAAATAGATGTTTTTCTGGAATTCTCTTGCTTTTTTGATGATCCAGCAGATGTTGGCAATTTGATCTCTGGTTCCTCTACCTTTTCTAAAACCAGCTTGAACATCTGGAAGTTCATGGTTCACGTATTGCTGAAGCCTGGCTTGGAGAATTTTGAGCATTACTTTACTAGTGTGTGAGATGAGTGCAATTATGCGGTAGTTTGAGCATTCTTTGGCATTGCCTTTCTTTGGGATTGGAATGAAAACTGACCTTTTCTAGTCCCTG
>NW_011494924.1:3263221-3265818 GCF_000754665.1 Bison bison bison | reverse complement strand
GCATATTGAGTGCAGCACTTTCACAGCATCATCTTTCAGGATTTGAAATAGCTCAGCTGGAATTCCATCACCTCCACTAGCTTTGTTTGTAGTGATGCTTTCTAAGGCCCACTTGACTTCACATTCCAGGAAGTCTGGCTCTAGGTGAGTGATCACACCATCGTGATTATCTGGGTCATGAAGATCTTTTTTGTACAGTTCTTCTGTGTATTCTTGCCACCTCTTCTTAATATCTTCTGCTTCTGTTAGTTCCATACCATTTCTGTCCTTTATTGAGCACATCTTTGCATGAAATGTTCTATTGGTATCTCCAATTTTCTTGAAGAGATCTCTAGTCTTTCCCATTCTGTTGTTTTCCTCTATTTCTTTGCATTGATCACTTAGGAACGCTTTCATATCTCTTCTTGCTATTCTTTGGCACTCTGCATTCAAATGGGTATATCTTTCCTTTTCTCCTTTGCTTTTCGCTTCTCTTCTTTTCACAGCTATTTGTAAGGCCTCCTCAGACAGCCATTTTGCTTTTTTGCATTTCTTTTTCATGGGGATGGTCTTGATTCCTGTCTCCTGTACAATGTCACGAACCTCATTCCATAGTTCATCAGGCAGTCTGTCTATCAGATCTAGTCCCTTACATCTATTTCTCACTTCCACTGTATAATCATAAGGGATTTGATTTTCTCCACTTTCTTCAATCACTGGGTCTTGCAAATTAACTGGCAGTAGACAGATTAAAAAGAGAAAGAAAAAATAAAAAGAGAAAAGAGATTTAGTTAGCATTGGTGGGGGGAAGCTTCCAATAATGGAAACCTCCTGGAATTGCCTGAAATCACTTTATATATCTCAATTAACAAAAGGGTTTCTTTTTTAGGACTTCAGTAGAGGGGTAAGGCAATGGCAACCCACTCCAGTACTCTTGCCTGGAAAATCCCATGGATGGAGGAGCCTGGTAGGCTGCAGTCCGTGGGGTCACAAAGAGTCAGATACGACTGAGCAACTTCACTTTCACTTTTCACTTTCATGCATTGGAGAAGGAAATGGCAACCCACTCCAGTGTTCTTGCCTGGAGAATCCCAGGGACAGAGGAGCCTGGTGGGCTGCCGACTATGGGGTTGCACAGAGTCAGACAGGACTGAAGCGACTTAGCAGCAGCAGCAGCAGCAGAGGGGTATGGGAGGTTCTATTTGGCTTTTTGATGCTAACTGCAATGGATATTTTGTCTCCAGGGCAATTGAGTTAGCAGGAAACTCCCTTGGAACGGGGTGAAAGGTAGCTACATTTTTTGGAGGCCTTTGCTTTACTCAGATTAAGAGAAATTCAGATAAATTTCTTTCTGCATCCTCTGTAGCTCAAACGTTTTCACTTTAATCTCTATTCGGTGGCTCAGATGGTAAAGACTCTGCCTGCAAATGTGGGAGACCTGGGTTCGATACCTGGGTTGGGAAGATCTGCTGGAAAAGGGAACAGCTACCCACTCCAGTATTCTGGCCTGGAGAATTACATGGACAAACGAGCCCGGTGGGCTACAGTCCATGGAGTCCCCAAGAGTCAGACAGACTGAGCAACTTTCACTTTCACTTTTTTCTTTTATACCAACTCTACAGGCTTAAGGGAGTCCCCACCAAAGGGGAAAAGATCGTGTCCAAATATTCAAAGACAGGAAATCTAGATGAAGTCCTGGGATCTGTCTAAGCATGCCCGACTGTGACTAATTGCCATCAGAAATTAAGCTGTGTCTGGGGCACCTCTGTTAATGGTTATAGACAGGCAAGAATGTGTCAAGAAGTGGTTCTTCAAAGAGCTTAAAAGAAGGTGAAAAAGAGAGAGCAATAATGATTGTTCTTGGAGAAGGTCGGATGCTGAGGGAGACACTACCCAGCGGTCCTGGCCAGGCGGACCTCAACCTGGAGTCTGGGCGCCAGATTTGGGAAACCTTGGGTAGTATTCAGGCTCCAGCTTGTCGGCTGTTTGCTCAGATTACTTCCTGGAGGAGAGTGAGGATAATATTATCTAACTCGTGGAGCTGTGAAGATTACTGATGCCTAAGCTGAAGCTCCAATACTCTGGCCACCTGATGTGAAGAGCTCAATCACTGGGAAAGACCCTGATGCTGAGAAAGACAGGGCAGGAGGAGAAAGGGGCGACAGAGGACGATATGGTTGGATGGCATCACTGACTCCATGGACATGAGTTTGGGCAAACTCCAGGAGATGGTGAAGGACAGGGAAGCCTGGCGGGCTGCAGTCCTTGCGGTCACAAAGAGTCGGACTGAGCGACTGAACAACAAACAACAACTAATATCGGGGGCAGGGCGCGGGGCTCAGAGCAGGCGCTCTCTTGGGTCCGTTCTTTCCGGGGATGGGTGGGGTAGAGAACAGAGGGCTCCTCAAGAGGGCTCCCAAGACTCGCGTCATTCGCCGCTTCGTCTGGCTTATAAAAGCTCTGCCGGAGCCCAGAGGTCTTTTTTTTTTTTTTTCCTTCCCCTTTTAGTTTCTCTTCTTTCCGAAGAAGACTCGGCGCCCATCTGGGGAACCTGACCCTCCAGAAGACTGGAGACGAGGGGGCAGCCGTCCGGTGGTCTCCACGGTCGCCCGCAGACC
>NW_011494924.1:3262190-3262941 GCF_000754665.1 Bison bison bison | reverse complement strand
AGGCCGGGCCCGACCGCTTCGTGGTGTTGGAGATGGGCGGCAAGGAAGGGGTCACCCGGTCCGTGGTAGCCACCACTCGAGCCCGGGTCTGCCGTCGCAAGTACTGCAACAAACCCTGCGGGAACCTGCACCTCTGTAAGCTCAACCTACTGGGCCGGTGCCACTATTCGCAGTCGGAGCGGTGAGTGCCCTGAGCGGGAGGGGCGGCTCCCCCCGGTCCCGGCTCTGGGAGGACCGCGGCTGCTGCTCTGGGAGGGGCGCGCCCTAGCTGGGACCGCGCGCTCTATGCCTCTACCTTGCTTCTCGCGGCGCGCTTCTTCTCTTGGAGGTTTCCTCCCCTCCAGCGCCGTCGGACCTTTCCTCCAATATGGCTAAAGCACTATTGCCCCGGTGAAGACTACGATGAGCTCCCCACTTCCATAAGGCTCTGTCTGCAATGCGGAAAACCGGGTTCGATCCCTGGGTCGGGAAGATCCCCTGGAGGAGGGCATGGCAACCCACTCCAGTACTCTTGCCAGAGGAGCCTGGGGGGGCTACAGTCCATGGAGTTGCAAAGAGTCGGACACCACTGAGCAACTAACACTTTCGCTTTTCTCGTAAGAATAAATTTCTTTTGGGCATTCCAGGTTCTAGAGGGTTTGGAGGCAGGTTTGGGAACGACCGAAAATGCCTCCACTCTCTGGAAGCTTGAGTCTCTCCCTCTCGGCTACCTTACCCGCTAGGGGTTTTTGTGTGGTCTTCCCAGACCCCC
>NW_011494924.1:3254548-3262090 GCF_000754665.1 Bison bison bison | reverse complement strand
AGGCGCGCCTGGGCCCCGGGATCTGTCTCTATCGCTGCGCCTGCCGGGCTCTGCTTGGCCCTCCATTCCTAGACGCCTCTCTCACCCCTCTTATTATCCCTTTTCTGATATCTGCCTCTAGACCGCTCCACCGGACCAGAAGGGTCCTATCCAAGGTTACCAACGATGGTCCGCTCAGAGATCCTTCCTCGTGGTCGCCAGGGTGGCCTGCACCTTTGGCCAACCACCCTTTGACCAAACCACTCTTGGGACCACTTTGAGACAGTGCTGCAGTGTCTCCCAGGCAGCCGCTTCTGTGTTTCCACTTGTTTCGTCTCCTGAAATATAGGTGTGCCCCAACGTTTGGGTTAACCTTTTTGATTGGCCTGTCTTCCACTTCTCTCCCCGAAAGCCCCGACTCCACTGGATTCAGTTGTCACATTTACAAAGATGGCTTCCTTGCATACTTCCACGGGCAAAGGCTCTAGGTTCTTCATCTCCAGGTGTCTGAGAAGTATCTGCGTCTAAATATCCTGCCAATGAATCAAACCCATTTTCTTTTCCCCAGGGCAGAGTTTCTGACACTCCTCTCAACCTCTTCTTCCTTCTTCACATTACCTTAATCATTAATCAGTAAGTCCTTTCATTGAGCACTCCTGAGCCTTCCCTATTTCCTACTTTTCAGTCTCACTTCTAAATGAATGTCTTGTTGAATCAGTGAATGATTTTCTCTGACCACAGTCCTTCTCCCCATCTTTCCTATCTGTATGTACTTCTGCTCTATTGTTTTTCTTGATGTAGCACTTGTCACACTTCCTCCAGTGGTGTCTTAGTGTCCAAAATGGTGGTCTTCAAACTTTTTAGCCTGCACATATTCACCAAGAACTTTAGATTTCTCACTCCCAATATTCGTGTGATAAAACATACAAGACAGGTTGTAAATGGATGAGATTAGATGAGGCGATTTTTTAAATATTCGTTTAGAGCAAAGTTTTCAAAATATGCTCCGTTGTTATTAAAAAGAAATATTTATTATGTTGCGAGGCAACAATTTGAAAGTCTGTTTCTGAGTTTTAGGAAGGTATGAGTTTGGAAGAAGTCATCTAAATCAGCAACAGATGAAACCAGGAAGGAGTAACAGGGTGGAGAGTAAGACAAAAAAAAAAAAAAAAAAAAAAAGGAAGGAACATTCTAGTGCTCTACCAAATAACAACGGGGATGAAAGGCTTTGTGATCTTTTCTGTTCTGTTATAAAAAATTCTTCACCAGTTAGTGCTGGCTTTTAGTTTTAAATACATAGGCTTCTTGTCTTTACATTTTTTTTTTAACTATGAGTATTTTCAACATACGCTAAAGTAGAGAAGAGAGAATGATGAACCCCTATGTACCCATAGTTTCAACAGTTTTCAAAGTAAGGCCAGTCTTGGCTCATTTATTCTCCCCTTTCCATCCCCATTCCCAACACCAATGTGTTATTTTAAGCCAAATGCCAGAGTTTAGTTGCTTTGTAAATAGTATCTCCAAAGATGAAGGACTCTATTAATATAACTGCAGTGCAATGATCACTTTTTTTACAATTATAATTTTAATATCATATAATATCCAGTCGGTTTTCAAATTTCTCTGCTGCCATATATTCAGACTTGCATTTACAGGGAATAAAACCTGTGCAGACATAATCCATAATTGTTTTAATATGTTGCAATATATCTAATATACTTAGAAACTTAGTTTTATCACACACAGTACATTTAGAAACTTTAGTTTGTTGCTTTATAATTATCATTCTTTGTTGTTTGAAACATCAAAACTGTTTTAAGTTCACAAATTGGGTAGTTGACCTGCACTTTTCTATATTTTAAAGGGGGAATAATATGTTCTATATGAATAATATGGTCTGTAGGAATAATTTAGTTTATGCAAGTTTGGGTGGATTTTCTGGAGAATTCATCAGTCTTTTTTCTTTTTTTCAGTTGAGTGATAAAGTCTTATTTCTTAAGTTTATTGGTCTAGTCATATTTTAAAATTGTTTATATATCACTTTTGAGTTTGAGGATTAATCTATTAATGTAAATCATGTCCTCATAATAAGGACCATTGGAAGAATTCTTTTTCTTTTGCCTCAAAGTCTAGAAAATATATTTTTCCCCAAGTATGTTTTAAAATATTCTCCCTTTCTTAGCAACTTATAAAACCTCATCTTCTAAAAGATGGGTTTGACACATGGGAGTCTAAGGGTTTTCTTTGTGGATTACAGGGTGATGGGCTCTGTTGACCAATCGATGCCCAGGTTGAGATTAATATTCAGTTCAGTAACTGTTCTCTGTTTGCATGAGGACTGTTTGCCTTTTGCTGGGCTTATAAAATTTCCTCTGTATTACTATTATTTATAGATTGGATTTCTCCTATAAATTCTGCAGTTCTGATCTTTTAAGTTGCTTTTAGGTAGACATTTTAGTTGATGACAGGGCTTGCTTCAGCTTCAGTTTCAGTTTCAGTTTGATGTAAGGAAACTCAGGCCTAGAGCTGTTTAAAATTTTACCAAAGGTCACATAGCAGATAGCTGACAAAGTTAGTGTTGAACCCAGATGTACACAACTTCTTCTTTTTTAAAAAATATTTGTTTATTTACTTGACTGTAGTGGGTCTTAGTTGTGGATTTCAGGATCTTAGTTCCCTGACCAAGGACCAAACCCAGGCCCCCTGTACTGGGAGCACAGAGTCATTGGACCAGGGCAGTCCCCTGTAGGACTTAACTTAGCTACTGGCATTGTCAGGTAGCTGTAGGAAGTGTGATCTTTCATTAATTCAGGTTCAAGATATTTTTTTGTAAGCATGTTTTCTGTTTAACTGTTTAAAGCAGACTGAGTGCCTTCAACTAGCTTTGCGGTTTCTGCTGCTGTGGGTGTATCCTCTGGGCTCTTCCTGTTTGTATGACTTTCCTGTTTGCGTAATTGAAACTTTGGGTGGGGGTGGGTAGATAGGAAGAGAATGAATCGATTATTTCATAAATTTAAAAAAATGCAAAGAATAGTATAACAAGCATCAGAGTCTATATATTCTGAGGATATTGCAAAAGCTACACTATATAAAACAATATATAGAATAATAAGCTTATAATTCACCTCTCAGAATAAATATTTACATTTTTTATTTTTGCTTCTTTTATTTTAAAATAAGATGAAAACCATAACATGCCTAAGGTTATTGTTTTTTTCTCTTCATCTTATTTACCTCTTTACCCAGAAACAATGATTTTGGTGTGTGTCCATGATTTTAAAATTTCCTCTCATCTATGTTTTTATTCATATACAAAATGTAGTGTTGCTTTATGTGTTTTAGAATTTTTACTCAGTGTTATGTTTTGAAGATCGATTCATGCCGTTACACGGATCTAGTTTATTCCTCTTAACAGCTGTATAGCATTTCATCAAATGATTTGTATCTATTCCCGCAAGAATGGACATTTAGAATATTTCTAATTTTTTGCTACAAAGAAGCATGCTGCCAAAAGGATACTTTTCTCTTGGTGCACATGGCAAAAGCTTCTCCAAGGTATATCATTGTGCTATGCTGTACTTAGTTGCTCAGTCGTGCCTGACTCTTCACGACCCCATGGGCTGTGGCCCACCAGGCTCCTCTGTCCATGGGATTCTTCAGACAAGGATACTGGAGTGGGTAGCCATGCCCTCCTCCAGGGAATCTTACCAACCCAGGGATTGAACCCAGGTCTCCTGCATGTCTGGCAGATTCTTTACTGTCTGAGTCACCACAGAAATCCATTAGGAAATGGAATTGCTGGGTTCAGTGTTTGCTTCACCTTTTGCAGATTCTGACAAATCAATGTAATGAAAGTACTTTTACCTTGAAAGTGTTAGTTGTTGGGTCATGTCTGACTCTTTGTGACCCCATGGACTGTAGCCCACCAGGCTCCACAGTCCAGGAAATTTCCCAGGCAAGAGTACTGGAGTGGGTTGCCATTCCCATCTTCAGGGGAATCTTTCTGACCCAGAGATCAAACCTGGGTCTCCTGCATTGCAGGTAGATTCTTCACCATCTGAACCATGGGGCCAGTTTACATTTTTCATGTTTGGTAGTCTCACTTTCCTGATTTTATAGACAATTAGCACTTGGTATTATCAGATTTTTTCTTTTCTTTTCCTTTTAACTTTTTGACTGCACCATGCAGCATGTGAGATCTTAGTTCCCTGACCAGACATTGAACCTGCAACCTCTGCAGTGGCAGCGCAGAGTCTTAACTGCTGGACCGCCAGGGAATTCTTTTTCTCTTTTCTTTTTAACTTTTTGATGGCACCTCGCAGCATGTGAGATCTTAGTTCCCTGACTAGGGACTGAACTGCTGCCCAGACTGTATTTGTGCTAATCTGAAGGGTATACAATCGTATCTCATTGTTTTAATTTTATAAAATTATTTTCTTATGAAAATTTTTAATATGTGTTATTTATTTGCTTATGACACTATATACATACAGTGAAAATCTGTGTACCCACAAATCAGCTTCAGAAATAAAATATTACCAGTTAAAAGCCCCAGAATTCTCACCTTTGATCAGTTCAGTCCAGTCGCTCAGTCGTGTCTGACTCTTGGCGACCCCGTGGACTGCAGCACACCGGGCTTCTCTGTCCATCACCAACTTCCGGAGCTTGCTCAAACTCATCTCCATCGAGTCAGTGATGCCATGAGATGGTTGGATGGCATCATCTTTCATTATCTCCCCCATTTTACAGGTGATAACTGGTGGTAAACAGAACAGCTTTAAGTACGATTGACTAATAAACATTGTGCATATTTAGGATCTACAATGTAGTATTTTGTCATATGTATACATTGTGTAGTGATTCCCTCAGTCAAGCTGATTAACCTATTTATCACCTCATCTGTTTACCCCCCATTTTAAAAAAGTTTGTTTATTTATTCATTTGGCTGCGCTGGGGTCTTAGTTGCAGCACGTGGATCTTAGATCTTCATCGTGACATGCGGACTCTTAGTTGTGGCATGAGGGATCTAGTTCCTTGACCAGGGATTAAACCAGGGCCCTGCAAGTTGAGAGTGGGAAGTCTTAGCCACTGAGGCCACCAGGGAAGTCCTATTTACCCCCATTTTTTTAAATGATGAGAACTTTTAGTAACAACTCTCTTAGCAAGTCTCAAGTATACGATATTTATTATCAACTATGGTCACCAAGCTGTACCTTAGAGATCCAGAACTTCTTCATCTTATAGGTGAAAGTTTGTACCCTTTGACCAACGTCCCTCCTCCCGCACTCAAATCCCTGGCAGCTACCATTTCACTCCCATATTTGATGTGTGTGACTTGCTTAGATTCCGTGTGTAAGTGAGATCATGCAGTTTTTGTCTTTCTGTGTCTGGCTTATTTCATCTAGCAGAAGGTCTTTTAGGTTCACACATGTCACAAATGGCAGTTTTCTTGTTTTTATGATTTAATAATGTTTCATTTTATACATCTAAACCACATTTTCTTTATCCACGCATCTGCAGATGCACACTCAGGTTGTCTCCATGTCTTGGCTATTGTGAATAATGCGGCGATCAACTTGGGAGTGCAGATATTTCTTCAGGATACTGATTTCATTTCCTTTGGATATACACCCAGCAGTGAGATCGCTGGATCACATGTTGTTCTATTTTTAATTTTTTGAGGAACTTCATTCTGTTTTCCATAATGGCCATACCAGTTTACAATCCCACAACACGGTTCTGTGTTTGATATTTATTTTTTCCCACATGTTTATTATCTTTCTACACATGTATTTATTTCTAAGCAATATTGAGGATTGTTTTGCCTGATTTCAAGGCTATAGTTACATCAGTGATTGGGTATACAAATATTTGCTTTATTTCGTCTTGTTTGCACAGCTTAATGTTTGAGATTCACTCCTGCTAACAAAGCCCTGTTTCTATACCACCCTGTGGCCTAGGCAAGACAAATTTCTGCCCTGTGCCCTCTGCTGTATGGTCCTAGTTCTAGCCCAAGTGTATACCCACTCACCTTTTGAGGAGTCTGTGGAGTTAAGGAATCGTGCTCATCTGGACCGTGTGGCCTCCTTCTGGGGCCCTCCCCCTCCCCCTCATCATTCTAGACTATGCTGTGGGTTCCCAGAACCCTAGAATTCCCAAGCCCGTTTCCAGGGCCTGAGTGGGCCTCTTCCCTGGGTCTTCTGACATGCAGAAGGAATTTGGATGTACAGGCTGGCATGTTCATCGCCTCTGTCTGATGGCACTAGCAACGTGGGACAGAGCCTGATGGGGAGAAGAGAAGTGATGGGCTGGAGGTGGGAGCCAGGGCTGACTTTCTTCATTTTCCTGTTAATATATTCTATCACAGCACTCAAAGGAGTCTGAGAGTTCTAAATTTGAACTTGGCCTTCCAGGTCATTATAATAGTGCGTTTGTCAAGATAGGAAGAGAGAACATATTTTATTGAACCATTTCTTAGCTTGATTAATTACTTCTAAGTGTTTAGGTACTTGAGTCCTGGATTGGAAAGATTCCCTGGAGAAGGAAATGGCAATCCACTCCAGGATTGTTACCTGGGAAATCCTGTGGACCTAGGAACCTGGCAGGCTACAGTCTGAGGGGTCACAAAAGAGTCAGACATGACTTAGCAACTAAACAACAACACGGGCCTCCACACCTCATCATTTTAAGAGAGGGACTGCTCTAGTTCTTTCTTGTATAAGCAATTGCCTTCTTTGGTACGAATGTACCCGATTTTTGTATCAGTTTTCTTGTTATTAAAATATAGGTTGTTTTCAGTTTTTTGTTATTATAAACTAATAATTTGGAATATCTTCCTTTGTGTATACATGGAAGAGTTACCTAGGTATCTAGTAGCAGAATTCCCATGCTTAAGTTTTAGGGGCCAATACCAAACCTCCAGGTGTGCACACCAAGTTTTAGTCCCACCAGGAAAATATGAGCATCCCTTTGTTTCACATCCTTGCCAATTGATGCCATCAGCCTTTTACAAATTGTGCCAATACAAGGAATGTGAAGTTGCACCTCATTATGGTTTCAATATTATTAGTTTATATATTATTATATAATAATATATAAAGACCTACTCCCCAGGTCAGTAGGTGCCCAGTATGCTACTGGAGATCAGTGGAGAAATAACTCCAGAAAGAATGAAGGGATGGAGCCAAAGCAAAAAGAATACCCAGCTGTGGATGTGACTGGTGATAGAAGCAAGGTCCGATGCTGTAAAGAGCAATATTGCATAGGAACCTGGAATGTCAGGTCCATGAATCAAGGCAAATTGGAAGTGGTCAAACAAGAGATGGCAGGAGTGAATGTTGACATTCTAGGAATCAGCGAACTGAAATGGACTGGAATGGGTGATTTTAACTCAGATGACCATTATATCTACTACTGCGGGCAGGAATCCCTCAGAAGAAATGGAGCAGCCATCATGGCTATGAAAAGAGTCCGAAATGCAGTACTTGGATGCAATCTCAAAAACAACAGAATGATCTCTGTTCGTTTCCAAGGCAAACCATTCAATATCACCGTAATCCAAGT
>NW_011494924.1:3253112-3253711 GCF_000754665.1 Bison bison bison | reverse complement strand
GCAATACGTGAACCATGAACTTCCAGATGTTCAAGCTGGTTTTAGAAAAGGTAGAGGAACCAGAGATCAAATTGCCAACATCTGCTGGATCATGGAAAAAGCAAGAGAGTTCCAGAAAAACATCTATTTCTGCTTTATTGACTATGCCAAAGCCTTTGACTGTGTGGATCACAATAAACTGTGGAAAATTCTTCAAGAGATGGGAATACCAGACCACCTGATCTGCCTCTTGAGAAATTTGTATGCAGGTCAGGAAGCAACAGTTAGAACTGGACATGGAACAACAGACTGGTTCCAAATAGGAAAATGAGTATGTCAAGGCTGTATATTGTCACCCTGTTTATTTAACTTATATGCAGAGTAGTAGCAATCCACTCCAGTGTTCTTGCCTGGAGAATCCCAGGGACGGCGGGGCCTGGTGGGCTGCCGTCTATGGGGTCGCACAGAGTCGGACACGACTGAAGCAACTTAGCAGCAGCATGCAGAGTACATCATGAGAAACGCTGGACTGGAAGAAGCACAAGCTGGAATCAAGACTGCTGGGAGAAAATTCAATAACCTCAGATATGCAGATGACACACCCTCATGGCAGAAAGTGA
>NW_011494924.1:3252828-3253012 GCF_000754665.1 Bison bison bison | reverse complement strand
CTGGAAAAGGTCAGTTTTCATTCCAATCCCAAAGAAAGGCAATGCCAAAGAATGCCCAAACTACCGCACGATTGCACTCATCTCACACACTAGTAAAGTAATGCTCAAAATTCTCCAAGCCAGGCTTCAGCAATACGTGAACCATGAACTTCCAGATGTTCAAGCTGGTTTTAGAAAAGGCAGA
>NW_011494924.1:3246101-3252176 GCF_000754665.1 Bison bison bison | reverse complement strand
ACTCTGATGCTGGGAGGGATTGTGGGCAGGAGGAGAAGGGGACGACAGAGGATGTGATGGCTGGATGGCATCACTGACTTGATGGACATGAGTCTGAGTGAACTCCGGGAGTTGGTGATGGACAGGGAGACCTGGCGTGCTGCGATTCATGGGGTCGCAAAGAGTCGGACACGACTGAGCGACTGATCTGATCTGATCTGATATAATAATAGTATTTATATAAAATTATATAAATATATTTTATATATTGTTAGTTTATATATTGTTTATATAAATTTATTGTTTATATATTGTTAGTTTATATACTGTTTATATATTGTTAGTCTCTAGTACTTTGAAGTCATACTGCTTGTTTTAAAATTTTGTTTTTAAAAGTTTTATGCAATTTTTAAAAGTTTCTTTCCATTTATAGTTATTACAAAATATTGACCCTGTTCCCCATTTTGTACAATATATCCTTGAGCCTATCTTACACCTAATAGTTTGTATCTCCTACTGCTACATTTCTCCTCCCAAACCCCCACTGGTTTGTTCTCTCTATATCTGTGAATCTGCTTCTTTTTGTTATATTCACTGTTTGTTGTATTTTTTTAGATTCATATATATGTGATATCATACAGTACTTTTCTTTCTCTGTCTGACTTATTTCACTTAGTGTAAAGTCCTCCAAGTCCTTCTGTGTTTCTGCAAATAGCAAAATTTTGTTCTTTTTTATGGCTGAGCAGTGTTCCATTGTGGTATTCCAAAGTATACTACATCTTCTTTATCTGTCTGTTGATGCCTACTTTGGTTTCGTCCATAACTTGGCAATTGTAAATAATGCTTCTATGAATGTTAGGTATGTATCCTTTTAAATTGGTGGTTTTGCTTTTTTCGGATATATACCCAGTAGTGGAATTAATGGATCATGTTGTAGTTTTTATTTTTAGTTTTCTGAGAGACCTCCATACGCTTCTGCACGATGGTTGCACCAATGTACATTCCCACCAACAGTGTATGAGGGTTCCATTTTCTCCACATCCTTGCCAACATTTGTTATTTGTGTTCTTTTTGATGATAACCATTCTGACAGGTGTGAAGTGCTATCTCATTGTGATTTTGATTTGCATTTCCCTGATAATTAGTGATGCTGAGAATTTTTTCATGTGTTTGTTGGCTACCTGTATTTCCTCTTTGGAAAAATGTCTATTCAGTTCTGCCCATTTTTAAATTGTTTGATTTTGTTTTGATGTTGAGTTGTATGAGCTGTTTATATGTGTTGGATATTATATACGTTGGCTATTAATCCCTTGTTGGTCATAGTGTTTGCAAATATTCTCTCCTGTTCAGTAGGTTGTCTTTTCATTTTGTCGATGGTTTCCTTTGCCGTGCAAAATCTTTTCAGTTTAATTAGGTCCCATTTGTTTCTTTTTGCATTTATTCCCTTTGCTTCAAGGGACAGATCCAAGAAAAATATTGCTATGGCCTAATGCTTGTTTTTTAAGTTTGTCTTATGTGGTGTCTGATTCTTGGCAGTTGTTTCTTATTTACGTTGTTCTTTTTCTGTCCTCTTAGCGATATATTTTTGCCTGTAATTGCTTTTATTGTATTTTATTTTTTATGGTAAACTGTACAGTTCAATGGCAATAAGTACATTCACGATGTTGTGCAACCATCTCCACTTTCTGGTTCCAGAACATTTTCGTAATCCCAAAAAGAAACCCCACACCCATCCATGGGCACACCTCATTTTTTCCTCTCCACAGCCTCTGGTAACCTCTAATCCACATTCTGTTTGCATGGATTTGGCTGTTTTGGAAGTTTCCTGTAAATGGAAACATACATTATTTTTCCTATTGTATCTGGCTTCTTTCACTTAGCATAATGTCTTCAAAGTTTGCCATTTACTTCTGCATGTTACATGTCTTTTGTGAGGGTATATACCCAGGAGGAATCTCCCTGGAAGTTCCCTTTATTACTAATTGTGCTCTGCCTGTGGAGTCTTCCTGAAATTTTAAATAAGTGACCAAAAAATATATCCGATAACAAAATATTTTCTGCTTTTTACTCAATGTAGAGCTGGCAGAATTAAACGTTTAAGGTAAGTATAGATTTGTTTACATAAAAAGGTTCTAAATTGATTACTGCTCCTGACCACATTTATTTCCAAACTAGTATCTGTGACCTTTGGGCTTCTCTGGTAGGTCAGATGGTAAAGAATCCACCTGCAATTCGGGAGTCCTGGGTTCGATCCCTGGGTTGGGAAGATCTCCTGGGGAAGGGAATGGCTATCTATTCCAGTATTTTTGCCTGGGGAATCCCATGGACAGAAGAGCCTGGCAAGCTACAGTCCATGGAGTGACAAAGAATCAGTGATCTTTACCTACAGACTACTTTAGAATTGGCAAGGTCCCAAGATGGTTTTAGAAAAGGAATAAAAGAAGAACTTCAGCTCTCAAGTCCAATGAGAAATCAATTTAACCAAATTGGGGCACGAAAGATGGACTCGGTTTGGGAGAAGAAAGTGGAGACCTCATTCATGATCTTTGAATGCTTCCTCACTGAGAAAAAATTTTAATATGTTTCAGACCAAGGACTTACCTGGTGGTCCAGTGTTTAGGACTCCAGGCTTCCTCTGCAAGGGGGGGCCGGTTTGATCCCAGGTCAGGGAACTAAGATCCCACATGCTACATAGGACTTCCTGCTCTTCACTGTCTTCACTTACTATGCTTTTTCTCTGTCCTGATGTGGATTTAGGGCAATGATGCCAAACTTTCGCTGCACATTGGAATCACTTGAGGAATCTTTTAAAGATGCTGGTGCCCAGATCCTACCCCTGGACGTTCTGATTTAATTGGTATAGGGTATGACTTGGGCATTGGGGTTTTTTAAAAGGCCATGGGTGGGGCTTCCCTGGTGGCTCAGTGGTAAAGAAACTGCCTTGCCAATGCAGGGGACAGGTGTTCGATTCCCAGTCCGGGAAGATCCCACATGCCTTGGAGCAACTAAGCTTGTGCACTGCAACTATTGAGCCCGCGCCCTAGAGCCTGTGCTTTACTACAGAAGAAGCCACAGTAACGAGAAGCTCTCGCCCCTCAACTAGAGAGCAGCCCCTGTTCTCCGCAACTAGAGAAAAGCCTGCACAGCAACCAAGACCCAGCACAGCCAAAATAAATGAATAAAATTATTTTTTTTAAAAAAAAGCCATGGGTGGTTCTCATGGGCAGTAGGGTTTGAGAACCCCCCTAGTTAAAAGGACCAGAGAAATAGGTCAACCTGGGGAGTTGTCTACAGTGTTGTGGCACCTGTACAGTTCGCCTTGCTTTTGGTACAGTCATAGATTACAGTCAGCTCCTCCACCCCGCGCCTCTCCCATTCTGGGAACCTTGGCCAACTGCACCTGCGGCTCACCACAGTCAGCAGTCAGGGGGCGCCTCTTCTTTGCAGCCGGTATACTCTGGGTAACACAGTTGTGGTTAAAGCAGACCAGTTTCTTCGGCTCCACCCTTTCCCTTCCCGCACACTGTACCTTAGACTGCTCCTGTGTTCTCCGCTGGTCTACTCTGGTTTTCCCCCATCTTACTAGGGGTTCCAGATTTGGTGAATCATTCCTGCCTCTAGTAACTGGCAGTCGAATCTCAAACATGAGGTACAGTCGTATAGAGAATAGGAGTCTCATGACTTGGATATTTTTCAGGGTTGGTTTGATTGACGCCACTTTATACTGTAGACTAATGTTCTCTAGATTTTTATCTTTCACAGGTCTTGGTTTCTTTCTCGCTTGGCTGGCATTGTGGTGAGCTATTTCCTGTATTCTACACAAACTGACTAGCTCTTTGATTCTGTCCACCCTCCCCCCATGAGGTGTTGGGGAGCAGAGCAGGTGAAAGGAAGAGGTGTTTTGATACAAACAACTCTTGAAAAACAAGACTCTCTAGAGAATGGATGTGTGGAGACAGTGGGAGAGGGAGAGAGTGGGATGGATTGAGAGAAGCACTGACATCTATACACCACCACGTGCAAATTCGATAGGTAGTGGGGAGCTGCTGCGTAACACAGGGAGCGCAGCTCAGGGCTCTGATGACTTACAGGAGTGGCATGGGAGGGCGGCTCAAGAAGGATATGCATATGGCTGATTCACGCTGCTTCACAACAAGAGAAGCCACCGCATAAAGAATCCCCCGCAACTAGAGAGTGGCTTCTGCATACCGCAACTAGAGAAACGCGCTTGCAGTAATGAAGACCTAGCACAGGCGAAAAAAAAAGAGAGAGAGCGAGAGAGAGAGAAATAAAATTATTTTAAAAAATAAAAATAAACTAAAACCAAGACTCTCCCTAAGGTTATCGTTTTCTCGTTGGTCTGGTTGTGGAGCCCAGGGTTGACCCTATGTTTATTGACTTGCGAAGTGCCAAAGCTCACACGTGTGAATATCTAGTTCAGGAACCTAGCTTAGAATTTCATCCAACAGGCCCAACCAGCAACTCCCAGCCCTGACTGCACACTGAAATCATCTGGGGTCCCACCTCCTGTCAAATTAAACAACCGTCTCGGAGGGTGTGGCCAGGCTTAGGTATTTCTCAGCACTGCCCAGTTGGTTATTATGTGTAGCCAGGGATGAGAACCTCTCTGCAGGCTAGACCTCATCTGTGGTTGGGGAGCACTTCCTGCCAGGGTTAAAATAACCTTTCATTCAGTGGCTGGAAGAAAAGAATGAAAAGATCATTTGTTTTTAGGCTTTTGGCTTGAGATTCCTGAGAGACCTTCTTGCCTCTCCCAAGGCCATCTTCACTCTTTTTAGCAAAGTTATCATTTCCTGTCCCAACTCATGCTCTTTGAAGTTTATCTGCTCCAAGGGCAGGCAGCCTTCTGCAAATGCTTGTCTCCCCCTGGGCAGCTCATAAGGGCTTATAAGGGTGAGCTCTTTTCTGTGCTGGGAGGTGGGGAGTCCCATGGCTGTGAGTCACGAGAAGGTCACCTTGAACATGCTTATCCAGGTGTGCCCTTTGGTCCAGCAGCATTAGCATCACCTAGGAGCTTGTGAGAAATGTACGCTCAGCCCTCATCCCAGACCTCCTGATCAGGGACTCTGGGGGTGGTGTCAGCAATCTGTGCCCTAACAAACCTTCTCAACGATTCTGATGTGAGCTAGAAAGTTGAGACTCACTCTGTAGGTCTGGGACAGGGCCTGAGAATTTGCGTTTCTGACAACCTCCTAGGTGATGCTGATCGGGGGACTTCACTTTGAGAACCACTGGTTTTGAGAACCCCAAGAGGCCTTGGGAGATTTTCACACCATTTCCTGGCTAAAGCCTCATAGCCAGTATTAGGGACCTGGAACTGAGACAGAGTGATCAGAAGAAAGTGAGAAGGAAGCTTCTGCATCTTAAACCTAAACATGACCTCCATCAAGCCCTGACCATAACAGGTTGGGCTAAAGGTTGAATCAGTCAGCTGCTGAACTTGTCTCCTCAATGCCAATCATGAGAAACAGTTTCTTTTCTTTTTAAAAAAATAATTTATTAAATGTTCATGTTTGCTTGATGAAGTACTAGACATAGCCTTTATGGATCTGGGAACTGCCATAGAAAATAGACTAGCATAAGTGGGCTTGCTCAGTCGTGTCTGACTCTGCAACCCCATGGACTGTAGCCCACCAGGCTCCTTTGTCCATGGGATTTCTCAGGCAAGAATACTGGAGCGCGTTGCCGTTTCCTATTCCAGGGGATATTCCTGACCCAGGGAGCAAACCCTCGCCTGTTGAGTCTCCTGCATTGGCAGGAAGATTCTTTACCAAATGGCACCCCCTGGGAAGCCTGAAATAGTTTCATTTTTTCTTTTGGCCTCTCTGCCATGTATGCAGGATCTTAGTTTTCCAACCAGGAATTGAACCTGTGCCCCCTGCAGTGGAAGCATGGAGTCTTAACCACTGCACTGCCAGGGAAGTCCCAAGAAACAGTTTCTATCATTTATTGTGTCCCTCCTACACCATATTCTTCCTTGGTAGCTCAGATGGTAAAGAATCTGCTTGCAATGCAAGAGACCCAGGTTCAATCCCTGGAGAAGATCTCCTGGAGAAAGAAATGGCAATCTACTCC
>NW_011494924.1:3205709-3246001 GCF_000754665.1 Bison bison bison | reverse complement strand
GTATTCTTGCCTCCCGTGGACAGAGGAGCCTGGTGGGTAGTCCATGGGGTTGCAAAGAACTGGACACAACTTAGCTACTAAACAATAACAGCAACAAGGGAACAGTAACTGGGATAATCTAGCATGGCTTTCTTTTTTTTTCTTTTTGGTTTGGAAAATTTTCAGTCCTGTTTGTTTTTATTTTTCCAGATTATGTTTTTAATTTTCTTGAGTTCTGGGTTCAGTGATGAGCTTTTCCTCTTATATGAGTCACCTTTTATTTCTCATGTTACCTAGCCTCAGTTTTCCAAAATAAAAAGTAAAATATTTCCTCATAGGCTATAAATAACAAACAGATCCAGTACCTGTCACTTAGAAAATATGTGATAAGTGTTAGTGTCCGTACTTCTGGTCTTACTTGCATGCATATGGGCTGCTACGGCTGCTAAGTCGCTTCAGTCGTGTCCGACTCTGTGCGACCCCATAGACGGCAGCCCACCAGGCTCCGCCGTCCCTGGGATTTTCCAGGCAAGAGTACTGGAGTGGGGTGCCCACTAAGTCATTTCATTTGTGTCTGACTCTGTGGACTGTAGCCCACAGACTTCTCTGTCCATGGGATTCTCCAGGCAAGAATGCTGGGGAATGCTGGGGATCTTCCCAACCCAGGCATCAAACCCGAGTCTCTTATGTCTCCGGGACTGGCAAGCAGGTTCTTTACCACTTCCCAGTGCCACCTGGGAAGTCCTTGGTCTTAGTTACTCCCCAGATAAGTGAGTGAGAACTGCCCCACTTTTTTGAAATTAGGGTGGAGATAAATCCTCTAAGAAGCTTGGAAAAGTCTAGGAAATGTGGGAAAACAGATCAGGGCCTCCCAGGGATGGAGCTGCAGGTCAGAACCCAAGGCTAGATATGACATGTTGCTGACTGAAGCTGGGTTCAAGGTGAGGATTATAGAATCTAGAGGAATGAATAGTTTGCCTGAGGATGGAGATGAGAAATGAAGAGTGATCTGGGCCCTCAGACAGGCAGCATCAAGGACCCAGCCAGCACCATGTGTGCTGGATGGGCTCCTCCTATGGGCATGAGTGTCTTAGGTGGGCTGGGAAAGCCCAGACTCTTGGGGCTCCAGGCAAAGGGCTTCTCCATAGGCTTGCCTGGCTGCCTTTAGTTCTTTAGAGGAAATACTGACTTCCAGGACCTTGGAAGTGCCCCACTGCCCCTTGGCAAGGGCAGAGTAGGTGCAAGACAGGTAAGACCGAGGCTGTATGTTGCTGGAATCTGGAGAGGAGCTGGATCTTCAAGTATGACCTTAATCCGGCCATAGGTGAAGTACGATTGTCTTGGCACTGTGACCATAACATCTGGACTGAAGCTCAAAGGAAAGAAAGGTTCTTAATTCCTCCCACCTACCCGCTGTCCGATATCTCTGAGCTGGAGGGTAGAAGCTGCCTAGTGGTGGGGTGTTTCAGTGAGCTCATTTTCTGCTCTGGATTGAGAGGGTCATTAGTGGCAATGCCCAGGGGAGTGAGAGGTCTAGAGAGGTAGGGAGGCTCACACATGTCTGGTAAAAGCTGTACTGGAGGGGTTTCCTGCTTTGGGGTGGAGGCTGGGCCCCTTCCTGCTGTAGAATCTCTTCATAGATGCCCCCCTCCTGTGATGGTTGGGAAAGAGATAAGGTGTAGTTTTGCCTAGCCACTGAGGGCTCTGGGGAGTGGGGGCTGTGGGGGAGCAGTTATCTGAAACCACAAACCCCAAGAGCAAGCAGAGAGCTGATGTCAGCTTTATCAGGGAGTGCCAGAAACACACTAAAAGCCAGGACTCCTGGTGAAGAAAACCAGGAGAGTGCACGCCCTAGAAAATGGCTGGGATACACGCTGTCAACAGAGCCTGACCACCTGCCCTTGACTTTTACATGAGGCAGGAAGTGTGGGAGGGCTGGCTGGGTTTTAAGGGCTTGGGCGGTGGCTGCCATGGTTGTTGATTCTGACTTTTCTTTTGGGGTTCCTAGAGCTAGATCCAAAAGCAATGCCAGAGTGTTTCAGAAATGCCCTACACACAGATAGTGGCATTTGAATAGTGACTTTCAAACATCAATTCTTAGAGAATAACTTTTATGCAGGTGTTTACATTACAAAAATCACTGTCAATTTCAATAAGATAATTTTGCAGTCAGTTGCATTTCTGTTTACAGTGACAGTGAAAAACAATGGTGACAACTGATTTATGTTTAATATTTGGGAAATGAAAGAGAACTATGAAAAGAAAGATTTTAATTCTCAGTAAGAAAAATAGAATAAGACTTGAATGAATGAAGAGATTTTTTTTGTCCTAGAATCAGAAGATTTAAAATAGTAAGATGACATAATATATAATCTAATGTATGGAGTTAACACAAATTAGTTTCCATATGATATTTTGTGGAAATTGACAAAACAATAATACAATTTCTATAGAGAAAATAATAGTTAAGCACATTAAGGAAATTTTTGAAAAGAAATGAACCAATAATAGGCTAGATTATTCTGTTAATATTTAAAATGTGGTACAAAGGACATTTATATTGTATGGTATCAGTTGCAAAGCAGAATAGTAGATTGATAAAAACATAATAAGGATTCTCTGCATTCTAAATTTACTAAAAAGTTAACAAACAATAGTTCTGGACAACAAAATAGTAAGAAAGAAATCCTATTCAATAGACATTACTGAGAAAAGATATAAAGCACTTCTGTCCTCCTCTGATGCTGGTTTTCAAAATAAGCTCCAGATATTTTAAAGTTGAAAATATCTTTTTTAAAAGTGAAACAAAATGATATATTATAGTTACCCAGCTGTGGTGGAGGAATTAATTTCTCAAGTATTAAACAGTGGCTAAATTACAAGTGGTGAATTGGAAGGATCTGATTGCATAAAAATTGAGCAATAGAAAGCTTAATAAGTTCTTGATAAAAAGGGAAAAGTGCAAAACTATTTGAAATAAACAAGGCTGGTAAAGATTAGTATTAAAATATACAGAACAATTATAAATCTATAGATAAACAGTTAAAAGATATGAACAAATAGTATAAGAGGAAGTATGAGCATCAAACCTACATTTGGAATATTTCAGTCTTGCTAATAAAGTGCAAATTAAAAGCATGAATCTCTTTCTTAGTTAAGTAGCAAAAGTGATAAAACTCTATATTAATGTGTTTGGAGGGAAAGAGACACACTCTCTAGGTTTACTAATATGTTTTCTGCAGAGCAGGAGATCAAAATGAAACACAAACCACATAGGCAATACTCTCAAATAAATCTCAAGAAAATAATGTGAAAGAGGAAAGGTTTATAAAGGTGGTATAGTGAATATCTGGCCATTACCTAACCACCTGACAATTTGATAATGGTTGTACAAACTGGAAAATATTAAGATCCCATCACATTAGCAACTATTAAAACCATAAATCTGAGGATGGTGATGATATTATAGGGAATGTACATATATAAGTTAAGAAGTAGAAGACATTCGTTAGGTGAACATTGGTAATTGTCAAGTTATGTTTGTCTGATGAAAACATCAGTGCCCATCAGTGTCAGTGTCTCAATGCTTGATCTAATAAGTCAGTGCTTGTGGGACGTCAGTGTGATTATAATTTGGGGGTCTTGTTGAAAGGCAGATTTTGATTCACTTGACCTGGGGTGGGGCCTGGGATATTCTAAATCTGTGATAATGGTAAAGCTACTCCTCCAACATTTTTAAGAGCAAATGTTTAAATCTCTGCCATGCAGTCTTGTGACCACTAGTCATATGAGGCTATTCAAATTTAGATTAATTGAAATAAAATGGAAAATTTAGTTTCCTAAGTCTTACTACCTATATTTCAAGGGTGCCTTAGTCATGCATGGCTTACATCTCAGAAAGCTCGGATTATAGAACAAGTCCATCATCACAGAAAGTTCTGTCAGACCTGAATCATCAGTCTTAAAGTGAAGGGGATTTTTATCACTTTTTTGGTAAAGTTGTTTGAATGTGATATAAGCTTGTTCCATTCGTTTGTAGTCAGAAATCACATAGGTATACATTCATAGAAGTAATAAAGCAAGGGACAGTTTCGTCTAGTCTAGTTTGATCAATGAAATTCTTTTATCCCATTGATTTTATTGTCATTCCATAAATGTGTTGTCCTAATTATTATTTGCCTCTCAATGGGCAGTCATTTCCACTAAATTGGTTTCAGTTCCTTTGCTACTTTTTCCTCATCTTACGTAATTAACATATACTAGAGGAGACGTTTAAAGAAGGATTGCGATAAATTAAAGCATAACGTGTGTGTTGTTAATCAGCTATACCCCAATACAAAATAAAAAGTTAAAAAAAAAGAATACATGTGTATAACTTATGAAGAGATCCTCATATTCTCTTTTCCTATCTACGTGTTTCATCAATTTATATTTTTAAAGTGTATTCTTGAAGCTGGACCAACCTTGTGTTAGTTACCCAAGGATGTGAGCATTGATTTTCATTTGAAAGGTTTCCTGGATGATTGCTTTTTCTTTATTTTCTGTGAAGTGGAAATGCTGACTATTGTTATTTTCTTCCAGGAATTTATGCAAATATTCTCACGAGGTTCTCTCAGAAGATAACTTCAGGGTCCTGACAAACCATGGGCTATCTGGACTGAACCAAGAGGAATTAGCTGTGCTCCTTCTCCAAAGTGACCCTTTTTTTATGCCCGAGGTAAGTTCTGATTCCTCAGTTTGAAAAGCAAGGAGAATGCCCTTGGCAGTGTGGTGTCCTGTGTGTGTTGGAATGGGGGCAGAGAAAACCTGGCACCAGGGCTCTGTAGGTGGCAGTCAGCAGGTGGTTGTTGCTAAGTGACCTGGAGATGCCAACACTTTCCTTCTTATTTGAAGTTTAATAAGTATTTGAGTCTGGAATGCCTCCTCCCCTGGGCTGCTAGGGAACCCTGTGTGAGCAAGTGTGATCTGAAGAACTAGCAGTAAGACTAATTGATGCCTTACATCCGAGTGACTTCCTGGAAGAGGTGGGCTTTGAAGCAAGGTTTTGGAAGGTGACAGGGTACATTGCTTGAGGCTAAGTTGTAGCAAAGAGATCTCAAAATGTAGTGATTCAAGTAAAATATTACTTTGTTTCTCCATCTCTCAGTAGTCTAGATCTGAGGTCACTAAACTGTACTCCATGGACCACATCCCACCTGCCGCCTGTTTTCGTAGTTTAATTGGAACACAGCCACACTCATTCATTTATATATTGTCTATGACCGCTTTCTCATACAAGAGTGAGATGAGTATTTGCAACAGAGATTGATGGCCTGCCAAGCCTAAAATATTTACTATTCGATCATTTATGCTAATAGTTTGCTGACCTTTGGTCTTGCCTAGAGGTAGGCAGGCAGGTAGTCTGATGGTTAGGCAGCTGAATTCCATGATGTCATGTAGGGACTCAGGCCAGTAGGTCAGCCTTGTTATCTTATATATAATAGATCTGTTTTATTACTGGACCAGTAGATATCTCTTTTAACATATGGCTTCCTCCTCATGGTACAAGGAGGCTCTTCTCAGTGTCATCATTTTTCTAGCCAACTGAAACGCAGAGAAGGAGTAAGTAAAAGACAAGCTGCTTCCTTTTTAAAAAGATGTGAAAAAAAAATAAAAAGATGTGACTTGGATATTATATCTCATTTATTGTATGCTCTATCTCATTTGCCAGAACTTATCACATGACTGCACTTGGGGAGAAGGCAGGCTGGCAAATGTAGTTTTCTGGTGGATAGCTATATATCCAGCTAAAACTTGGAAGCTTCTATTATTAGAAGAAGGATAAGAATAATCTCAGATAATTAACAGTCTCATCCACCTAGGAATATTGACTTGAAAATCAGATGATTCTGCTTAAAGAATGGTATCTGAGAATGATATAAGAAAAATCCTTGTGTACAGAAGTTAGCCTCACATTGGAAGAGAGGCCCAGAAACGTAATGGAAGCCTCAGGTTGAGAGGGTGGAAGGGACTGAGATAAGATAACAAGGTTGAAATTCGGTCGTGCTTTTATGTATGACAAGATAGCTATTAGGGACATCTGGAGGGTTAAACATCTTTTGACTCTAAGCTCAGTGTGTTTCCCTGAGGACTTAGGAAAACTTAGGACATGTGGGGTGATTTTGCGTTGATTACTGAGCTTAGGCAAGATAGGAATGCAAGATACTCTGTAAAAATGTCTTCAGAGAGGAAGGGTGGAGGAGAAATATTTAACTATATGTAACTCACTTCCCCAGGCATTCTTTCATTTATGTACGTGAGTTTCTCTCTCTCTCTTTCTGTTTCCAGGAACCCAAGGTTCAGAGGTCTTAGGATCTCTATAGCCCCTGGCCTATGTGCCAGCCAGCGCAGTCCTTCCTGGCTACCAGTATGGGGAAAATGCCTTACACCCTAACTTGTTAAAGGTCACGTTGACTAACAGAGGCACCCTCTCCTTTCCCTTTCATGTGGAAGAATGATGACAGTTGAACGCTTATCATGACTCTCAAGAGTCATGGGGTTGCCCGGGGTCCAACTTAGTGTTAAACTTGCAGGGTTGGAAACGTCACTCACCAGGTCAGCTCTCTGCTTCTGTTCTCCAGAATCACCAAGGACTTGCTATATCATGTCCCTGGAGAATAAGGACTGGTGGCTCTTCCTTTCTCTAGGAAAGAACCCTCCTAGATGGTGCTGTTGCTGACTTAGCCCAGAAAAAGCCCATCGACAAAAGTGCTGGGAGGCTTCTCGTAGGAGGACGCTGACGTTAATCACACAGAGTCTTAAGTGTCACCTGAGGCTCCCTTACAGTGTCCGTGGATTTTAAGAATTCGGTACCGTGCTTAGAGGGTAGGGTGGAACGGTTTGTGCTTGAAGTTTATTTTTAGCCGATAACTTAATTGCCTCTTGCCACGTGTTGGGGTAGGATCACAGACTAGCAGACTGCACTGTTTCCTGGGACCAGAGGTCTGAGAAGCTGGTTCCTGTGATGGGGAATCAACTAGAGCATCGATGACCTAAGTCTCTATTTGACTATTCTGGGCAAGAGTTGTCTCTAAAGGAGCGTTTTAACTTGGGGGAGTAGGGCGGAGTATTTTCAAGGTTTTAGAAGGGAGGGGAGTGGTTAGCCAGAGTTCAGCTAGTTCCAAGGATAGTTGATCAAGGATGGTTCCTCCACGTCTCTAAGTTCTGTCTTTGCCACCAACTATGTATGTCATCTTGGACAAGGCATTTCATCCTTCAGGGTCTCACTTTACTTACTGTGTGCTTTGCACTCATTCAGCTAACACTCAGGAGTGCAAAGGTAGCACTGAGTTAAATCCTGAAGCCAATGGTGGACAAGGCACACGCCTGCCCTCAAATACCGAACACGTTCACACTTTTCCACTTTGCTTAACCTGTGAGAACATAAAAGCATAAACCTGAACTTCCTGGTAAATAAACATGGATAATTGAAGTGCATTTATTAAAAGGGAGAAATGGGTCTCATTTGTTCTGGCAGGAGCAGTCTTTCTTAAACATCAGAATAGTACTAGGAATGTTAATCAGAGTATCATTTGTGAAGTTGCTAATAATCCTTGTTTTACTTGAGCCTCGAGAATTCTGGCTCTCAAGCTTTAGTGTGGGACAGAATCACCAGGAGTGTTTGTCAAACCCAGATTGCTGGGCTCCTCCTCTGGCCATTCTGACTGTAGATATGGGGAAGGGCCCAAGGGTTTGTATTTCTAGTTAGTTTTCGGTTGGAGCTGATGCTGTTGGTTCAGGGACCACACTTTGAGAACTGTTGGCCAAGAGTCTCGATTCTGGCTCATAGACTCTATTACAATGATATGTATTTGCATCAGGTTTAGAAGTTGTTTGTATGGCTCAATCATGGTTGAATCCATGTCTTTCCCACCTGGATACACCACAGTGGCCCATGTTGATCTGGTTTGCTCAGAGTCTGTTGAAACAACTTACAAATGCGTTTGTGTTTAAGCCTCTTTGTGTAATGATTCAAACATTTGCATCACATTTTGTATTGTGCTCAAGACATTACGTATTTTATTATTTAACCTGCTCCACAACATGGTTAGGTGAGGGGAGCAAATATTTTTGTCTTTTACAGCAAGGGCAAGAGGCTGGGAGTAAGTAAGTAACTCAGATGTGAAGTCATGTATAGCTGCTTCCAGCTGCAGACTTCAACCAACATCCTCTAGTCCTGTATCACAGGGTCTGGCCTCACTGACGATACTTCTCCTGCTTCCCTTTCAGTAAGAATTACATCTCTGTAGAGCTAGGTATGTAGATATACCTATTTACATATAAAAATGATCAGCTATCACTTGGTCTTTTGAGAAACTGCCACATTCTGCCTAGCTCCCAGCAGCTGAAGACAAGACCTCACATCCTTTTTTTTCTTCCTTTTGACTGTACTATGTGGCACACAGTGCCCCCTGCAGTGTTCTTCTAATTGAGGATGGTCTTTTAATTGAAGATGTGTTGATATCCAAAGGTGGGCCTTCCTCTTTGGGATTCCTTTATATGTAGGGCTCCCTTTGATTCCTGTTTTGTTCTATCTATACCTGGCCATCTTATATTGATTCTTCCAAAAGAGGTTAATAAAAGTCAAGTTTCTTTAAGTTAGTTTGTAGACCTCTCCTACCCTAAATAAGTCACTGATTGAATATAACTCAATAGAGATTATAGAGTTATGCACATACATTTTTTTCCTTAGATATGTCTCTGCTTCTGCTCACGTGCTCAGTCGTGTCTTGACTCTTTGCGACCCCATGGACTGTAGCCCACCAGGCTCCTCTGCCCATGGGATTCCCAGACAAGAATACTAGAGAGGGTTGCCATTTCTTTCTCCAAGGGATCTTCCTGACACAAGGATTGAACCTGTGTCTCCTGCAGCTCCTGCATTACAGGCAGATTTTTTTACCTGCTGGGTCATCAGGGAAGTTTATATCTGTGCTTCTGTTTTTTTCTTTTTCTTCCAGGAAATAAGAAAATATGAATTTTTTTCTTACCAGGAAGTAAAAAAAAAAGAATTTTTATTTTTTATTTATTTAATCAATATTTGTTGGAGTATATAGTTGATTTACAATGTTGTGTTAGTTTCAGGTGTACAGCAGAGTGAATCAGTTATACCTATACATAGATCCAGCCCGTCCATCCTAAAGGAAATCAGTCCTGAATATTCATTGGAAGGGCTGATGTTGAAGCTGAAACTTTAATATTTTGGCCATCTGATGGGAAGAACTGACTCATTTGAAAAGACCCTCATGCTGGGAAAGATTGAAGGTGGGAGGAGAAGGGGACGACAGAGGATGAGATGGTTGGATGGCATCACTGACTCAATGGACATGAGTTTGAGTAAACTCTGGGAGTTGGTGATGGACAAGGAGGCCTGGCGTGCTGCAGTCCATGGGGTCGCAAAGAGTTGGACACAACTGAGCGACTGAACTGAACTGAACTGATACATAGATCCACTCTTTTTTAGATTCTATTCCCATATAGATCATTATATTTATACGAACTTTCCTTAATGTGTGGCATATAGAGAAACATGTTTTCTTTCTGGCGCTTGTTTCTTTCTTCTGTAGATATGCAAGAATTATAAGGGCGAGGGTGGAAGACAGATTTGTAACCAGCAGCCCCCGTGTGAAAGACTCCACATCTGTGAACATTTTACCCGAGGGAACTGTGGTTATGCCAACTGCTTCCGGTCCCATAACCTGATGGACAGAAGGGTGCTGGCCGTCATGAGGGAGCACGGGCTGAGCTCAAGCGTAGTACAGAACATCCAGGACATCTGCAATAGCAGGCACCGCCAGAAGAAGCCCTCAGCATGGAAAGGTAAGCGTGGTGGCCTTCTTAACAGGATAAACGGAAATAAACAGAAATCACAAGGAGAGGAAATCTCTACTTACACTCACCCTACCTCATCGTGTAAAACTATTTTGCCTTTCAGACCTTGTCGATATGCATACACAATTTTTACATAATTATGATCATAGTATATGTGTGATTTTGCAATTTGATTTCATGCTCTTCCATGCATCCACACCACACAGACATACTTCACACTCGGGCACGTTGCCAACATATATGCACCTCTCACTAACGGACATGTGCCACACACCATATGTGCAAACCTCACGTACACACACATAAACCCCTCACATGTCCACCATGTATGCATATCACACACACACGCACACACTTCATATAAACATATGTGAACCCCACATATAAACATCACATACAAGCACACCACACTTTTTGAACACACGAACACACTTGCTCACTCCCTCGCTTCTCTCTGCTTCCCAGGGCTGTGACTTAACATGTTTCTAGAAAGAGGTCAATTTTTTTTTTTTTAAATTTTGGATATCGCTGACTTAAGCTTGGGCATTTGGGGGCCAGATGAACAACTCTGGATAATTCCAAGCTTCAATGAAATCAGACCTTTCCTTATTTTCTTTTTTTGTTGTTGTTTTAAGTGTTGTGACTTCTTAGCTTAGGTACACCTGTGTCACAATATGGGTGAACTCTTAGTGATTTGGGGGCACTCATCTCTGATGAGCACTAGTCTGTCTCTCCATTCACCCTAGAGGTGAATGTGGACTTGAACTTGAGGACTGTGGACAGCCCCACCTAAGACAGTGGGCATTGAGGAGCTACATCTAAGTCCCATGAGAGAAGCTGAGAAGAGCCAGGGTTGGCTCAACCTTTATCCTAGGCCAAAGGTGGTGTTTTCTGCTGGGCTGGCAGAAAGCGGGGATTCTTCCATTGTCATAACCACCTTGTCAAGATTTTCACACAAATTAATTTTTTTAAACTTCTTATTGGATTTTGGAGAATAGTCAATTAACAATGTTGAGATAGTTGCAGGTTCACAGCAGAGGGACTCAGCCTTATATATACATGTATCCATTCTCCCCCAAACTCTCCTCCCATCCAGGCTGCCATAAGCACTGAGCAGAGCTCCCTGTGCTACACAGTAGGTCCTTGTTGGTTATCCACTTTAAATATAGCAGTGTGTATATGTTGATCCCAAATTCCCTAACCATCCCTTCCCTCCATCCTTCCCCCGCTGGTAATCATAAGTTCCTTCTCTAAGTCTACGAGTCCTTTTCTGTTTTGTGAATAAATTCATTTGTATCATTTCTTTTAAGATTACCCATATAAGGCATGTCATAGGATATGTCTCATCTATTTGACTCACTTCACTCTAGTATGAACTAGTATGACCCTCTAGGTTGTCATACAACCTACAACAAGCAACATACATACTGTGTTGCTGCAAATGGCATTATTCCATTCTTTTTTAATGGCTGAGTAGTATTCTGTTGTATATATGTACCGCATCTTCTTATTCATTCCTCTGTCAATGGACATTTAGGTTGCCTCCATGTCGTGGCTGGGCTTCCCTGGTAGCTCAGCAGGTAAAGAATCCGCCTGCAATGCAGGAGACACTGGTCCGATTTCTGGGTCGAGACGATCCCCTGGAGGAGGAAGTGGCAACCCACTCCAGTATCCTTGCCTGGAGAATCCCCACGGAGAGCAGCCTGGTGGGCTACAGTTCATGGGGTTGCAAAGAGTCAGACACAACCGAGCGACTAAGCACAGCACAGCTCAGGTCTTGGCTGTTGCGAGCCGTGGCGGCGTTTGACTCTACAGGATTGCCGAGTAACGGTGCCTGGTTAATTCACTGCTTCTCCAGTGTGAAGGTTTAGGGCTCCGAGGTGGAAAGAGTGAGATCCCTAAAAGTGGTCTTGGGGAATTCCTGAAAAGACTTTTAGACCTCCAAATATACTTACCCAAGAAAACATCTGAACTTCTTTTGCCCGCTGATGAAGTCCCTCCTTTTCTTCTCTCCTGCTGATACTGTTTCTGCTTTACCCCACTCTCACTTCACTCGGCCCCTCTGAGGCCGAACGGGAGGCGGGTACAGAGTTAGTGACATTAAAGTTACCTTTTGTGGTTTGATTTTTCTTTCCCAGCTCCTCCTCCCCATCGTAGAGACCTGGCATTCAGAGGGAGGAGTAAGAGCAGAGACCGGGGCAGCAAGGAATTTCTTCCAGCAGCTTCAGCTCCTGCCCAGAGGTCCTGCTCACCCAGCCCAGAGCCTCCCGGCCACCGCGGCTCTGTCGCAAGTGACGGGCCTGTCGAGGATCTTGCCCGCCAATTCTCGCATCTGGGAAGTCAGGAGTGCCCCCCGCCTGCCTCCAACCCATCTGCAGCTGTCGTTCTTGGAGGAACCCCTCAAGGAGGAGGAAACCAGAGGCTTGCAGAGAACGGCAGTGCAAAGGATCTTTTCTATGGGAATCATAGCCATGCTCCCCTCACTTTTGATTTGAAACCAGCCTTCGACTGGAAGGGCCCTGCATCCTGGCAGAATGACCAGGACACCGGTAAAAAGAGTTGGCTTCCCTCCAGTCCAGTCTTCTCCTCTTCTCCTGGTTCTCCACAAACACCTGAAACCATCACCACCAGAAAGACCACCGCTGTCCTTTCCTCTGACCATGTGAATGCGGAGCGCAGGAGTGGGAATCAAGATGGCCAGCATTTCCCGCTTTTTGCTGATAAGGCTGATGGCATGGCTGTAGATACCACTTCCACGAGACTGGCAAATTACCAAACTCCAAGCAGTAGACAGAGAGAAAAATCGTTACCTAGGAATCCAGACACCGGAACACCTCGGAGTCATCTGCCCACCGCTGGCCAGATGACTGGGGATGGAGCCGCAGCCTTTGTTAACGGTAATCACACAGAAGAGACCTTCTGGGCTAGTCAGTCTGTCCACAGTGCCAGTAGATGGATGGATAAAGTGATGGATAAAACTACCGATATAGGTAAAACTGGTGCCACTGGGCTTGGCTTCATGGCAGCAGTCAAAGGGAAGAAAGATGTGTTATGCTCTGGAATTCAGGGGTTAACAAGCAGGTCCTGCCCACATGTGGGGAGCCCTCTGCCCCCGTACAAGGCACCACTTGCTGTCCCCAAGGTCCCTTCTTTTTCTTTTCTATAAACATAATAGTTTATACAAGGATGTTATAATATTATTAATTGATATTAACGTAAGTAAAGACACTGCAGTTACACAAAGAAATGTACAATGAACTTTTCATTTATATTCTTTAACGTTTTTCTATACCTAGTTTGTTTATAGCTAAGATGATACTGCATAAGCAATTTTTTATGTTACATACATTTTTTTTACTGATTTATAATTTAGCACGTCTCACCTTGGTACAAGGATTCATAAACATCATTTTTACCAAGGTCCCTTCTTTTACACTTCCTTAAGCAACAGAGCTGCAGCCTAGGGGACCCATGGTCAGAATGCAGCTCAAATCCCAGTTACCCACGCCAGTGAGATGACAAGGCGGGCTCCAGGCTGGGTTCTGTGTGATCACTGAGGGACAAAGAGGGGCCCCATGTCTCGTGTTTGAGCAGAGTGGCCATGGCTGGTGGTTTCTCTTTGGATGTTCCTTAGCAGTACTAAAGGGCAAAGGGTTTTGGTTAAGGAGTGGTACTGATGAGGACATAGGAAGACAGGGGGACCAACCCTAGAACTGTGTAGAGTAAGTTGCTCCATTTACTGAGAACAGGAGCAGTTCAGCCATGGTTTAAGAAAGCAGCATGACACTAAGTAACCCTGACTTTCATGTTGGTTTTCATGACTGGGCTCTCATGAGCAGCACATGAATCTTAAGAATTTTCTTGAACTTGGCCCCCATTTCAGATGCTCTTTCCCACTGTTAGACCAAATATCTTGTTTTTTTGGTTTAAATATTATAATTCGCTTACATGCATCCTCTTCTGTTTTGTAGATTCTGTACCTGATGTTGCCAGTACCATATCTTCCACGATGAATGAACACAGCTCAAACGAAATTTGTCTTGACCATCTGTATAAGAGTTGTCAACTTAGTGAGTAACTACCTTAAGGACTTTCTAGAAGCAGAAACATTATTAATAGTAGCCTGGCTAGCATTTATTGAGTGTTTCCTATGTGTGGAGTGCAGTGCTGAGAATCCTACATGCATCTTCTTTAACCTTCAAGTCAACTTTAGGTTCTGTTGTTAATTCATTTTACACATACACGAATAGAACTTGGGTGTTCATCCCAAACTGCTTCACCACTGTGTTATATTATACTTTCTCCTTTTACAATTCAGGTTTAGTTGAACTCTTACACTTAATCAGGGACCCCTCGTCTTACATACTAAAACCAAACAGAAGTAACAGTTGTTTTTTAGTCACTAAGATGCGTCCAACTCTTTGTGACCCCAGAGACTGCAGCAGCCAGGCTTCCGGCATCTGTTTACTGCTCCCTCTCACCGAGCCTCCTGTAGAACTGTTTCCCACGGGACTGCTTGGGACACAGCACTTCCCTGTCACTCTTGAGCCACACTGTTCCTTTCATGTCTCTGCCCCAGGCCTTCTCAGCATGTCTGATTCATTTGTTTGATCACTTAGTGGTCTTAGAGTCATTCGCCTTGTGTCTGAGGAGGAGATTCTGCCCTGTGTTCTCTTAATCAAAAATCCTTAACTTCAACAAAATTTATTTTTAACTAAGATAAAACACATCACATAGATTTTACCATCTTAACCTTTTTAAGTGTACTGCTCAGTACTGTTGCTGTGCAACCAATCTCCAGAACTCTTTTCATCCTTTTAAACTGAAGCTCTACCTCAGTTCAGTCGCTCAGTCGTGTCCTACCCTCTGTGAACCCGTGGACTGCAGCGTGCCAGGCTTCCTTGTACCTCACCAACTCCCAGAGCTACTTAAACTCATGTCCATTGCGTCGGTGATGCCATTCCACTGTCTCATCCTCTGTTGTCCCCTTCTCCTCCCGCCTTCAATCTTTCCCAGCATCAGTTCAGTTCGTTTCAGTTCAGTCGCTCAGTCGTGTACGACTCTTTCTGACCCCATGAACCGCAGCACACCAAGCCTCCCTGTCCATCACCAACTCCCGGAACTTACTCAAACTCATGTCCATTGCGTCGGTGATGCCATCCAACCATCTCATCCTCTGTCATCCCCTTCTCCTCCCACCCTCAGTCTTTCCCAGCATCAGGGTCTTTTCCAGTGAGTTGGCTTTTGGCATCAGGTGGCCAAAGTTTTAGAGTTTCAGCTTCAACATCAGTCCTTCCAATGGATATTCAGGACTGGTCTTCTGTAAAACAACACCTCTGTACCTATTAAACAACAACTCCTCATTTCCCCCTTCTGGCAGGGAAGCCCCTGACAGTTGCCATTTTGATTTCTGTCTACGAATATGACTCTTCTATGTCCCTCATATGAGTGATCTCACACAATATTTGTCTTTTCTGACACTGGCTTATTTCACTTAGCACAGTGTCCTCAAGGTTCACCCATGTTATAGCCTTTGCGAGAATTTCCTCCCTTATGAAGGTTGAACACTATTCACTTGTATTCTATCCCATTTTGTTTATCCACTCATCCACTGATGGGCACTTGGGTTGCTTCTACCTTTTAGCCATTGTGTATAATGCTGCTGGGAACACAGGTGTACAAATATCAGTTCTTGCTTTCAGTTCTTTTGGGTATATACCCAGGAGTGGAATTGCTGGATTATGTGGTAAATCTGTGTTTAAGTTTTTAAGAAACTGCCACACAGTTTTCTATAGCAGCTGTATCACTTTACATTTTTATCAGCAATGCGCAAGGGCTCCAATTTCTCCATATCCTTGCCAACATTTGTAAATTTGTTCTTGTTTGCTTATTTATATCAGCCATTCTAATGGGTGTGAGGAAGGTTATATTTTTCAATCAGTTAAATTCCTGGCAGTGACATTTCAAAATGATTTAAACAATGCAAACTGTGAAAAATAGAACTGTTTTCTGTTCTCCTGTATTATGAGCTTCTAACATTAATTCATTATTCAGCAAGCAGTCATTGAAAGGGCATCCTTTGCATGCCTACTCCTCTGCCAGTGAAGCAAGGAGACATAAGCTAAACAATGACGCAGGCCTTTCTTCAGTAAGTTTGTCATTAAGTGAAAGTAGCTCAGTCGTGTCTGACTCTTTGCAACCATGGACTATACAGTCCATGGAATTCTCCAGGCCACAGTACTGGAGTGGGCAGCCTTTCCCTTCTCCAGGGGGTCTTCCCAACCCAGGGATCGAACGCAGGTCTCCTGCACTGCGGGCGGATTCTTTCCCAGCTGAGCCACGAAGGAAGCCCAAGTTTGTCATTAGAGCTGGGCATCAAAACATCCACAAATTTGGGAATTCCCTGGCAGTCCAGTGGTTAGTCCCGTCTGTGCCCTCTCACTGCCAAGGGCTTGGGTTCAATCCCTGGTCAAAGAACCAAGATCCCACAAGCTGTGCAGTGTGGCCCAAAACAAACAGAACATCCACAAATTAGAGAACTAATAAAGCACAAAGTGTGTCTAGAGCACTGGTTGAGGGAACATAAAACACAAGTCAGGTCAGAAGAGCACAAGATCAGTGAGGGAATTCCGGAAGAGATGAATTCTAGGCCAGGGCTTCCTAGAAAACAGACAGGCAGTTGCCTCCAATAGAGAGCAGTTTGTCTCAATAAAAGCATATAGAGGGAGGTGCAGAAAGGATAATTGGAGAAGGAAATGGCAACCTACTCCAGTGTTCCTGCCTGGAGAATCCCAGGGACGGAGGAGCCTGGTAGGCTGCCATCTAGACTGAAGCGACTTAGCAGCAGCAGCAGCAGAAAGGATAATTGTAAATTTCTAATGACCTCAGATTTCCATGTGGGTAATATGGTTCTTTTTTTGAAGGTGAGAGGAGAAGGGGACAACAGAGGATGAGATGGTTGGGTGGTATCACCAACTCAATGGACTTGAGTTTGAGCAAGCTCTGGGAGTTGATGATGGACAGGGAAGCCTGGCGTGCTGCAGTCCATGGGTCGCAAAGACTTGGACACAACTGAGCGACTGAATTGAACTGAACATAGCTTTTGGGGGAGTGGAGAATTTTGTTTTCTGACGAGTCTATGTGGGTAGTAAATGAATGTGGAGAGAGGGGCTTGACACGATGCAGGTAGGGGCTGGCATGAGCACAGGTGTAGCTGGAAAATGTGCCTATAGGGCTGGTAGGGTGAGAAAGGCAGGCCTTGATGGGGAGAGTCAGCAGTGAACTTGGTCGAATTGCTTAGACCTCTTTTCTCTCTTTGTAGAGAGCTGCAACAAAGTTCATTTCCACCTGCCCTACCGGTGGCAGATGTTACTTGCAAACAGCTGGGTGGACCTTCCGTTCATGGAGGATATTGAGAAGGCCTTTTGTGACCCCAAAAACTGCAGGTAAGTTGGTGGCAGGTCTGGCTTGTGAAATCTACAACATCATCAAAGGAGAGCCTAGTGCTGTGCTAATGGGAAGAAGAAAAAACAGTTTTCCTTCAGAATCCCATTCAGGTTAACTCCTGAGATTAAAATGGCAAATGACTTCTGAGTTAATAAAGATAAAGGAATAAGTGGGGCAGGTTTGAAGTCACCCAGAGCCTGGCTAATACGAGGGACTCTGGGAATATTTGCTAACTCAGGTGAAATAAACAGGGACACAAATATTTGTTCAGTTAATATGTATCTGAACAACAAAAATGCATAGGTTGGTTTGCAAACCTATGAGCTCAGAAGAGCCTTTGGCTTAATCTCATTGTTTGAGAAAATGATTTGAGTCATTTCATATAGTTCTAAGGCAGAATTTTGTTACATACTTCAGCATTTTATACCTGCCTCTATTTTTGCTATTTTCTCTATCCTGGAGATTTCTAAAAGGCTACTTTATATTTCTGTTTCTGTTAGGGCTGATATGGGTGATACTACCCATGGCCATATTTATAAGCTGCATCCTACTTTATAAGGAAATACTTTAGGAGGGAAAATAAGGACTTGTCACCCTGTTCAAATTTAGTGACTTTTCTGGTGGAGGGTGTGTTGCTGCATTTTGCCACTAGAGGGTGGTGTCAGCTGTTTTGTTTCCCCCAGCAGGTAAATCTGAAGCAGGGTTTTTCGACCTTAGCGCTGTTGACTTTGGGGCCCAAATAATTCTTTGGTTTGCTGGAGTATTTTAGCATCATCCCTGGTGTCTACCCACTACATGCCAGTTGCGAGAAACAAAAATATCTTTTGACATTGTCAGTGTTTCCTGGGTCTGATATCACTCCTGGTTGAACATCGCTGATCTAGGAGGTATTTTGTAGAGCAGTAACTCTCAAACTTTTTGGTTTCCAGAGCCCTTGATACTCTTAAAATGTACTGAGGATCCCAGAGATTTCAGTTTATGTGGATTTATAGCTATGGATATTTACCATGTTAAAAATCACAACTGAGAAAAATTATTGATTCATTAAAAATAATGATAATAAACTCATTCGTGTTAACATAACATTTTTAGATAATTATATATAGTTACATTCATACATAAATGTATGTAAGTATAGCTATAAAAATAACTTTTCCAAAACCAAACCAAACCAAATTCACTGAGAAGAATGACATTGTTTTATATTTTTGCAAATCTCTTTATTGTGAAATCAAACATTGTGTAGCCTTGAAAAACTCCACTGTGTACTTGTGAGGGTATGAAAGTGAAAAAGGTGGATAATGTCCTAATATTATTATGAAAGTAACTTTGACCTTGCTGACTCCTTGAAAAGATCTCGAACTACGCTTTGATAATGGAATTCTCTGGGCAAGGATACTGGAGTGGATAGCCATTCCCTTCGCCAGGGGATCTTCCTGACCCAGGGACTGAATCCCAGTCTCCTGCATTGAAAGTAGTTCTTTATAAGCCTTCGCCACCAGGGAAGCCCAACTATTTAAATAATGTGTAATAATTGAAAAAACTGACCTATTGTGAGTTTCAGAGTTTCTGACATTGAGCCAATCATTTGATTTCTTTTGGGAATATTTTTTGAGGGAAGAACCCATTCTGCGATACCATTAAATATGTGGCAGGTTGCCTTACCTCTCTGTATTTCAGTTTTTTCTTTTGTGTGTAAGACCGTAAGCTGTATAAAGGGAATTCAGAGACCACTTTCAACTCTCAGTTTTTAATTCTGCCCTTTTATTAAGAAGATCAGAGTAGAGAAAACAGAAGCATTTTGCTTCAGTGAAGCATTTTATTAATGCTAAGCTTTTCCCTCTCAGCGTTTCTGTTCGCACTTATAACATCAATTTCCAGAAGATGATTTGTGATTTTAATCCTGTCCGACGTATCTCCACACCTTCATCCGTCACACAGCCGCCCAGTTCTCTCTTGACCACAAAATGGATTTGGTACTGGAGGAACGGAACTAAATGGGTTCCATATGGGGAGAAGGTGAGTGCCGTTCCTTTTTGTGGACACTCTTGTATAAACTTGACAACTTCAGAAGAATCTAGTGGTACAGTGTCTGACACCAGTGTGATTACCCATGGAGCATGGATGTGGTAGAGAAAGTGGTGTTTTTTTGTATTATACTCAGCAAGCATGTATTCCGATTGCATTATAAAACATTATAACTATTTTTAAGAAACTCCTTGATATACGAGCCAGTCAAATATCCCTCTTTCCTCATTATCAGGGACTGTGGCAGAACCTTGAGGTAGCTTTCTATGTACTAGTATATAAATGGGCAGAGACTACCCCTTTCAGCCAGAAAAGTAGGCAAGAGTGAGAAATCGGAAGACTTACACCTGTAAGTCTGAACACAGGGACATAGTAATAGGGGAGAGAAATTTAGACAGGCAGAGGTTCTGTCTAGTGTGCCTTTTCCCTTTTGATTCAGATGATTAAACAGAGAGGGAGGTAGCTAAAGTAGGCAATGAAATTGGAGTGATGAGAAAGAGAAAAGAAAAGCAAGAAATGGAAATGAAGCCAAAGACAAAAAAGGGATGAGGATATCTCAGCATAAGTTGCTGGGCCATACATTTGGTTCTGAGCTCCCAAGCTGCCAAAGCAATCAAAGAAACACAATCTATTACAAGATCCCTGGGGCTTCCCAGATAGTTTAGTGGTAGAGAACCTGTCTGCCAATGCAGGAGATGCCAGAGATGCAGGTTCGATCCCTGGGTTGGGAAGATACCCTGGAGAAGGAAATGGCAAACTGCTCCAGTAGGAGCCTGGTGGGCTACAGTCCATAGGGTCACAAAGAGTCAGACACAACTGAATCGACTTAGCATGCAGCACACTGTCAAGCTTAGTAGCGTGCCTTGAGGGGCAGGAGTGCATGCCCTGAAGGAATTGCCCAAGGTGAGGGCGAGCCATAGCTCTAGAAAGCCAAAATCAAGGCTGTCATGTAGGCCCAAGGCAAAAGTAACAAGACCTGGTTGCTGAAACTGAGGTATAAATTCAAGTCTTGGAGAATATGTAATTGAAGGCTCTTGTTCAGAACTGGAGTTCAGTGAGGGCAGGGCTAGAGGAAGGTCCTGGAGATGGCTGGAGATTATATCTTTACATTTTGGGGGTGTTCCTTGCTCCGGCCCTCTCATTTGGACAGTGATACACCTATAGGATGGAGAAGGAAATGGCAACCCACTCCAGTATTCTTGCCTGGGAAACCCATGAACAGAGGAGAGTGGTGGGCTACAGCCCATGGGGTGGCAAAGAGTCATGACTTAGCAGCTAAATAACGATGCACCTGTTGGAGTTTTATGTGCCTTCTTTCCAGCTTTAGACTGTTCTTTATCATTGTGTGATGAGACGATAGCTGTGATGGTCTGCTTCATGACGTTTTGGGTTCGGTTAGACATTCTTGTATTGGGTACAAGTTGCTCTGTACACTTGGGTCATATTTTATGGACTATGTGAAAGGACTATTGCAAAACAGCTCTATTTTTCAGGCCTCCACCTAGGGTATCGTCAGTTTCAGTAGCATAGACCCCGTACAGTGGAGACTGCAGAAGGGTGTTGACTTGCCCCCACCAGGAATCCTTTACAATCTGGTTTGGGTGGCAGGATGCATTCCTGTTCAAATCCCAGAGCTGAAATAAAGTTACATAAGATATCATGATAGAAATTTCTTAAAAGCCTATCCTGAAGTTTTTACCTTTTTATTTTTAATAGAAAGACAATGAGCAAATTTCGAGCATTGACTCTTCATACCTGGAGTCTCTTTTTCTATCCTGTCCGAGGGGAATTGTGCCGTTTCAGGCGGGTTCACGAAACTACGAGCTGAGTTTTCAAGGTAAGTGTCTGCATTTGGGAGCGGTGCCTGTCTTTTCAGTCTGGCCTGTGGCATCCGTGGGGGAGTGGGAATAGAGCCATGGGGACGCTGCACTCGGGACCAGGTTCTTTCTAGCACGGCAGGACCAGTGGGTGGGAGCCGATGGCAGTCAGAAGGGCTGTGCTCTAAGCCTTGACTGTGACACACAGGAGCTGGGAGCAGCACCTGGCACCCTGTAAACCGGGGAGGATTGGATTACATGGTCTCTGTGGACACTTCTGGTTCTGCCATTCTAAGTTTCTTATTCTAGGTGGGCTGCTTCCCTGACACAGATTTCAGGTGTTAACAACTACAGGAGAGACCTTGGGACTGTGGGTCCTTCAGAATTTTAGACCCATGCTGTTCCTTTTAGGCTTTGTCATCTAGGTCAATGCTTTTATCCGTCACCTTTTCTAAAGACTTTGCATTCTGCCATGTTTACTGGAGCCCCCATAGAAAGATTTGGTTACCTTCTGCCTGTCTGCCTGTTGTGTTTAGTAAGAAACCAGGGCAGAAACTGTTCTCCCGCAGAATGTAGTGTCCCATGGGCTGCCTCTGTGTCCCCCTGCCCCCAAATCCCACTCCCCACCTCTGCACCCCCGCCAGCCCTGTATATGGTCAGATATGTGCCCTTTCAGGACTATCCTCATAGATGCTTTGAAAGAGATGAAAGAGACTTTTTCAGCTCCTTGACATTCCCAGGTGGTACCCGAGATTTGGACCCTGTACCAGTTACTGTGTTAAGTCACATAACTTTTCGTTCTTTTTCTTTTTTTTTTTTTCGCTGTGCCATGTGGGATGTGGGAGCTTAGCTCCCCAATTAGGGATTGAACTTGTGCCCCACACATTGGAAGTGCAGGGTCTTAACCACTGGACTGTCAGGGAAGACCCCAAGTCACAGAGCTTTGAGGGAGCATTTACTAACTACTGTGGAAAGCATCCTGGCAGTACATATCAAGAGATATTCAAATATGCTTACTTTTTTATTATCAGGAATCTTTCTAAGGAAATAATTCACAAGAAAAAAAATAAGCTATAGAAATAAAGGTCTTTATTAAAGCCTCCTTATAGTACTAACAAATAGGAATAGCCTGTGTGCCGGTAGGATTGTGACTGAACACATAAAAGTAGTACATTTCAGTGGGGTATTAGGTAGTTGCTAAAAATTATGATTGTGAAAACTGTGCTGTAAAAGCAAAATTTGATATTGTTAAGTGAAGAAGGCCAAACCCCAAGTTTATGTTTCTGTAATTAAAACAGAGATAAATATTTTTTTCAGGAATGAATTTTTTTAAAAATTTAATGTGTGTGGTAAGTGCAACAATGTGTGCATATGGACCAAGACTAGAAAGCAGTGGACGAAAGTAAAAATTTCTTCTGTTGGGTCGTCAAATTAAAAATGGACTTAAATTAAAACATTTTTTTTGCAGTGGTATTCTGTTGTTCTGACTGTTTAAAAAGGTGGTGGAGAGATGAAAACCAATATATCTTGTTCCTGAATCTGGAGAAATTTTAATCCCATATATTTGTTCCCTTGGTTCATAGAAGCCAGTCCAGAGAAGTTTTCAGCATTCCAGACTATTTCCTTTCTATTTCTAATATGCTCTTGTTCATTAAACTAGTATTTGAGCTCTGTTGCCAGGCACTAATCAGAATGCTGGCAAACCAGGCACCTTCAGAAAAGAATAACAGCTACAGGAAAGATGAAGCAATGTGATGAATCTGCAAGAGCATGGAGGGCTCGTGGGAGGGTGCCTGCTTTTATCTGAGGAGGACACTTTGGAAGGGAGTGGGCAGCCCATGCATGTGGCAGGGACATGTATAAGAGCTGAGAGTAGACATTGAAACTTAAATATTTTACAAGCTGGAAACGTCCAGAAGGCTTTGAGCAGAGTTGTGGCAGGATCTGATTGCTCTTTTCCTTGTTGTTTGTTTTGTTGGTGTGGATGTAAACCTATGGTGAGGCATAATTGCTACCATCAGGTATATCCATTTTAAGTGTCTAGTTGGATGAGTACTGACAAATGCATGCAGCTGCTATCCTAATCAAGATCTAGAACATTCCCATCAATCCAGAAAGTTTTTTCATGCTCCTTTGTGGTCAGTCTCCCCTCTGCAGCCAATTTACTTTCTGTCACTATAATTTAGTTTAATCTATTCTAGAACTTCATATAATAGAACTTTGTGGTGTGTACTCTTCATATGGTTGACTCCTCTCAGAATACTGTTTTTCACTCATCTATATTATTGCATGTAAAGCGGTCCTTTTTCGTTGCTGAGTAATATTCCATTGCATGGATATACCATGGTTTGTTTAACCATTCATTTGTTGATGGATATTTGGATTGTTTTCACATTTTGCTTATTATAATGCTACTAGGCACATTGAAATGCAAATCTTTGTGTGGATGTAGATTTCTCTTGGATAAATAGTAAGGAGTGGATTTGTTGGATTGTATAGGTAGTGTATGTTTAACTTGGTAAGAAGCTTCCAAATTCTTTTCCAAAGTGGTTGTGCCATTTTATGCTTTTATTCACAATGTATGATGATTTACTTTTTAAAGAACTCATGCTGCAGTGTAGACCCAGGTATACAACATGCATGAATTAAAACTAACATTTCACATTTGAGGTAGGAAAATACTTTCAAAATATACCTACCATGTTCCAACTCATAATCACTGATGCCTGGTTGAGGCCAGTGGTCATGGGTGACGTAATCTGGCTGCCCTAGTTCCCTTTCCCACCTGACTTTGATTGAAAGATTTGATTAACTGCAATTTGCCCATGTACCTCTTTGTTTTCTGGATCTTATACTAAGGCCAGTGAAGGATATTCATTTTTATCATGAGCGGTTTCCATCTGAAAGGATTTTCTCGATTCATGCATGTATAGTTGAGTCATGAATACTAGCTATGTTAGTAGTCTCTGAAAAATAAAGATAAATCATTTCCTAGGACCAATTCATGATTTGTGTTTTCTCTTTGTTTTTCTGTCTGAAGGGATGATTCAGACAAATATAGCTTCCAAGACCCAAAAGGATGTCATCAGAAGGCCGACGTTTGTGTCTTACTGGGACGTGGAGCAGGTGAAACGCAGACAAGAGTGAGTGTCTGTGCTTGCTGGCACACGTTGCAATGTTCGAGTCACTCATGAATCTGGACCCTGTTTTCTGAAATGTTCATGCTCACATAACACTGCAATTTCCTTTTGCTTTAACTATGAGTAAGGTACTGACCAAGTAGTACAGTGTGACTAAAAGCATTCTAGAGTAGGAACTTTGTCTTTTCCTCAGATTCACGGGGGACTTTGAGCAGACCTCTTACTCTGGGTTCAGTTTCTTCAGCTGAGAATGGCTGGCTGTGCCTAGGAAAGAATCAGATGCACAGTTACTGGGTTTTTGTTCTGTTCTGGGTTCTTCTGAGTATCTTTAGTTTTGTGGAATGGATTTACAGGGGGTGGGAGTTTGAGGGAGAAATGGAGAGAAAAAAGGGATGTAGCAGCTGCCTGGTAAAGCCTTTGAGGAAAGATAAAGTTGATGAAAATGCATTTTTAAAGGAAATTTTGCTAAGGGATTCAGTGTGACAGCTCTGTCTACTCATAGAAACCCAGTCAAAATGACATTGCTGGGACTTCTCTGGTGGTCCAGTGGCTAGGACTTCATGCTCCCACTGCAGGGACCTCGGTTTGATCCCTGGTCCGGGGACAAGATCCCACATGCCACAGCTAAAGATCCTGCATGCCGCGACTATTTGGTGCATCCAAATAAATAAATATAAAACAAAATGAACTGAGAAAACTGTTTGTGGGTGTTTGTGGAAAGAAGTAGCTTGAATCCAATACTTTGGCCACCTGATGTGAAGAACTGACTCATTGGAAAAGACCGAGATGCTGGGAAAGATAGAAGGCAGGAGGAGAAGGGGACGACAGAGGATGAGATGGTTGATGGCATCACCAACTCCATGGATGTGAGTTTGAGCAAGCTTTGGGAGTTGGTGATGGACCGGGCAGCCTGGTGTGCTGCAGTCCATGGGGTCACAAAGACTCAGACACAACTGATTGACTGAACTGAACTGAGCTTAAATCCTGCTATGACAAACCCAGAGGAGACACATGGCTTTAGGATAGAATAAAGGCTGTGAGTGCTACTCTGGACAATCTGAAGAGAAGTGAACGATAGCATTTTTGATGAGCTCCTTACAACATATTGAATGTTTTGTACTATACTAGTACAGTATGAAAATCAGAGCTTAACATATAAACTGGGGCCAGCTTCTTTCATTCCAAAAGAATTTTCATTTTATGAAAGGAGGTTTTTAAAGAGTTTTTTCCTTAAAGCATTTTTTAAAATGTAATGTTCTCAAAATGGAAAATATCAAACTTAAAGAAAATTATGTGATAAACCCCTATGTACATGTTGCTGCTAAGTCGCTTCAGTCATGTCTGACTCTGTGCGACCCCAGAGACGGCAGCCCACTAGGCCTCCCCGTTCCTGGGATTCTCCAGGCAAGAACACTGGAGTGGGTTGCCATTTCTTTCTCCAATGCATAAAAGTGAAAGTGAAGTCGCTCAGTCGTGTCCGACTCTTAGCAACCCCATGGACTGCAGCCCACCAGGCTCCTCTGTCCAAGGGATTTTCCAGGCAAGAGTACTGGAGTGGGTTGCCATTGCCTTCTCTGATGTACATGTTAGGGGTTCTCTATTTGAGGGTGGAGAACTCTCAAATGTATGGTTATTCTTCCTGAAATACAGTTCATACAGGAAAGGCAGGATTCTTTTCCCTATACCACTAAAGTATTTAAATATTTATCATTTGGAAGAGAAGCTGTAAGACAAACTTACTTTTTTTTAATATTACTTTTTGGCTATGCCTGGAGAATCCTATGGACCGAGGAGCCTGGTGGGCTGCAGTCCTTTGGGTCGCAAAGAGTTGGACATGACTGAGTGACTAACACAACACAAGGCACATGGGATCTTAGTTCTCCCACCAGGGATCAAACTCATGTCCCCCTTGTATTGGAAGCATGGATTCCTAACCATTGGACCACCAGGGAAGTCCCCTAGCCTTACTTAATGCTAACACATTAGGACTTAGAAAATTCCCAGAGGAACCTCAGCTTAGTTGAAGTTAAGCAAAGAAAATCACTTGGGTGTATCAAACAGGGAGCCAGATGAATTTCTTTCTCTCTCTTGTTTCCAGCCCTCAGCAGGGGCAGACCTCATCAGAACCTTTCATCAAGATATATCTTCCCCAACCGGACACAAGCGTCCCAGGCTCGAATGGCTTTGAGGTACTTGCTTTTTACTTTGTACTGGGTGAATTATTTAAAGATGAAACAAAGTACTTTGCTACAAATGTGTTTAGTTGAATGAATGAATGAATCATTTCTGCAAAACTCTTGAAACGAGATTCAAAGGCTAACATCCAAATGGTGACTGTGTCACGTGCCACTTTCCCAAAGTAGAAGGGCACCTCACTGTTTCCAGAGTTCTGGCGCACACGATCTGCTTGGGACAGATGCTCATGACAAACTTGTAAAATAGATATTTGCTTTTCTACCTTACAGATGAGCAAACTGGAACTCACAGTAAGAGCAACTTGTTCATTAATTGGAGTTAAAAAGCAGGTTTCTATGGGACTCAAAGTGGGCCTCAGCTTACCTGGTTGGGGCGATTTTTTTTAAAAAAATTTTATTTATTTATTTTTGGCTGTGCTGGGTCTTTGTTGTTAGTTTTCTCTAGTTGCGGTGAGCAGGGGCTAATCTCTAGTTGTGGTACACAAGCTTCTTACTGCAGTGGCCTTCTCCTGTTGCAGAACACGGGCTCTAGGGCATGCAGGCCTCAGCACGAGTTCAGTAGTTATGGTGCCGGGCTACATGGCCCTGCAGCATGTGGAATCTTCCTGGACCAAGGATTGAACCCATGTCCCCTGCATTGGCAGGCGGATTGTTAACCACAGGATCACCAGGGAAGTCCCAGGGCAAGGTTCTTCCTGGGTCATTTAGCCACATCAGAGGCTAGGTTTGGGTGCAGCCAACTCTGCTCGGGCTCCTTGGGTACCTCCATTGCCTCTGCCCCTGCACTGGCTTTAAGCAAAGAACTCACCAGGTCACTGGTGAGTCACAGGTCACTGAATCACACACCTGGGGGTGTGGGGCGGGGAGGAGTGTTTGCCTTCAGGCTAATGCTCTGTTAGCCTTGAACAGATGGGCTCCGGGCCATCTAGTTCATCACTGGAATGAACTATCAGATGTGGAAACCCTAAGCCAGCTTATCCTACCTGCTGTCAGAGGCCTGGCAAGGATACTCCATGGCATAGACGGCCACACATATGGACGTGTGCTGTGCTAAGTCGCTTCAGTCGTGTCCGATTCTTTGTAACTCTATAGACTATAGCCCTCCAGTTTCCTCTGTCCACGGGATTCTCTGGGCAAGAATACTAGAGTGGGTTGCCATGCCTTCCTCCAGGGGCTCTTTCTGACCCAGGGATCGAGCTCCCAGTCTCTTGGATCGCCTGCATTGGCAGGCAGGTTCTTTACCACTAGCGCCACCTGGGAAGCCCATAGAGGGACATGAAGTGAAAGTGAAGGTCGCTCAGTCGTGTCCGACTCTTTGCGACCCCATGGACTATACAGTCCATGGAATTCTCCAGGCCAGAATACTGGAGGAGGGAGCCGTTCCCTTCCCCAGGGGAATCTTCCCAACCCAGGGACCGAACCCAGGTCTCCCGCATTGCAGGCAGATTCTTTACCAGTTGAGCCACAAGGGAAGCCCCATCATGCCTTAAGTGTTTCCTGTTTCACATTTACATATTTTAAAATTTCTTTCAGTTGCTTGAAATCCCTAGCAATACTCCAGAATATGCTAAAGTGAGTGATCATTTTAAAGCTTCCATGAGAAATTTCAAGATTGAAAAGATAAAGAAGGTCCAGAACGCACAGCTCTTGGAGGCTTTTAAAAGGTGGGTGGCCACCGTAACGGGCTTCTCTTGACATAAAGTTTGAAAGGATTAGTGAAGACCTATCTTTGAAGATTTATATTCACTTTTTTATTTTAGTGGTCAACAGTTTCTTCAATCTCTAGTTGTGTTTTCATAGTGTAAGCTCAAACTTCTCTGTTTCAGTTTTAGCTTTACAATTAAATGCTTTCATGTGTCTATCATTTAAAAGTTTTCATATATTTATTTTTTTAATAGCTGTTGCCTTAATGTTAGTAGCTCCATTCTGAAAGCTGGTGGAATACAATTTTAAGATAATTAGACTTTAGTTGGGATTTACGTTATTAACTGGAGTGGGTGAGGAATGTTCTCCATGTTAAGTCTCACGTTTTCCGTATTAGCAAGAAAAACGAGATGAAGAGAGAAGAGCAAATCCTATTTTGTGCAACAGAACGAAGCAACGTGGCATCTATCTGTAAGAATAATTTTGACTGGCTCTTACATGGAAGTCATGACACCAAATATGGAAAAGGTTTGTATGGAATAGAGAAGCTGAACAAGTAGAGCCAACACTTGGCTCTACTATACACTCTCCTATTATGAGATATATTATTTTGTATTAACCAGTACCTGCAGGCTTTTGCATTCCTGGAGAAAAAATAAGCTCATGTTAATCTGAAATTTCCAAATTAGAGTGGGAAATCACTGTGGGACTTGATTCCTACACTTTAGCCCGGCTTCCTTCCTGTCTTCTGTGTTTTATGGGAAGGGTGGGGTGCGGAGACCAGAGCACCTCATATATCTTGCAAAATCTTCTCTTTTGTTGATGACTTTGTCTACCATTGCTACTCAGTTCTGGCCATGGCTCTTCCTGACCTATGTCCATCCCTTCTCTTTCCACTGATGGATTCCAATCAAAGATGGAGATGAGGTATTTTCCTATCACAGGCCATGCTGGTCACACCAAATCTTTTTGGCTTTCTTTTTGCTCCTAAATTCCTTCATGCATCTCAAAATCCAGAAACCCACCAAACAAAAACCAAAGAATCACTCACCTTAAGGCAACAAGTAATAGTTTATCAATATCAATTAGTTTTTTCACAGAATATCAGATTTTGCAATATAGACTCCTTTCCTTCAACGGGCAGAAAGACATTTTCTGTTGTTCAGTTGTTAAGTCATGTCTGATTCTTTGCAACCCTGTGGACCGAAGCACGTCTGGCTCCTCTGTCCTCCACTATCTTCTGAAATCTGCTCACATTCATGTCTATTGAGTCAGTGATGTCATCCAACCATCTCATCCTCTGTTGCCCACTTCTTCCACCTTCAGTCTTTCCCAGCATCAGGGCCTTTTCCAATGAGTCAGATCTTTGCATCAGGTGCCCAAAGTATTAGAGCTTCAGCTTCAGCATCTGTCCTTTCAACGAATATTCAGGGTTAATTTCCTTTAGAATTGATTGGTTTTATTTCCTTGCAGTCCAAGGGACTCTCAAGAGTTTTCTACAGCACCACAATTGGAATGCATCAGTTCTTCAATGCTGTCTTTTTTGTGGTCCAACTCTCACATCTATACATGACTACTGGAAAAACCATAGTTTTGATTATATGAACCTTTGTCAGCAAAGTGGTATCTTTGCTTTTTAGTGCGCTTTCTAGGTTTGTTATAGCTTTTCTTCCAAGGAGCAAGTGTCTTTTAATTTAATGGCTGCAGTCACCATCCACAGTGATTTTGGAGCCCAAGAAAATAAAATCTGTTACTGTTTCTTTTTCCCCTGTTTCATTTTGCCATGAAATTATGGAACTGGATGCCATGATCTTAGTTTTTTGAATGTTGAGTTTTAAGCCAGCTTTTCCATTCTTCTCTTTCACCCTTGTCAAGAGGTTATTTTGTTCCCTTGGCAATAATAAAAATAAAAATAGGAAATTTGAATTTGTCAGGAAATGGTTGTTGCTCTGGTGAGTGTGGAGATATCAGTGATTATCAGAGGTTGTCTTGTAGTTGAGGACGATAGATTGAGTGTCTGACCAGCTCTGCCAGGGTCAACTGTTGGCTCATGTCACATCTCTCATCTCTCCCTTTTCCTTTCCCCAAGACCTTCGCACAGTAATAAATGATGTTTCTTCCTTAAAATGTACACAATATAAAATGGCCTTTGTTGGAGTATCTTTGGTTTATTAGTTACAACTCAACTTGCTTGCATGAACTGGACCACTGTGATATCAACAGTTAGTCATTCTACCCAGTGGCTCAACATTGTACCTGTGAATTCTGCAGAGTTACAAATGTTTCTGTTAATTCTGTCAGGTTATACACTGTATTCAAGTGTACTTGCATAATAAATATTTTCCTAAGTACAAAGGAAAGTTATTAGTATCAATAAGGTATTGCTGACATATACTTGGTCAATGCCTATCATCTGATTATGTGTAAATAATCTTATAACTACATACCTTCTTTTATAATAATTCTTAACCTTTTTCTTCTGATTATTTCTAGGAAACTACTTCACAAAAGATGCCTTTAGTTCCCATAAAAATTGCCCGTTTGATTCCAGAAACATCGTTATGTTTGTAGCCCGAGTCCTGGTTGGAAATTTCATTGAAGGCCATACAAGTTACCGGAGTCCCCCTCTGCAGTATGACAGCTGTGTGGATACAAGATTGAATCCCTCTGTTTTTGTCATCTTTCAGAAAGATCAGATTTACCCAGAATATGTGATTGAATATACCGAACCAGAGAGATCAGAGAAACCCTGCTTGATTAGTTAGAAATGATGGCTACAGCCTCATATAGGATGCCATAACCATTTTGTTACAGGACCCGATCTTCCACAAAGATAATAGTTAAACTTACGTTTTCTCTCCTATAAATGCCTTGGATTAGTGGTTCCCAAACTTTGCTGCACATTTGAATCATCTGGGAAGCGCTAAACAACTTCACTGTCCAGGGGACTTCCCTAGTGATCCAGTGGTTAAGATTCCGCACTCCCAATGTAGGGGGCATGGGTTCGATCCCTGAACTAAGATCTGGCATGCTGCACAGTCCATGCAGCCTTAAAAAAAATTTCCGCTGTCCAGATTACACACCACTCCAACTAAATCACTTTTTTGGGGTTGACAGCCAAGAAGAGGATTGAAATGTGTCATAAGTTTGGGAATCACTCATTACCTTAGATGTAACCGGTAAAGACTCACTTCTAAAACTTCTGTTAATGCTGCAACCTTTCTCCCCCAACTACTCTTAATTGATTGCATGATTTGGTTTTGTTTTGGTTAAACTGAAAGAAAATTTATTTGGGAAATTTAAGTGAAATCTAAAAATTACTATTGAAATAAGGACATAAGACAGTACAGCCTTGGAAAATTGTGGAAAGCTGGGGGAAAATACATAGGAATATAGTTGCGGGGGGCAGAAATGTAAGGGCAATTTAAATGCTAGCAAGACATAACTGCAGTACTGTACCTTATCTCTGTGGTGACACTGATTTGAGGGCATGCATTTCTTTATCGCTACGTTTATTTAGGGTATTCATCCAAGTTGACGCTTTCTGAAATGCAATAAAAAGAGCTGCTAAATATGGCTCAGAGCGCAGCAACCAACTGGAATTAACTGCCCATTTGGGCAAAGTAGACATTTATATTCTAACTAATATGATTACAGAGAAGGCTTTTTTTCAGGTCAGACATATATAAAGTGCTGGTATTTTGAGTGGACCGAGTTGCAGTAACCAGATTCACACAATCACGACTGATAAATCCGAGTGCTGTTGTAGTCGTTCGCTATGTTAGTTGAAGCTCACCAAGCAATTAGGGCCATTCAACTAAAGCACAGGCCCCCTAAGGAGGTGAGGTTAGTTTCCTAGGGAGACAGAATCAGAACGAAGGGAACAGTGCCGCAAACTAGCCTCGTGCCTGCGAGGGGCTTCTTTTTCTAAATATAACAGATTGTGTGGAATTGTAGCACAATCAGTTTTTAGAGCAGCTGAGGTGCCTGGACCAAGAGTGCCTTTCTTATTATGAATGAGGGTTTTCCTTCCAATTTTCAACATTCCATACCAGTCGCCAACATTTCATGTTATAATTACTTCCAGCAGAAATGTTATAAAAATTAATTAGCATTAGAGTTGATTTTATATTAGGTTTTACATCAGTGCAAAGATCTCTACAACTCTCTGGCTTAAAAGGGCTCCAACAGGGACTTACTTCCCTGGCAGTCCAAAGGTTAAGGCTTCAGGCTTCCACTGCAGGGGGCACGGGTTTAAACCCTGGTCAGGGAACCAAGATCCCATATTCCACGTGACCAGACCAAAAAAAGTTAAAAAACCTTAAAAAAAAAAAAAAAAGGAAATCTACAGATTGTCGAAATGGAGATAATGAGGAAGTACTATATTCTTGCAGGCGAGCTGTAGGTCATACACGAATGTCTAGGGAGACATTCTACATTCGTATAGGGTGCAGAGTAATTCCTTTCTGTGAGCAGCTGTCCAGTGTACTGCAAGATAGTCAGCATACTTGGCTCTCACACACTAAATGCCAGTAGCGCCCTCTCCCCCACCCCCATTATGATGGCAACCACAAACCTTATCAGATCTATTCACCATTTTCAGAGCAAATAATTTGTATGATAACATCCCCTTTGCTGTCCTGAGATGATTCAGATACTACCATCTACATGAATTTTTTTCTTAAGAAATCAATTTATTGCCCTAACTATTATAATGGAGAACCAGAAGGCAAGAAGTTTGTAATAATGATAAAATGAATATCAATATGTAAATGCTCCAGCATGACCACGCTATACGACATCATGAAATAGATATTTACTTTTACTGATAATGAATAGGTTTGGATTTAAGGGTCGATTGGAGGCTACTTCCTATAAAGAAGTACTGGAAAGATTAGAAGTATAAGTGACACCAGAATGAGAACCAGTATTAGGGTAAGTTACAACAGACCATATACCTTTTCTGTATGTAGTTAGGGGAAGAACGAAATTATCTTAATTGAAATTAGTTTAGCAGGACAAGACAAATGACAGATTGTCTAAGAGGAAAAAAAGAATTATATCCTTTCAGGCGAGCTATTGGTCCTATATAAGTGTCTAGTAGGACCTTAGGAAGTCGTATAGAGTACCGAATAAGTCTTCTTTGTATGGGACTGACCCATACACCATAGGGGCATCTCTTATCCCTAGCCACATCCACTCAATGCCAGTAAAAGCCTTCAATTATTACAAAACCAACAAGTCGTCAATTTCCAAAAGACCACAGTGAAACTCACTCAGTTAATATCTAGCATCTTTAGATTAGCTTACTAGCCTCCATAAGGAGTCCTCCTATAGATTAAATTGGATGCTTGCCTCCCAAATCCCTGGTTTTTAAAACACTTTGCATCTTGCTTTGATCATTTTTAGCACCTGACTTAAAGTTGTCTGCTTTTTGCATTAGCGTGTAAGCTCCATGAGAGCTGAGTCAACCTGTCTTGTTCACTGTGCCACACTGCATACCCAGCTGAATGCTTGATACACTGGATAAAATTTGTTGAATAAAGTTCAACTTCTTATAATTCAGTAGCTGAGTTGTATTTCTTCTTATTCTCCTCCCAGCTCCATTTGAGATTCTAATACAAGAAAATAAATATTAACTTCGGCTCCACTGCTTGTATTTGCTCTATTTCCAGGTATCTCCTAAAAGATAGTCACCTGCAGACACCTGTTTCAATGGGGCGGGGCGGCTAAAGGATGTGAATTGCCCCTTCCGGCTTCATCATTCCTGGACTCAGTGACCAAGGAGCCTTTAGCATACCGCCAGGGGAAGACTGGGTGGTGGTGATGGAGAAGCCCGCAGTGGGTTGGTACATCTTCTGTTTAGGGGAGAGGGAGACAGTGGAAACTGCTGACACCCCTTAGGAGTGGGAACAGGGCCAGTGGGAGGCAGCTAAAAATGTAAATGATCAGCAGAGTTGTCCAATTAGTAACGCCTTCAAAAGTCCTTCTCCATTCTTTTTTTTTCAGGAAGGAGTATTTTTATTTATTTTTGGTGACACTGGGTCTTTGTTCTGCATGTGTGCCTTCTCTAGTTGCAGAAAGCGTGGGCGGCTCATCATATTGGCTTCTCTTGTTTCGGAGCACGGGCTCTAGGCACATGGGTTTAGTTGCCCCAGGCCATGTGTAATCTTCCCGGACCAGGGATAGAACCCATGTGCCCTGCACTGGCAGGCAGTTTCTAGGGCTTCCCGGGTGGCGCTAGTGGTAAAGAACCTGCCGGCCAATGCAGGAGACAAAAGAGACACGGGTTCGATCCCTGGGTCGGGAAGATCCCCTGGAGAAGGAAATGGCAACCCACTCCAGTATTCTTGCCTGGAGAATCCCATGGACAGAGGAGCCTGGCGGGCTGCAGTCCGAGGGGTTGCAAAGAGTCGGACACGACTGAAATGACTTAGCACTAGCACTTCCTAACTGCCAGGAAGTCCCAACCATTTGTTTTTAATCACAAAGCTTTGAGTGGAGACAGAAAACATCTATATGGCAGCATGTGCTGCTCAGTTGTGCATGACTCTTTGTGACCCCATGGACTGTAGCCTGCCAGGCTTCTCTATCCATGGGATTTCTCCAGTCTAGAATACTGGAGTAGGTTGCACCTTCCTCCTCCAGGGGATCTTCCCAACCCAGGGATTGAACCCGAGTCTTCTAGACTGGCAGGCTGATTCTTTACCACTGAGCCACCTGGGAAATACAGTAGCATTCAGTTCAGTGCAGTTCAGTCACTCAGTTGTGTCTGAGCCTTTGCAACCCCATGAACCACAGCATGCCAGGCCTCCCTGTCCATCACCAACTCCTGGAGTTTACCCAAACTCATGTCCACAGATATAATTAAAGTGAAAGTAAAACTGCCATTTGATTTGGACCTCAATGGAAATAATATATAGCCAACTCATCACTGTCAAAGCACCCACACTCAAATATATAGAAGTGACATCAAACCAAGCAAATGCTTTGAGTTTTTCCATTTAGTTATACGTCCTATTTGATTATTTGTCATAGCAGGCTCTCAAATTTTTCAGAAATGTTTGATGTTGCTACTCCCCAAGGTTCGATCCTCCCACCTCTGCTTTTCTTTATTTGTGCTGAGTGAGCTTATCAACTGTCAAAGCTGCAGTTTCCTTATTCTCTGATGACACTCAAATCAATATTCTCTTCAATCTTTCTTAAGCTGTTGACCTGTAAATTCAACAGCCCACTGAGCACTTCCCCATGGACCATTCACTGCAAACTCAACACAATAAAAATTAAGATAATAATCCCTCAGCTGTTTCTCTTCTGTTTTTTTCTTAATTCTGTCTTGGTTTTCTAGAAATCCATTCTTTATTACGGCCAGAGATCTTTCCAAAACACCTTTCTATCCCACATTAGAAGTGTTCAGGAAAATGACAGATACTTTTGTTAATTATGAAAATAAAGATTATGTAGGGAAATCTACCATTTTTAAAAATCATGCCTAATGAAGTATTTAGGATTGAAGCATCTAGAAATATCTACAAAATGAAACTTATAAATTCTCAGCCAAAACAGTCAGGCACATAAAATAGGACAAAGTGTTAAGATTTTATAACTCGAGGAAATCGATATATATGGGTGCTTATTTCACTATCTTCTAATTTCCTGCTTGAAAAATTGTCTACTACTAATTAAAAAAAATAAAAATAAAAACACCTATCCTGGGACTTGCCTGGTGGTATAGAGGTTAAAAAACTGCCTTCCAGTGCAAGGGACAATGGTTGGATCCCTGATCCAGGAAGATTCCACGTGCCAAGAAGCAACTAAGCCCGTGTGCCACAACTACTGAGCCTGTGTGCTGCAATTATTGAAGCCTGTGCTCCGCAACAAGAGAAGCCACTGCAGCGGGAAGTTTGTGCACTGCAATGAAGAGGAGCCGCTGCTAGCTACAACTAGAAAAAGCCCTCGAGTGGCAATGAAGACCCAGCACAGCCAAAAATAAGTATTAAATCAAATAATATTTATACGTAATATTATATATAATAATTTAATAATAGAACATTAAATAATCATAAAAAAACACTTATCCTACAATATAGCCAAGCACTGTTTTTTGGGATTTTTTAAAAGGATTTATTTATTTATTTATTTTTGGCTGTGCTGGGTCTTCACTGCTGCGTGAAGGCCTTCAGGTGCAGTGCGCAGGCTTCTCATTGGAGTGGTTTCTCTTGTTTTGGAGCACAGGCTCTAGGCGCATGGGCTTCAGCAGTTGCCACCTGTGGGCTCAGTAGTTGTGGTGCATGGCTTAGTTGCTCCTTCGCACATGGGAATCTTCCTGGACGAGTGAGAGAACCTGTGTCCCCAGCACTGGCAGGCGGATTCTTTACCACTGAGCCACCAGGGAAGCCCCTAGCCTGGCACTGTTTTTAAGTGCTGGGGATACAGCAAGGAACACAAAATTTCTGCTCTCACAAGCTTGAATTCTACAAATATATAAATAAACAAGAAGAAAAACATGAGCGGTAAGTTCCATCCAGAGACCAGGATGCTACTTTAGAGTGGGAGGTTAGGAAAGGCCTTACCAAAGAGAAGACATTTAAGCTCAGTTTTGAATGACAAAAAGACTACTAGATGGTGATAGGGATGCCTGGGAGCATTCTAGCCAGAGGGATCACTCCCCAGCTGAGATTCCTTCAGTTGCTTCCCAAAGTCTTCTGAAGTCCAACTTTCTTAACATGGCAGAAAAGATCTTTGAGCATCTGGCCAGTGGACTTTCTCTTTAGCTTCTTCACATGCCATTAACTTATTTAATCTTCACAACCACCTTGCAAGATAGCAACTCGACCAGGTGAGTTCCTCAATCATGTTTTATCCATCTCAGTACTCCATGGCTGCACTAAGAGTTGGCTCAAAAAATGCTCATTAAATCAGCATGGCCTTGGGCAAAAAGCTCTTTAACAAACCTTCCCTGGTGGCTCTGACAGTATAGAATCTGCCTGTAATGCAGGAGACCTGAGTTCAATCCCTGGGTGGGAAGATCCCCTGGAGAAGGGAATGGCAACCCACTCCAGCATTCTTGCCTGGAGAATTCCATGAACAGACTGTATTCCTGGCAGGCTACAGTCCATGGGGTTACAAAGAGACAGATAGGACTAAGCCACCAACATTTAACAAACCTACAGGTCTAAACCAGTGCTGTCTAACAGAAGCATTAAGTGAGCCTCGTGTGTAACTTTACATTTTCTCATAGCTGCCTTAGAAGTGAAAGAAACAGATGAAATTATAACATTTTATTTAAATATTATCAATTTAACATCGTTAATATAAAATTTTAGTTTCTCCATTCTAAAGCTTCCAAATCCAGTCTTTGTATATTTCACACATCCCACTTCAAACTGGTCACATTTCAAGCACCCCCAAACCACCTGTGGCTAGCGGCTAAGTCCTGAGATCGCCTCCTTAAGGCCGCCCAGCTACCACACCTTCTACCACATTACCTGTTCCATCTTCTTTGCAGCCCTTGCTAGTATCTCCCAATTCCCTCCGACTATACAAGTCCCTCGAGGTAAGGACTTAACCTTCAAGGGTGCCTGACGTAGAGCAGGCGCCGGATCAGGATTGTCCTCGCCTGATCTGCGCCCCAGGTGGCCCCGGGCCCCGGGGCTGTTCTCTCGCACGGCCGCCCCTCGCCCGCCCTTTCCCAAGCCCTTCCCGGGAACCGGGTTTGAAGTCGTGGACGTGACTGGGAGGAGTCTGCCCGCCTCGGATTTCCGCACAGGGAGCCGGGCCGTGACCATGGCGGAGCCCACCGTGTGCTCCTTCCTCACCAAAGTGCTGTGCGCCCACGGCGGCCGCATGTTCCTGCAGGACCTGCGCGGCCACGTGGAGCTCTCCGAGGCCCGGCTGCGGGACGTGCTGCGCCAGGCCGGGCCCGACCGCTTCCTGCTGCAGGAGGTGGAGGTGCGGGAGGGCCCGTGGGACGCCGAGGCCGAGGTTGCGGCCGGCGCGGGCGGCGGCGGCGGCGGCCCTGCGGCCTGGCGGGTGGTGGCCGTGTCCTCCGCGCGCCTCTGCGCCCGCTACCAGCGCGGCGAGTGCCAGGGCTGCGACCAGCTGCACCTCTGCCGCCGCCACATGCAGGGCAAGTGCCCGAACCGCGACTGCTGGTGAGGCTGCGGGCCGGGCCGGGCCGGGCGGGGCGGGGCGGGGCGGCGGGCGGGACGCGAAGGTCTCGGCGCGGGGGCCGCGGGCCTGACCCGTCCAGCCGGGAGCGGGACCCAGAAGGAAAGGAGAACGAGGGTCGTCGATCCGGGCCGGACGACCCCTTCTGGAAGGGCAGAAGGGAAGCCCGGGGAAGGGGCCCCTCCGCGTCCTTCGGGCGGAGGCCTCCCCCGCGCTCCCAGCTGCGGAACGAGACGGAAGATCGTCTCAATTTGGGTTTCTCAATCACCTCTCTCCGCCCCAAATTTGCAGCTTCTTCTCCCTCCCCGCCCCCCGTCCTCCACATCAGGGCCGGGATAAATCTGGACTTTTGAGTTCCTTTCCTTCAGGGGCCCTTTTGCCGCCATTTACGGACCCGTGGAATTCACGGATCCTTTGTCGAAGAAATCGGCTTTTCCCACTTAAACAGTTTCAGCAGAAGAGAGTCTGTGCTCTGTGGGTTTAGAACGCGCGATCTAGGTCGACCCCCGCCAGGAAACGGAGGGTGGGGTGATTTGTGTGAGGTCGTTTTAGTCTGCCTCCTGACTCCAGTCTTCCTTGGTCGTCTCGAGCGCCCCGAAGTGGGTGGGGGAGGAGGCATGCATTCTTTTTAAGGTTGGGGGATGGTGGGCTGGGCAGCCGTTTGGGGTGGAGAAGGCCAGTGCAGACGTCTGCAGACCCCACCGGCTGGGACCCTCCGTCAAAGCAGGTGACTGGGGGAGAGGGTCCCCTTGGCCTTAAAGTGTCTTTGTTCAGCCTGAAATGGCTTTGGGACGGGAGTTACTTTATCCCAGCTTTCTTATTATCAGAGCTTACTAGACCGTAAGGGGGTCCAGGGTTTCCCTGGTGGCTTGGACCGTAAAGAATCTGCCTGCAATGCAGAATCTGCCTGCAATGCGGGAGACGGGGATTCAGTCCCTGAGGCAGGAAGATTTCCTGGAGAAGGCAATGGCAACGGGCTACAGTCCATAGCGTCGCAAAGAGTAGGACACGACTGAACGACTAACACACAGGATACACGCCAGACTGTAGTTGAAAGCCACCCGAGGACAGGGATTTGACGATCTGGCTCCATCCTCATCTGGGCCTCTGATCCAGACCTTTGTGGTTCTAGGTCTACCTGCACGCTTTCTCATGATATTCACACGCCTGTCAACATCCAGGTTCTGAAAAAACAGGGACTGTTTGGTCTCAACGAGGCCCAGCTTCGGGTCCTGCTTTTACAGAATGACCCCTGCCTTCTACCAGAGGTGAGTCGCCCTCATATTGCCCAAATTCGTGAAAAGAGTCGGAGAAGAACATCAAATGTTTGCTTGCCCAGGACAGCCTGAGGGGAAGGGGGTAGGTGTGGTACAGTGGTGACCTTCCTGGACTCTCTGATTTTATTGGGCTTTGATACATCTTGACATACAAGGAATGATGGACCTGTGTGGGATAGAAATAATAATAATGGTTTGTGGAATTTTTTTTTTTTTTTGAGTTCTTACTGAATGCTAATTATTGATAGTTCAATTATCTTAAGCTATTAGTAACTGGTAAGTGAAGTATGCCTGTCCCCGTTTTACAGGTGAGGCAACTGAGGTTTGATTAAATAACTTGCCCAAGGTCACATAGTAAATGGCAGATTTGAGTTTAGTTTTGTCTGATTATGAAGCCTCGGTTTTGTAAATTACCTGTTTATACTTTTGCTGGTTTTTCTATCCAGGCATTTGTCTTTTTCTGTTAATTCATAAGATATCTTTAACTACAAATCCCTTTTTGGGTCACATTTGTTACAAGTATTCGCCCCCATTTATTTTGGGGGGCTTTAGACATTAATTTCAATAACCTCAGATATGCAGATGACACCACCCTTATGGCAGAAAGTGAAGAGGAACTAAAAAGCCTCTTGATGAAAGTGAAAGAGGAGAGTGAAAAAGTTGGCTTAAAGCTCAACATTTAGAAAACGAAGATCATGGCATCCGGTCCCATCACTTCATGGGAAATAG
>NW_011494924.1:3204462-3205609 GCF_000754665.1 Bison bison bison | reverse complement strand
CTGCAGCCATGAAACTAAAAGACGCTTACTCCTTGGAAGGAAAGTTATGACCAACCTAGATAGCATATTCAAAAGCAGAGACATTACTTTGCCAACAAAGGTCCGTCTAGTCAAGGCTATGGTTTTCCAGTGGTCATGTATGGATGTGAGAGTTGGACTGTGAAGAAGGCTGAGTGCTGAAGAATTGATGCTTTTGAACTGTGGTGTTGGAGAAGACTCTTGAGGGTCCCTTGGACTGCAAGGAGATCCAACCAGTCCATTCTGAAGGAGATCAGCCCTGGGATTTCTTTGGAAGGAATGATGCTAAAGCTGAAACTCCAGTACTTTGGCCACCTCATTCGAAGAGTTGATTAATTGGAAAAGACTCTGATGCTGGGAGGGATTGGGGGCAGGAGGAGAAGGGGACGACAGAGGATGAGATGGCTGGATGGCATCACTGAGTCGATGGATGTGAGTCTGAGTGAACTCAGGGTGTTGGTGATGGACAGGGAGGCCTGGTGTGCTGTGATTCATGGGGTCCCAAAGAGTCAGACAGGACTGAGAGACTTAACTGAACTGAACTGAGACATTAATTTTAATTGCTTCACAACTCCATAATGTGGTTTCAAATGGTTAAAAAGTACTCATCATAACTGCTATAATGGCAAAATTAGCGCACTTATATCTGTTTAGCTATACACAAAGAATTTTCCAAAAAAAAGGGTTGGAATCACCAAAGAAGATATTACAAGAAGTCTCCAATTAAAAGTAGAGTTTTCTAATCTAGCACAATGATTCTGTCATAGACACTTTCTATGTTGGTGGCGCTAGTGGTAAAGAACCTGCTTGCCACTTTAGGAGACATAATGAGACACAGGGTCCATCCCTGGGTCAGGAAAATCCCCTGGAGGAGGGCATGGCAACCCACTCCAGTACCCTTGCCTGGAGAATCCCAAGGACAGAGGAGCCTGATGGGCTACAGTCCATAGGGTTGCAAAGAGTCAGACATGACTGAAATGACTTATCACACACACACACCTTGCCAGAAAGGGGATGGGAAGAAGGGAGGATGTTAGGAAAACAGAGTAGCTCATGATTGTGGTCCCACTTTAACTCAGAGGAATTTCAGGGTCTACAGGGAAGAAATTCAGAAGGTGGGGGGGGGGGT